>NC_057920.1:4466296-4778115 GCF_018873765.1 Telopea speciosissima
AACTCTACTATGTCCATGATCTTGATACACAATTCCTCTACCTGGAGCCTTTTTGAGATACCTTAAAATACGTACAACTGCATCCCAATGAGATGTCCGAGGAGAGGAAAGGAATTGACTCACCACGCTCACTGGAAAAGCAATGTCAGGTCGAGTAACTGTTAAGTAATTCAGCTTACCCACCAATCTTCTATATTTCTCAGGATCATCAAGAGAAACTCCCCCTTCAGCAACAAGTTTCACATTCTGGTCCATGGGTGAATCAATAGGCTTAGACCCGAGCATACCTATCTCAGTAAGTAAGTCCAACACATACTTTCGCTGTGATAGAAAAACTCCTTTCCGAGACTGTGCTACTTCAATTCCCAAAAAATATTTTAACTTCCCCAAGTCTTTGGTCTGAAATTTCTGTTGAAGGTATGACTTCAACTCTGCTATACCAACTGAATCATCAACAGTGATGATAATATCATCAACGTACACAATCAGAAAAATCCTCCCTGCATCCGACTGTCTATAAAAGAACGAGTGATCACTTCCACACCTGGACATGCCAAAGGCCAGAACAACTTCAGTAAATCTGCCAAACCATGCACGAGGAGACTGTTTCAGCCCATACAATGATTTTTTTAATCTACACACCATTCCAGACTCCCCCTGAGCAACAAACCCTGTTGGTTGCTCCATATAAACCTCCTCCTGTAGAGTCCCATGTAAAAACGAATTCTTAACATCAAGCTGGAATAAAGGCCAGTAATATGTGGCTACAAGTGATATTAGAATACGAATAGAAGCAAGTTCGGCCACAGGTGAAAAGGTATCTAAGTAGTCTTTACCATACACCTGTGCATAGCCCTTAGCTACAAGTCTCGCCTTTAAACGAGCAAGAGAACCATCAGGATTAACCTTCACTGCATATATCCATCGACAACTGATGGCAGTTTTCCCTTGGGGCAGTGGTACAATATCCCAAGTATCATTCACCTTTAATGCCAATAATTCTTCCTCCATAGCTGTCCTCCAGCCAGGACTAGAATGCCTCTATCACAGACTTAGGAAGGGGGTGGGCCTCAACAGTAGATAAAAAGGAACGAAATGGAGAAGACAAAGAAGAATAAGAAACAAATCTAGAAATAGGATGTTGAGTACAACTACGGGTACCTTTTCATTTAGCAATCGGAATGTCAAGGTCAGAAACAAGAGGCTCAACTGAAAGAGTAGCCGTGGTAGGACCTGTAGCAGAAGAAGACGTGACAGAGTCGGCGAGAACAGGAGGGGCAGCAGCTACTTGTGGGCGGCGGACATAAACCTTGGTTTGCGGCAATCCCTCTGCATGAGCTGGTGGTGTTGGAGCAGAAGATTGAATAACATACACCGGGAAATCATCATCCAACTCAGAGGCATTTACTGGATCAGCATGATATGGCGTGGATTCGAAGAAGGAGACATCAGCTATAATAAAATATTTCCGCAAGGATGGAGAAAAACAGCGATACCCCTTTTGGGTACGAGAATAACCAAGAAACATGCACTTAATGGCTTTAGGAGGCAACGTAGATAGTCCAGGTGTATGATTACGAATAAAGCACGCACAACCAAAAATACGAGGCGGCAAAACAAACAATGGTTCAGTTGGAAACAATAAGGAATGAGGGATTTCGCCTCACAAAACGGATGAAGGCATACGATTAATAAGGTAGCATGCAGTTAGTACGACATCAACCCAAAAATGTTTGGGAACCTTCATTTCAAACAACAGGGAACGAGTTACCTCCATTAGGTGACGATTTTTCCTTTCTGCCACACCGTTTTGTTGTGGTGTGTCAGAACAGGAAGATTGGTGAACCATACCACGCTGTACCATAAATGCAGAAAAGTACTCTTTGGCATTATCACTACGAAGAATTTTCACATTCACACCAAACTGAGTTCGAATTTCAGAAACAAACGCACGAAATATAGAAAATAATTCAGATCTATTTTTCATTAAATATAACCAAGTCATCCTTGAATAATCATCAACAAATGTAACAAAGTATTTAAAACCCAAATGTGATACACCAGGACACGGACCCCACACATCAGAATGAACCAAAGAAAAAGGAGAAACAGAACGCTTATTGACTCTAGGGGGATAACTCACACTGTGGAGTTTCCCAAACTGACAAGACTCACACTCAAGACTAAAAAGAGAACGAAAACTAGAATCTAACTTCTTAAGGCTTTCCAAGGAAGGATGACTAAGCCGACAATGAATTTGATGATGTGAAGCAACACTGGAACAAGCAACAGACTGAGAGCCATCAAGTAGATATAGCCCCCCTGACTCACGTCCTCTACCAATTGTCTTCTTCGTAGCAAGATCCTAAAAAACACAAGAATCGGGATAAAATGTCACTGAACAGTTAAAAGTATTGGTTAATTTACTTACTGACAGAAGATTAAATGGAACATTCGGAAGGTAGAGAACGGATGACAGGGACAATGAAGAGTTAGGATGAACAGTACCAGTGCCCTTAACCTTTGCTAAAGATCCATCGGCTAAGGTAACACTGGATGATGATAGAGACAAAGAGGAAAAGATACCTAACATTCCTGACATGTGGTCCGATGCCCCTGAATCAATGATCCAGGGACTGGAAGCAGCGGAAAGGCATGCAGTGGCATTACTTGTCTTAACCAAAGTAGCAGTGGAAGAAGTTGGCTGTGAAATCTGAAACTGGTTGTACCGTGCATACTCTTCGTCAGACATAACAATCACCTTACCTTCAAAAGGTTGAGACTGAGGGGCTGAATCACTACTAGCAGCGGAATTAGCAAATTGTTGCTGTCCAGGCTTCCCATGAAGCTTCCAACAAAATCTCTGAATATGGCCAGGTTGACCACAATGGTGACATGTCCGGACAGCAGCCGATCCATCAAAAGAGCCATTAGACTGCCCATAAACTTGGCTGTTACCTGGCTGAAATGAACCATATCCTGTACCACGACCACCTCCATGACTAGCCCCACGTCCACGACTTCCCCCACGGACCACGGTAATTACCATCTCCACGGCTACCTCCACTAGTTCCAGTTTGTGAAACCAAAGCTGAACTATCAACTGCTGGTGTGGAGTCATGAGAACTCTCACAAGATACTCGAAGAACACGAGCAAATGTATCTGTGAGTGAGGCAATATTTTCACTGCCAAGGATTTGTGATCGGACAGATTCATACTCCTGCCCGAGTCCTCCCAAAAAACCCATAACGGCCAATTGCTCTCTTTGAACTTGCATCTGCTTCACATCCTAAGAAATAGGAAGAAGGGCATTCAATTCTTCATACATTCGCTTAAAGTTAGCGAAATATTGGGTGATAGAACACCCTTTTCTCTCAGTTCTGTAAAACTCCTGTGATAATTCATAAATCCTTGACAAATTATTTTGACCAGAATAAAGAACTCCCAAGTAGTCCCATAAAGAACTCCCAAGTAGTCCCATAAATCTTTCAGAGTGTCAATATGAGTAACCAAATCCACAACATGATTCTCCATCGAGTTCAACATCTGTCCAAGAATTCTGGCATCGACAGTTTCCCAAGTTGAATCATCCGCTGGTTTGGGTCCTGTCAAGTGTAGCTGCTGATTTCGCCCAGTCAAAACAAGCTTCACAACTTTCCTCCATTGCTGAAAATTTGTAATACCTTCAAGTTTCTTCTCTGTGATTCGATTGGAAGAAGAGGACACCACCTCAGTAACCACTGCACTACTTTTATCTTCATCACCCATGTTGTCTTTTCACAATAAAATTTCAGGAATTAACAAACACTAAACACAACTTCAATAGATGCTGCCACCAATCGAATCAATCAAACACCAAACACAACTTCAATAAGTGTTCCCCCCAATCAAATCAACAAACATCACCCACGGCTTCAAGAACTACTGCTCCAATAGGTACTGCCATCAACCAAATCCACAAGCATACCCACGGCTTCAAGAACTGCTGCTCAAACATCAATCAAGCCTCCCAAAAACATCAGTCCAGCAATATGGCACTCACTTGCCACTCAACCAACTACAAACATCACCACGAATAAATCAAAATCTGCTTTTAATTATGAAATAGCAGATTTACATCCTAGACACCCAAACCGCAATCAACAAGCACCCAAAAATAATCACAAGGGTGAAAAATCACCCCCCTTCTAAGATCGTGAGCCTCTGGTGGTGTTAACCAGATATTGTAGAGGAGAAAAGGAAAGAAAACAAAAGAAGAAGAGGAGAAGGACTTGCGCAGATTTGTACCAGGCCTAGGAATGATGCTCTGATACCATGTTACCTGTGAAAATCAGAGAAGAGAAGAGGAAGAGAAGGAAAAAAGGAGAGAAGAGAGTTGCAGCCATAAGAATTCTGTGTATTACTTAGGAGAGCCAAAAAGATATAATACATAGGTATAGGGAAGAAGTAAAAAGACAAAAAGGACCTCATAATGGGACTTAAAGGAATCTCGTGATTAGCGCCAGGCACTAATCACGAGATCCTGTTTGGACCCCACGACAAGCATTCTAACAGTGCTCTACCTAAACTAAAAGTCTCATGTAAAAATAAAATCATCTGACTAGTCAAACTTCTTAGAGAACAAGAACATTTCTCTAAATCGAGAACAATTTAATTACTTAGAGATAATTCATATTTTCTAAGAACAATATAAACCAAATGTGAGACTAGTATAAACCAAATGTATGTTTGATTGTTTCAAACTTCCAATAGCTTGCTTCTTCAATGTTGTCTTCTAGTTCTATGTTAACTTTTGATGACTTGATGTGGCTTAATATTGACTTTTGATGACTTGATGTGACTTAATGTGGCTTAATGTTGATTTTTGATAACTTTTTTTTTGGGTGAATAAAAAGTTCATTACCAAAAGAGAGAGAAAGGATAGGGGGCCTCGAAGGGGAGAAGAAAAAATAAGACAGCAAGCCCAAAGCTTAGCTAAGGCCAGCTGGACCAACCAAAGATACATTGGAGAGACCCCAGGAATCAACAATGAGCCTGTTCCTTGGGGTGTCTAAACAACGAGAAGGGGGAGCTAATGATAACTTTGCTTTAATTTCAAAGGAAATAGAATCCTGTTAGAATAATGTACACACCGGGGGTATTCTGGTCCTTTTGGGGTATTTTTTATGTTATTTAATGTGTTAAGTTTATATTGGCTGTGTGGGTTTAGTCCCACATTGCCTAGTTCACTTTATTTGTAACTTCCCCTCTATTATAAATAGAGGGGCCTTTCTATCATTATTACAAGCCATTCCATTATTTTATTCCCTCTCTCTGACCCACGGTTCAACCAACATGGTATCAAAGCTGGTCTGATCTAGGTTAGAGAGAAAAAAACCCTATTTCTCCCTTCTTCTCCTCCAATCGATCTCCTCCTTCTCCCTTTTCTCGGTTTTCTCTTCCTACTGGTTTTCTTCTTCTTACCCATGTAAGGGGGCAACACTTATGAGGAAAATAAAATATCCAATGATTTAGTTGCTGCCCTCCTTCATTCTCTTTGAATTTTTCCATTAAAATTCTGCTGGATCCTTCTCTGCGATTTGGAGTTTCCCTTCTTTAAGATCAGATCTCTATGAAAATTGATCCTCTAATTTTTTGAGCACCCTATGCAGCCTTTTCCAGCCTTATTCTGCCCTGTTCCAAAACCTAACTTCCCTTTTGTCTTTCTCTCCATCTGTTATTAAGTTTTCCAGCCTCAATCCCCAAAATCGATCTCACCTTGTCAGGGTTTTTCAAAACCCTGACTCCAATCGATTTTGGGGTTTCCCTTGTCAGATGCAGCCAATTTTTCAGGGATAATTCCCAACTAATCCAAGTCCTAATTGACCTCAGTTTTAACATAATCTGATGGTTGGATCTGTCCCAACAGTAACATCTTCTCATCCTGCCTTTTATGGTTCCCTGTTAAAACCCTACCTCAAATCGACATTAGGGTTACAGGTTTGAGTTCTTGCTGCCTTTTTGAGGGATGATTACTCCACCTATAGAGACTACTCGACCTCAGTATTTACCTCTTTCCAAGTGTTTGAAGACCCCTAACCCCAATCGATCCTTCTCTTTAGGGTTTTTTTCAAAACCTGACCCATATCGATTTTAGATTTTAGGGTTAGGGTTGTTTGCTGCTATTGGAGTTTTTGTTGGTGTTTCTACCATCAAGAAGGACAATCTACTTCAACTATTTATGGCTTGAAGAAGGTCTACTGCACAAGATAGATGCTGCCCTCCTTTTCTGCGATTTTTCGGTGTTTCTCCCACATGAAGATCAAGTCTCAATTACCAAGGAGATTGGTTATTCGAACTGGAGATCCATTCCAGCAGTTGTGGTCAGTGTTTGAAATAAAATAATACCGCAAGCGTACGGGTCAATCGTAGCTACGGGTCGAACACGAGGAGATATACGCCACCCTATTTAATTAACTTAAAAGTAATGCAAAGTGAACCAAATTAAAATGTTAAATTAAACTAATTAAACTAATGAAAATTAATGCATCCTAACTCATAAGCATCTAACAAAATTAAGGGATTAAATTGGCGTCCTAACACATGAGCATCTAACCTATCAAATTAAAGCGAATTGAAAGGAATAACAAAAACGCAGCCACACTTCATAATCACATAAAAAGAAATAAGGGAATAAAAGTGCATCCACATACCACAACCATATAAAAAAAATAAAAGGAATAGAGGAAGAAGAAGAAGAAGATAGAGAGAGATAGAGGAGAGGGAGAATGAGATTAAGGGTTTAGAGAATGAGATACCTTGATGTGCTTGAATACTTGAATAAACTCACCATGGCTTCCTCTTCTAAATCTCCATGTCTTGTCATCAACATAGGAACTTAGACTAGGAAGCTTTAAACTAAAACTATTACAACCATTAAACTAAACTTATGAAATCAAAACTAAGAACTTAAGCCAAAAATACGAAAAGAAGAGAAAATTTCACTAAGTAAATGAAGTAAAAATTACACTAAAAAAACTGAATTAAAATTGAACTAGAAACTAACTAAAAACTGAACTAAAAAACTACTCACTCCTTACAACCCAAAGGGAAAGAGGTATTTATAGAGGGAAGAGAGGAGAAGAGAGAAGAGGGAAGTGTAGGAGAAATATTCCCTAAGAAAAGAGAATATTCTCTTCTCCTTCCTCTTTTACAATGCCTTGAATCCTAAGAAAAAGGAAAAAAATAGAAAGAAGAAGAAGAGAAGATTGTTTACATAGACCTGCTATTTTTAGAAATAGAAAAGTAAATTTCTAATTCTAACTTGTGCTTCCTTTTCTTTGTAGATATCTTCTCCAAGCAATAAAATCAAAGCATCTTTGATTTTTCAACCTTCCATAGATGAGAAAATATCTTTCAAAATAAATCTATCCCAAGTAGAATTCCAGAAATGCCCTTGAGAAGTTGGAGGAGAGAGAAAGTAAGGGTGATGACTAGGATTCCTTCAAGAATAAATAAAATACCCATTCTATCCTTCGAAAACGTGGAGCATGGGGTGCTTATATAGGCCTCACCATTGTGTTCCTTGCGAAAAATCACCCAAAATAGACCCAAATTTCGTCCAATTTGGAGTTTGGGAGCCCAAGATATCTCAAGTTGAAGTTGGACTGTCCGAGCCCTCCAAATGGAATCTTTGGTACAGGAAATATAACTTCTAATAATTGCGTTAAGACCCCTGGAATTGAACTTTCGCTTCACTTTGTCCCCGGCCAGTGTCAATAATTACAAATAAACCCCTATAGACCATTTTCGGTGCCGTTCAAAGCGGCCGTAACTTCTTCGTTTCAACTCGGAATCAAGTGCCGTTTGAACCGTTGCGAAGCGACTCGATGGGCTACGCATCCAAGCCATTAACACCTTTAAACAGCTTAAAAACATTTTCTTAGCATCATCTCCTCCATTTTCACAAGAATTCACCTAAAACCTGAAAAGCACAAGAAAGCACCGAGTAACTCTGTCCAATGTGGTAAAATGTATGCTTTATGCCCTAAGATTTCACACATAAATGTGCTGATCAGTCAGCATCTATTACCATACGAAATTACCTTAGCCAAGTCAACCTCACTTTTGTTGAAGCCCCCTTCCCTACAATCGATATTCACTTTTAGGGTTTTGTAAAAAACCCTGGCTATAATCGATCTAAGGGTTAGGGCAGTCCACTCTTGCTGATTTTTTTAGGAGAGTTTTATAAACAACAGAGGAGTATTCAGCCCATTATTCAGCAGCATTTATCAGGTTTTTTTGCAAAAATTACAGTTCATTCTATTGGCTTGGTTTCTACAATTATCAACCTGTTTTTCCTTATTCCTATATGGCTGGCTGCTTCAACTAGCTATGGATTTGTCTAGTTCTTTATCTTCCATTTGCTGGTTCTTTTGAGCTTCACTACCTACCGGGCTGGTGTGATTGCTTGGCTTCATAAGCATGGTGGTTGATGTGTTCTGCTGCCTTTATGTGGAATATCTGCTGCCCTATGATTGTGACTGACTTTCCTATTATTGGAGATCGAATTTCTTTCGTTATGGAAGACTCGAATCTGCTACCCTGAGAGATCAGCTTATTTGGGACTACACCAGTGTGTTCCACGGTTGTTGGCTGCACCTACGAACCTATTCAGTTATGTGAAGCTTTTCTGGTTCATATCCGGCTCACTTTGGAGTTTGAATCCTAGCATTGTTACTAATTCAGATCTGATCCAATTTTTTGTTGAAGCTTCTTCAATCCATTACTGCCCAGATATCTTCGTTAGTACTGTTTAGCATGTGGGACTTTATACATTGGAATTTTTGCACACTTGTTCCTCCTTGTTTGAAGATTGATCAAGCCTTGAAGAATGGAGCATTTCCTTACTTCAAATCAGATCTGTATACTTCTCATAACCACCATAACCACCTTGGAAGTTAATGGTATTCTCTTCTTTACCATTTCTACTTTTTCCATTACCCTTGGCAGCCATTGAAAAATTCTGGAATGTTATGTTTTGCCCTATCTCTAAAATCATCTCTCTTATGTCCACGTGTACTACACGTGAGGGGGGGATTATATGCAGTATACCTGCAGCCACTGCAGAGAGCAGAACATGCAGGGACACTTGGTCCAAAACATAGAAGGTCAGAGGCTTCACCATTGCCAATGGGTATCTGCTTTGTTATTGGGTTAAAGTTTGTCATAAGGGGGAGTTTGGCCTTAAAGTTTTGAAGATGTTTGGTTATTGCCTGCCCATATGAGATCCTACAGTTTGGTTGTTTTTTCCGCTGCTTGATCTTTGCCGCTGCTTGACTCATTTGCTGACTACCCTAGTTACTTATCTTCAAGATTATAATTCAGAGATTCATTATTGGACAAAGATTGGTGAGAGATGCCTTTTTGCTGATCAAGTCTGTCCAAGTTTGAAGGTCTATTTTTTTTTTTCACGTTCTTGAAGGTCTATTTGGGAGCTGCATTCATTTTGGAGCTGGATTCTGCTACAACTTATTTTTCCCATTTTATTCAAGTTGGGCATTGGTACCTTGTATGCGCCAACTTGAGGGGGAGTGTTAGCATTGTTATGGAGAGAGTTTTTTTCTTTAGTCCAAGTTGGATCTTCTTTCTTTAGTATTTGTATAATCCAGCTTGAGGGGGAGTGTTAGAATAATGTACATCAGAATACCGTGGGGGTATTCTGGTCCTTTTGAGGTATTTTTTATGTTATTTAATGTGTTAAGTTTATATTGGCTGTGTGGGTTTAGTCCCACATCGCCTAACTCACTTTATTTGTAACTTCCCCTCTATTATAAATAGAGGGGCCTTTCTATCATTAATACAAGCCATTCCATTATTTTATTCCCTCTCTCTAACCCACGGTTCAACCAACAAATCCCCAATCTTTTGATAAGAACGAGAGTTGGAGGTCCATTTCCTGATATTGCGCTCCATCCAAATGTGGTTGAGAGTTGCACAAAATGCCATTTTTCCCACCGAATCGCAAATAGAGGAGCCAGCAAAGGTCATATCAATCCAGATCCATTCTCTAGAGAAAGGGAGAATTCTTCTGCGGGCAGGCCAGCATTTGCACAAAATTCCTTTCCAAATGGCAGCAGTAGTAGGGTACTCAAAGAAGAGATGTTCCAAGTCTTCAACATTGTTCCAGCAGAAGCAGCAAGCAGGAGAGACTAAGATCTATCGAGTGCGGAGAAAGGCTTGAGTTGGAAGACAGTTGGTGAAGACTCTCCAGGCAGTGAAGCAGTGACGAGGAATGTGATGCTTGAACCAAAGAAGCTTGTGCCAAGGAACCAGAGGGCCTTTCAAACGAATGAGATTCTAGGCTGCCTTGGACGAGAAGGAGCAAGAGTTGTTAGACAACCAAGTAACACAGTCACCTCTTGCCATAGACCTTCTGCGAATGGATGAAAGCTCATTCCAAATAAGATTGAGGGAGGGGGCAGAGGAGGAGGGGGGAGCCCAGCCAGCTTAATCAATAATGTCGGCCACTAAGGAGAGCCTGTTGAATCCCGAAGCATAAATGATTCTTGGAGTGACCAAGTAGAGAAGAATTCCCATAGGGTGCCAGTGGTCCAACCACAGGTAAGAAGAGAGACCATCACCAATAGTGGAACGAATGACTTGGAGCACCAAGTGGCGGCTAGCAAGAATTTTATGCAAGACCCATGAAGCATCCGACAAGGCTGAGGCAGTCCAGATTGAGTCCTGCTAGAGAAGACCTGAGTGTATCCAGTCGACCCAAATACTTTTCTTCTTGGAGACAATCTTCCAGATAAGCTTAATGATACCAGCAGAATTCACTTCTTTGATTCTTTGAATGCCTAGACCACCTTCCTTTTTGGGGAGACACATGGCAGACCAGCTAAGAGGATGGAGGAATCTTGAGAATTCATTGCCCTTCCAAAGAAAAGAAGCCATGAGGGATTCCAAGGACTTGATACTGGTTTGAGGGAGCCCAAAAATGCCAGACCAGTAGATGTAGGACGACTCCAAAATTGATTTGATAAGAACCAATCTGCCTGCATAAGAGAGGAGCTTACCCTTCCAAAGTTGAAGCCTCTTCCGAATAAGATCAAGCATAGGAGTGCAATGATGAGCAGAGAGCCTTGCCGGGATCAAAGGAAGCCCCAAATATTTGATTGGAAGCAAGCCCTCAAGAAAACCAAATTTCTCAAGGAAGGCAATTTTGTCCATCTCTGAAACCCCAGCAAAGAACAACACGGACTTTGAGGGATTGATGCGGAGCCCTGAAAGCTCATGGAAGTACTGAAGACAAAGCATGATGAACTCAAGCGAGGCAATTGAGGCCTCAGAGAAAATCATCAAGTCGTCAGCAAAGGCCAAATGAGTAAGCTTAAGAGCTTTACATTTGGGCAGCGGAGAAATGAGCATCTGATCAGTACTAAGCTGGATTTCTCTGGAGAGGACTTCCATCGCTAAAGAAAACAGGTAAGGGGATAGGGGCAGCCTTGACGAATGCCTACAGAAGCACCAAAATAGCCTGCCGGGCTACCATTAACCAAAACTAAGAACTTTGGGGACGAGATGCAAGAGGTAATCCAGTTGACAAAAACCAAAGGAAACCCCATCTTTTTTTTTTGGTGAATAAGTATATATTACCAAACCCCAGGAGGGGGGCGGAAGGAGAAAAAAAAGGGGGGGGGGGGGGATGTACAAAGAGAGGAGGGGGGGAGAAAAGAAAGACTAGGGTCAAGTCCTCCTTAAACTAAAAGGGGACTGCAACATACTGCTATCCAGACCCCAGGTAACAACAATGTGCCTGTAAGGAAACCCCATCTTGGTCATCACTTGAGCAATAAAATCCCACCTTAGAGAATCAAAGGCCTTGTGGATATCAATCTTCATGAGAATAGAAGGAACATGGTTTTTCCTGTCGAAACCTCTGACAATATCATTGCAAAGAAGAATGTTGTCCGTAATATTCCTACCAGGAATGAAGGCCGATTGGTTGTCACTGACCAGAGGATCCACAACACTTTTGAGTCTTCTAGCAAGAATCTTGGCTATAAACTTATAGAGCAGGTTGCAAAGAGCAATAGGCCCGTAGTCATTCATAGCATTCACACCTTCCTTTTTTCGGGATGAGAAAAAGGAAAGTGTGATTGATACCTTTAATCTAACTAGGGTTGAAGAAGAAGCTCTCAATGGCAGTAATGAGGTCAATCTTGATGATATCCCAAGTAGCTAAGAAGAATCCCATACTAAAACCATCAGGGCCCAGAGCACTATTCACTTTGAGAGAGTGAATAGCTTCCACAATTTCATCTTCTTTAGGAATGGCACACAAGGAAGCATAAAGTTAAGGAGTAACAAACTTGTTGAGCAAGTGATCAAGGATGGGGGCATGGTCCACCTGACGGCCACTGAACAAGCCTTTGAAATGCTAAACAGCCAAGTCTTTGATGCCATTGACTGAAGTGACAAGAGAGCCATCCGAGTGAGAGAGCTGAACAATAGAGTTTGCATTGACTCTAGCTTTCACAGAGCGATGAAAATAGGCAGTATTCGAATCTCCCAAGTCCAGCCACTTGATTCTAGATTTTTGTTTAAGGAAACTTTCTTCCCTAGCAAGCAAAGAAGTAAGCTCAATGGAGTTGTCTTTCTCTTCTTCAGCAAGGGGACCATTAAGGAAATCCGACTGCAACTGAAACTGAATGGAAGCCAGTTTTTCTTTGCAATCTGCCACTTGGAGAGTAATGTTGCCAAAAGTATTAAGGTCCCAAACTTTGTGAGCAGCCTTTACATTTTTGAGCTTTTTTGAGAAAGCAATGAGAGGAGTGGACCTCAGGCCTATAGCCTTATGCAATATTCTCTACAAGTTTATTGCCCCAATATCCCTTGCCATTCAGCCTTACTCTTCCTTTGGCCCCAAACCTTTCAAGTATTTTGACATGTGGCCCTCTCACCCCTCCTTCTTGCCCACGGTTTTGGAGGCTTGGACCAAACCAGTGTTTGCTTTCTCAACTCCCCTAATTGCTTTCTCAAAGAAGCTCCGCAATGTCAAGGAAGCCCTCAAGGTTTGGAATAAGAACATTTTTGGTGATATCACTCTTCAAGTTGCTGATTGTAAAGAGAGGCTTGCCTCTATTCAGATTCAGCTGCAGGCTGACATCCACAATAGCCTTTTTGCTGAAGCCGAGAAAGAGACTACTATTGAGCTTTCCTCCTTGGGAAGAGAGCTTCCTCAAGCAGAAATCTAGAATCAAATGGCTGAACTTGGGTGATTCCAATTCTGCTTACTTCCACCATTCAGTGAAGGCCAGTGTCAATGCAAACTCCATCACTCAGCTCACTTCCAATGATGGCTCTCTTGCTACTACTATTAAGGACATAAAGGACTTCGCTGTTCAGCACTTTAAAGGTATATTCAATGCTCCCATGGAGGGAAATGTTCCTTTCCAAAGCCATTTTCTCAACAAGTTCATTCCTACAAATCATCTTGAAGTCTTGAGCTCTATCCCCAAAGAAGATGAGATTTTGGAAGCTATTCATTCTCTAAAGGTGTCTGGTGCTCCAGGGCCTGATGGATTCAGTATGGGATTTTTTCTTACAACCTAGGATATCATCAAGGCGAATCTTATTGCTGCCATTGAAAGCTTCTTCTTCAATCCCAGCCAGATCAAAGGTGTCAACCATACTTTTCTTTGCCTTATTCCTAAAAAGGAAGGTGCTTCAGCTATGAATGACTTCAGGCCCATAGCCTTATGCAATATTCTCTACAAGTTTATTGCTAAGATCCTGGCCAGAAGACTCAAGAGTGTTGTGGATTTGTTGGTTAGCGACAACCAATCAGCTTTTATACTAGACAGGAACATCTCTGACAATATTCTTCTTTGCAATGATATAGTCAGAGGTTTTGATAGGAAGAATCATACCCTGTCTATTCTTTTTGAAGATTGACATTCACAAGGCTTTTGATTCTCTAAGATGGGACTTTATATCTCAAGTTATGCTCAAGATGGGGTTTCCTATGCCTTTTGTTCATTGGATTAGCTACTGCATCTCCTCCCCAAAGTTCTCAGTCTTAATTAATGGCAGTCCTGCGGGTTATTTTGGAGCTACTATGGGGATTCGTCAGGGATGCCCTCTATCCCCATACTTGTTCACCTTAGCCCTGGAAGTCCTTACTAGGCAAATTCAGATCTGTACTGATCAGCAGCTCATCGCTCCTATGCCCAAGTGCAAAGCTTTAAAGCTTACCCACCTTGCATTCGCTGATGATTCGATGATTTTTTCCAAGGCCTCCATCGCCTCTCTTGAGTGCATCTTGCTTTGTTTGCAACAATTTCATGAGCTATCGGGTCTTCGCATCAACCCTTCAAAGTCCCTTATTTTCTTTGCTAGAGTTCCAGAGCTAGACAAAGTGGGGTTTCTTGAGAAATCAGGCTTCCAAGAGGGGCACCTGCCTGTCAAGTACCTGGGGCTTCTTTTGATTCCTGCCAGGCTCTCTGCTCATCATTGCACCCCCATGTTGGATCTTATAAGGAAAAGACTCCAGTTGTGGAAAGGCAAGCTTCTCTCTTATGCAGGCAGGTTGGTGCTTATTAGATCTATCTTAGAGGCTTCTTATATCTACTGGTCTGGCATTTATGGGCTCCCGCAAGCATCCATTAAGTCCTTGGAATCTCTGTTAGCTTCTTTCCTTTGGAAGGGAGCCGAATCCTCAAGATTCCTCCATCCCATTAGATGGGCTTCAGTGTGCCTCCCAAAAAAGGAGGGTGGTCTGGGCATAAGAAGAATCAAAGATGTTAACACGGCCGGTATTATCAAGCTGATCTGGAAGATAGCCTCAAAAAAGAAGAGCATTTGGATTGACTGGGTTTATTCAGGTTTCCTACGTCAAGACTCAATTTGGACTGCTTCTGACTCTTCTGATGCTTCTTGGGTTTGGTGTAAGATCCTTGAGTCCTGCCACCTTTTTCTTCATTCTATCCACTCCCAGATTGGTGATGGTCTCTCCACTTCCCTTTGGTTGGATTACTAGCACCCTAAGGGAATTTTATTACATCTAGTCACCCCAAGGACGATCTATGCTTCAGGTCTTCATAGGCTGGCTCTTGTTGCGGACATTCTTCATCATGATGATTGGGCCCCTCCCCCTACCTTTCTCTTATTTGGAATAACCTTCAGTCCATCTCCAGAAGATTGCCATCTAGGGATGATTCTGTCTCTTGGACAGCAAACAGCTTGCTTAAATCTCTTCCAATGCAGCTTGGAATCTTATCCGGTTCAAAGGCTCGACAGCTGTTTGGAGGAATCTTCTCTGGTTCAAGCATCACATTCCTCGCCATTGCTTCACTGCCTGGAGAATCTTCACCAACTGTCTTCCTATCCAGGCATTTCTCCGCAGACGTCAGATCCAGGTCTCCAATGCCTGCTGCCTTTGTTGGAACAATGTTGAAGACTTGGCTCACCTGTTCTTCAAGTGCCCAACCTCTAAGGCCATCTGGAAAGGTATTCTGTCCAAATGCTGGCCTGCCCAAAGAAGAATTCTCTCTTTCTCAAGAGAATGGATTTGGGTTGATATGACCTTCTGTGGATCCTCTATTTGCGACACCGTTGGGAAGATGGCTTTTTGTGCTGCCCTCAACCATATTTGGATGGAGCGTAATATCAGGAAATGGACCTCCAATTCTCGTTCCTACCAACAGATTTGGGATTCCATTTCTTTTGAAATCTCCTCCAAAATATTGTTAGCCCCTCCCTCTTTTTGTTCTGACACCCCAAGGAACAAACTTATTGTTGTATCCTAGGGTCTCTCTAATGTTTCTTTTGCTGCTCCAGTTCCCTCTAGCTGAAGCTTTGTTTAGTAGTTGGCTCTTGTAATTCCCCCCCTTGGGAGCCCCTTGTTTTCTTTTTCTTTCGTTGGTAATGAATTCTTTTATTCACCCAAAAAAAAAAAAAGAGGGGAGTGGAGAAGGCAAAAATAGGCTTGTTTCAAGCTTCAAGAACAAGAGGCAAAAATGAAGGATGAGAGGACCACATGTCAAAGTATTTGAAAAGTTTGGGGCCAAAAGAAGAGAAGGTTTGGATGGCTAGGGAAATGGGAGAGTGATCAGAGATGTCCAGATTATCAAAGGATGCATGAGATGAAGTGAAAGAGGCAAGCCACTCTTCATTGACAATCACTCTATCCAGTTTACAAGCAATGCGATTGATACCAGCCCTTTTGTTGCATCAAGTAAGGGGAAAGCCAGACCATCTGAGATCATTTGCACCAATATCCTCAATACACTCATTGAAAGAGTCCATGGCATCCATGTCAAAATGATCCCCACCATGCTTTTCATTGCCATATCTGATGACATTAAAATCTCCTCCTAAACCCAAGGATGGGAAGCAATGGAACGGAGGTCAGTCCATAAAGAAGACCTAAGAGTAGGGCAATTGTGAGCATAGATCACAGTGAAGAAGAAGGAAAAATTGCCCTGACAGTCCGAGAATGAAGTGTGCAAGTACTGAGAGGAAGAGGAAGAAAGGGAGATGGAAATTCAGTTGGGATCCCATATGATCCAGATTCGACCATTGGGGTGAAAAGAGTAGTTAGAGAGCATAGACCAGCAAGGAGCAATGGAGGAAAGGATTTTTTGCGAGTTTGGCTCTTTAATATGAGTTTCCAAGAGACAGTAGAAACAAGAGCGAGAGGAGCGGATGCGAGAGCGAACAGCAGCATGTTTCGAGGGCGAATTCAGACCTCGAGTATTCCAAATAATACCAAGGATCATTGGGGAAGAGGGAGAAGGGGCATCAATGACTCAATGAGCCGAGACAAAACAGATCGAGATCTTGTTTCACTGTGATGGAGTCACCGATAGGACCTGCCGAGGGGGTGACAGAAGTGCAAGGAGGAAGACGAAGCTTTCGGGTAATCAGGGGAGTCGAGGAGGCAAGATTAACAGGTGAAGAAGAAAGTAGAACTGCCGGGTTGGGAAGAAGACCCGACCCAGATCCAAAAGAGAGGGGAAGAGGGTTAGAGGAGTTAGAAGGCAAGCCCGACCCAGAGAGAGGCCCTTCCAAGATAAAGCAAGGGGCTTCGCAAGATAGGCCAGCGTCTAAAGTGGGGGGACCCACCAAGGTAACGTCAGTAGAGTCAAAAGGCACAGCAGGCATAAAGCAAACTCTCGCAGACGAAGGCATAGAAAAAGTTGAGGCATAGGCGCTAGAGGCCAAAGGAGGATTTCCCAGAGGGGCCATCACCATCGGAGCACAGGGAACTTCGTCACCTCTTCCAGAGCTAGGAATGGAAGAATCAGCAATAGCAGAGTCTGTCATGCGGGGCCTGCTCCGAAGAATAAGCTCAAAAAGAGGCTTTTCGGGGCAAGAGAAGGTCTCCAGATCATCAGAGGTCGACAGAAGACTGAATCGATTTTGACTGTCTCTCCTAGACTGATGCTTCGACAACGACAGGGCCTTGGAGATCTGATTAGGATGTTTCGCCACCCATCGATTATTCCGACGCCGGAGTCTGGTTCTCGGCCTGGCGCGGGAAAGGGATCTATCTGAAGGATGACGATGAACATCCGCCGCGACAGCACCACCAATAGCAGGAGCTTCAGCTGCGGGGAAGGTTAGGGCATCATTCGCCTTTTCCACAAGGGCAATCACTTCAACTTACACTCCAGGTCCTGAAGCTTCAGCAGTAGGGAGAACAGTGTCTGCGGTTGCCTTTTCCACCGGACTGCAGAGATGGGACTCATGGCCAAATACATTGCAAACCAAGCACTGAGGAGGCTTCCAGTCGTAGTGCACTTGTTGTTCAAAGGAGAACTCATCCCCTTCATTCACAGTGATGAAGGAAGGCAGGGGGTCATGCGCAGAGACTTCGACACAAATTCTCGCAAAGGCTAGACGATCCTTGCACTTAGTTCTCACATCAGAAAACAAAGGCTTTCCCAGAACAGAGCCTACATAGCTGAGACCATCAATACACCAGTAATGAAGGGGCAGACCAGGAAGTGAAATCCACAGAGGGATAGAGGAGAGGTCCACTCTTCTAAGTTGTAGCTGACGGTGCCAATGACGCAGGAAAATAGGCTTCTTCCCCACCAACTAGGGACCACCATCGAGAGCGCGGGCCTTATCCAGAGAAGAGGAGAACTTGAAGATGAAGAATCCATTGTCGAGCAAGAAGGTGTCCAAAGACCCCTGAGGTCACCATTGCTTGGAAAGAGACAGCTCGACGACATGGAAGGGAGGCCGAGAGCCCAGGAAATTTCCTACCAGACAATTCTCCCAAAGCTTCGCTTCAATCGCAAGCAAATCAGCAGGGCAGAGAGCCACTTTCGAAGAGCCAATGGAAGAAGGGGCGACAAAGTGGAGAGGAAGGCCATAGGAGCAGGAAGAGGAACCAGTGCTAAACAAAGAGGACCAGGGGGCAGGCAGAGAAGCAGAAGAAGAGGGGGAGCGTGAAGAAGGCGGAGGGGAAGCACGAGAAGGAGACGGCATTCCCTAGAGAGGTGGAGCAAATGGGGAAAAGAGGAATCAAGCCTGCCGGAAGCGCCGGTAGGGGAAGAGGCACGTAGAAGCAAGGTTCAAAATCTCGCGAAATTTCGGCGATATTTCGCCAAATTTCGTATATCTCAAGCTGTCCAAGATACGATACCAATCCGAAATGGAAAAATACCATATTTCGACGATATCTCGGGAGATATCGACGAAATATCGTGGACTCACGATATATTGCGAGATATTGAAAAAGTCACTAAAAGTGTCACGTGCAATATTTCGAAAATTTTGGAAATTTCGGTCATCTCGTTTCGGAAATTTCGGAAATCTCGGTATTTTTGGCATTTTACACCCACAGAAAAATACCATATTTCGACGAAATTTCGGTATCTCGGAAATTTCGGTCAGACCAAAACACCGAAACCAAACGAGATTTAGTACCATGCGTAGAAGGCAACGACATCCTCAGGTTCTTCTCCACAAACTGTTAGCAGATCTGAATTCGATTTTCGATAACTTGAGAAGGCTTAATGTTGATTTTTTATAATATAAGGTATATATTGTATCATACTAAAATATTGTAGCATACTAAATAATGTTAGAAAAGAGGGGGAAAATAACACTTGGGGAGCCTTGGTCACCTAGGCGAGCGCCTTGTCGCCTAAGCGCTTAGACACCCCTCCAACACCTTGGGGTCGCTTTGCCGCCTTGACAACTATGATCGTATCAGCCGATATGTATAGTTATTGTAGGGTACCGATACAATACAGTGAGATACGTATCTTTTATTCTTTTTTTTTTTTTTTAAAAATTCATGTATTGATAAGTATCGCATTGTATCGGCCGCTGCAGTTGGATAAGATATGATATTACTGATACGTACTGATACTCATCGATACATCAAGTTAAGGGCTTCAGGAAAAAAATATTAAAGTATCAATACGTATCGCTAACCTATTGGCCAATACGATGCGATACAGGCCATTAAAAGATAATGTTCACATTCCATAATTCAAAAATGAGTTCTGAAGGCTAAAATGACCACCCAAGAGTCTCATTCCTCGCTCTCGACCTCTTTTCTTCCACCTTTTTTGACTTGAGGTTTACATTGAAGCTTAAAAAACGAATCAGATTCAACCAACAAACCTGTCTTTCGATCATTCAAGTGGCTACAATCAAAGATTGAAGGAGAAATTCTCAAAAAAGGTAGGTTTTCAAAGAACTTGATTTTTTTGGTTAAATCACTAAGAGAACCTGTCTCATTATACAATAGAATATTACTACATGTAAGAAAACGCATCCGTTATAAAAAATTTCAATTGATTGCACTTGTCTCATTATACGTTGGTCTCCATTTTAATGTTTATGCATGATACCTGTTATATATTGCTCATTTATACTATTTTTTGATCAAAAGTGTATTTCCATGTATATCTTGACCATTTTCATGCGTATCTGCGTATCCCCGATACGATATGATATGTCTCTTAAAATCACCCCACCAATACGATACGGGATACCGACACTTTAATCCTAGGCTGCTAGCAAGGTTTTAAGTATCTTAACGTATCCGCCAATACTAGCCGATACATAGTTAGAACTCTAAGTTGGATTGGTTCTAGGTAATAGAGAAGTGACTTGCAGCAAGAAGGAGAAGGAGAAGGGAAGAGAAGTGAGGAAGAAGAAGAGAGATTGAGAGAATCGTGAGTGGGAGAGAAAACCTCTCCTAACTCCTATATTTACTTCACTAATAACTCTTAGGAAATTACATAGGACTCCCTAAGGAGGTAAAAGATAAAAAGAGAATAAAATGTAAAATTACAACTCTATGGCTTATAATAGAGACAAAGACAAATATACCCCTGACACATAAACTCTAACACTCCCCCTCAAGCTGGAGAATAAATGTCATACATTCCCAGCTTGCATAGAAGAATACTGAACTGGTTAGGGATAAGACCCTTAGTGAAAATTTCTGCCAATTGATCACCGGCCTGCACAGATGGAGTACAAATGCCACCTGAATCCAGCTTCTCTTTGATGAAGTGCCTATCAACTTCAATGTGCTTTGTTCGATCATGTTGAGCAGGGTTATGAGCAACACTTATAGCAGCCTTGTTATCACAGTAGAGCTACATAGGTCCCTCACATTCAAACCCCAATTCTTGAACCAATCGCCTCAACCATAGAAGTTCACACACCCCATGAGCCATGGCTCTAAATTCAGCCTCTGAACTGGATCTAGCCATAACTGGTTGTTTCTTACTCCTCCATGTAACAAGGTTACCACCCACAAGGGGGTACAGTAATCGGAAGTAGATCATCTATCAAAAATAGAACCAGCCCAATTTGCATCAGTGTAGCCCTCTATCCTCAAGTGACTATGTCTAGCATATAGAAGGCCTTTTCCTGGAGAGGATTTTAAGTACCTGATGATGTGATAGACAGCATCAAGGTGTCCACCTTTGGGAGCAGGCATGAACTGACTCACTACGCCAACTGCATAATTGATGTCTGGCCGAGTCAAGGAGAGGTAGATCAATTTCCCAACCAGCCTCTGGTATTTCCCTGCATCTACAAGGGGAGAACTACAATCTTCACTAAGTTTGTGATTCTGATCAATTGGGGAGTTGGCTGGTTTACATCCTAACATTCCTGTCTCTTTCAATAGGTCAAGAACAAACTTCCGCTAGCAAATATTGATGCCCTTCTTTGATCTTGATACTTCAATCCCCAAGAAATATTTCAAAAGTTCAAGATCCTTAATTTCAAACTGCTCGGCCAGGTAAGATTTTAACCTCTTTATCTCATCTTCGTCATTCCCAGTCACAACAATATCATCAACATAATCAATAAGAGCAGTGACTATACCATTACCTCTCCGGATAAACAAGGTGTGGTCAGCCTGACTCTGGGAATATCCATTCCTTAGAATGGCCTGTCAAAACCTCTCAAACCAAACTTTGGGTGACTGTTTGAGACCATAAAGTCCTTCTTGAGGAGACACACTTTCCCTTCTGCTGAAGGAGACTTGAAACCAGGTGGAGGTTGCATATACACCTCCTCTTCTAGATCACCATGAAGAAAAGTACTCTTCACATCTAACTGATACAATGGCCATTCTTTGTTGGCTACCACTGATAGGAGGACTCTGATTGAATTGTGTTTGGCCACATGAGCAAAAGTCTCTTGGTAATCAATACCATAAACTTGACTGTACCCCTTGGCTACCAACCGAGCCTTGTATCTGTCCACTGTACCATCTGATCGGTACTTGATTGTGTAGACCCACTTGCATCCAACTGGAACTCTCTCCCTGGGAAGATCAACAAGAGTCCATATACCATTCTTCTCAAGAGCCATCATTTCCTCTAACATGGCCTTCTTCCATTTCAAGTCAGATATAGCCTCAGTAAGATTCTTGGGAATAGTGGCAGATGAGAGAGCAGTGGAAATGGCAAGACCTGTAGGGGAGATAGCATCATAGGAAACAAACTGGGCAATAGGATTAGTGCAAGCTCTTTTTCCCTTTCTAGTAGCAATTGGGAGATCTAAATCAGAAGGAAGATCACCTGACTGAGGAGGATAGAGCTCAGGATGTGGCTCCAAAGAGGGCTCTTGGCAGGTCTTCTTTCCTGTACTGTTCAAGCATGCACCTTTTTTGTACTAAATGTGGTAATCCTTCTCCTTACCACTTTCAACAACAACCCCTTTAAGTCTGGACATCATCCGACGTAGTGCTGCAATATCCTGGAGAGAGAATCAGGATCAGGTTGTAGTCCAAGTGACTCTGTATCAACTGTCACAGAATGGGCTCGAGCTCCCACGGTCTTACCACCTCGGTTACCAGATGATCCACCACGCCCACTAGGAGGCTGCCCATGAAGGGCCCAACATCTGTCCCTAGTGTGCCCTAACTTTCCACAATGGTTACATTTAAATCTGTCTCGACCTCTCCCTCTACCTCTCTGGTCGCGGTGGGAACTAGAAACGAGAGCAGATCTCTCCAGTGATGGTGCAGTGTCCATAGATCCTCTTCTAGTCTCCTCACTCTGCAAGTAGCTACACACTTCATCTAGTGATGGGAGAGGAGACCTCCCTAAGATCTGCAAGCGAAGTGGCTCAAACTCTGGGTTAAGACCACCAAGTAGAATAAGAATCCTTTCTTTTTCTTGTTTCCTGTAGACTTTGGCCTCATCTTCAGAATTAGACAGTTGGAGATTGCTATAGTTCCTCCCACAAGCTTATAACAGTGTTATAATAGTCAGATATGCTCTGATCACCCTGTTTCATATGGATGATTTTTTGGAGGATTTGATACACCTTTGCCGAATCACCAACCCTATCAAAAACTTTGGAGGCACTGTCCCAAATATCCTTCGCAGTTTCCTTACTCATAAATCTTCTTCCTATCTCAGGCTTCATGGAGAATATCAGCCAGGTCATACCAGTAGAGTTCTCAGTCTCCCACTTTAGATAGTCTGGCTCAGTAGAAGCGGGCACCGTGATGTAGCCTGTAATATAGCCCAACTTTCCCCTACTATGCAGGGACAACTTGTCCGATCAAGACCAATC
This sequence comes from Telopea speciosissima, assembly GCF_018873765.1. Classification (NCBI taxonomy): domain Eukaryota; kingdom Viridiplantae; phylum Streptophyta; class Magnoliopsida; order Proteales; family Proteaceae; genus Telopea; species Telopea speciosissima. The sequence goes on from NC_057920.1 coordinate 4,489,359, forward strand.
CAAGCAGTTGGTACTGTCGAGTTTTACAATAGAAAGTTGGGCATTGGGGTTATCAAAGACAGCCATGGTGGGGAGAGTTCCACTTGAGCTGCCACTAGTAGCTCCCAAAGGCCCACTAACTTCAGAGTCATTTCCAGTCATGGTGGAAAATATGCCAAAAAAAGACTCAATATAGTCTTGCACAAGTGGGGAGCAACCTCAACCCAACCACAAGAATCAAATCAGCAAGCTACAGGGAAACCGAGAGCACACTTTTGATGGAAAAAATGGGAACTAAACACTTCCAAGTACCAACACAAAGCAGTCCAAGGCCATAACAATGCATATATCTGTCACGCAAAGTAGCTAACAAGAGTTCGAAGCATCTAAGGTACCTCTGGTTCCGTTCCACAATAACCAAGGCATACATAACTCTTTCATTCTCATGCACTACGAGACATCCAAGGCAGCCAGCTAGCAAAAAATTGCAACCAAAGGGCAAAAAACAGAGCAGGCGATACCTATTCAGCAGCCAAAAAAGGAGCACCACTCTCCAGCCTTCACTCTTCTTGAACCGAGCCCTTGGGGCTTCATAAAGGCACATCTAGGCAACTCAAAGGGGCCTAGCTTCAAGGCTAAACAATCTGCCAAGGGGCAGAATCGAAACTGAGACAAGGAATGGCTGGCGGAAATTTCTGGGTAGCTCTTCTAGGGCTAAAACACCTTCAACAGCTTCTAGACTCCTTCCATTGCAAATGGATATGAGGAATAGACCTCCAAAGAATGTAGGAAGGTATGCTTTACATAATACAGCCTCTAGTGGAACCCTTTATCTTCTTACGATTCCAAAGAGAGGTGAAAGAAGAGCCAACTAGGCGGAGTCGACCCTCAAACTAGAGGGCTGTGCTCTGATACCAAGTTAGAACTCTAAGTTGGATCGGTTCTAGGTAATAGAGAAGTGACTTGCAGCAAGAAGGAGAAGGAGAAGGGAAGAGAAGAGAGGAAGAAGAAGAGAGATTGAGAGAATCGTGAGTTGGAGAGAAAACCCCTCCTAACTCCTATATTTACTTCACTAATAACTCTTAGGAAATTATATAGGACTCCCTAAGGAGGTAAAAGATAAAAAGAGAATAAAATGTAAAATTACAACTCTATGGCTTATAATAGAGACATAGACAAATATACCCCTAACACAGAAACTCTAGCATACATATCTTATTTTTATGGTACCGATACGAAACGACACCGATACAATACCTAAAAAAGTATCAACTGTATAGGGTTGATATGTGACCCGATATGGTTGATAGTTATCAATACAGTTAATACATCTCTTATAAACTATGTAACTCGTTCAATGACTCAAGACACTTACCAAGAGCGCCTGTAAGGCATTGTAATAAATTTTGTTTCGACAAAATAAATTTGATTCCTTGTTTCTACTGGCAAAAGCGACTCTAGTGGTGTTGATTTCATCATCATTTGGTAATTAAACAACCTACAATCAAGGATCGAACCAGATTTGTGCAAGAACAGTTTTCTATCAAAACTTTGTATTTTTGCTCAAATATTAATTTTTAGTGTCGCTTTTTGCAATGGGCCACTAGGTTAGTGAAAAACAACTTGAATGATGTCATCAAACTAGTTTTTTTTTTTCCAATGAGGTGGTATCTAAACCCTAAATCTTCCCCAAACCGAAAATGACATTTTTTTGTATTAGGACCAGTAAGAAACTTCATCCTTTATACATAATCAATTGAATGCACTTGTCTCGTCATACTTTGTTCTTCTCTTTATGCATGATACATATTACATGTTAATTATAGTGTTTTATGCTTCAAAACTGTACTTCGCATGTACCCTAAACATTTCCATATGTATCTCTTGTGTATCTTGTGCCTCTCCGATACGATACGATACGATACAATACAATACATCTCTTAAAATCACATTTCTGATATGATACCCGATATTGATACTTTAAACCTTGGCTGCTACAGCTACTTTCGGTGGTCTTTCCCCTATTTAGTGGCACTTTTGGTTGGGACATCTATCGTTATCAAAACTTCAGCATATGGTTCCTAGTTGCAAATTTGTTTTTCGCCTTAAAGTGTGAAGCATGTGAACTCGAGAAGCGTCATTGGTCGTCTGTCCCTTCTCGCAGTGTTTAAAAGTCATTTATTTTTGTTAGCATTATTATGGAGTTCTTTTTTCTTTAGTTCAAGCTGGATCTTCTTTCTTTAATTATTTGTATAATCCAGCTTGAGGGGGAGTGTTGGAATATGTACTCCAGAATACCGTGGGGGTATTCTGGTCCTGGTCCTTTTGGGGTAGTTTTTATGTTATTAAGTGTAAGTCGGCTATGTGGGTTTTAGTCCCACATCGCCTATTTTAGTCTCTTGTAACTTTCCCCTCTATTATAAATAAAGGGGCTTACCTATCAATTAATATAAGCAATTATTCTCTCTTTTCTAGCCCACGATTCTACCAACATGGTATCAAAGCTGGTCTGATCTAGGTTAGAAAAAGATAAGAAAACCCTCATCCATCTCTTCAATCGACTTCTCCCTTCTTCTCCCTTTCTCGGCTTCTCCTTCTTCTGTTCTTCTTCCTCTCAACCTATAAAGGGGCAGCACTAATGAGGTAAACACAGCATATCAATGATTTAGTTGCTGCCCCCCTCCCTTTCTACCTTTTTTTACTAAAACATTTTGTTCGAAATCTGCTGGAGCCATACCTGCGATATTGGAGCCGTCCAAAATTTTTGGAGATCTGATTTCTACCTAATGAAGACTGATCCTCCATTGTTGGAGCCTCCTATGCAGCCTTTTCCAGCACTCTTCTATCCTATTCCATAGTTTACCTTCCCTTTCTTTCTTTCTCTCCATCTTTTATTACCTTTTCCAGCCTCCACACCCAAATCGATCTCAACTTGTCAGGGTTTTTTTCAAAACCCTGACTCCAATCGATTTTGGGGTTTCCCTTTTCAGATGCAGCTAATTTTTTGGGGGTGATTCCCTACTACTACAGGCCCTACTCGACCTAAGTTTGGACACTTTCTGATGGCTAGATTTGCTTTTACAGCAAAACCTTCTCAACCTGCTATTTTGGTTACCTGTTAAAATCCTGACTCAAATCGAAATTAGGGTTACAGGTTTCAGTTTTTGCTGATTTTTGGAGGGATGATTACTCCAACTACAAGGACCACTCGACCTCAGTATTAGCCTCTTTCCAAGTGTTTGAAGACCCCTAACCCCAATCGATCCTCCTTTTCAGGGTTTTACAAACCCTGACACATATCGATTTTACGGTTAGGGTTGCTTGCTGCTGTTGGAGTTTTTTGGAGGTGTTTCTACCATCAAGAGGGACATTCTACTTCAACTATTCATGGCTTGAAGAAGGTCTATTAAACAAGATAGCTGCTGCCCTGTTTTTTCTGCAATTTTTTGTGTTTCTCCCACTTGAAGATCAAGTCTCAATCACCAAGGAGATTGGTTATTCGAACTGGAGATCCATTCCCGCAGTTATGGTCAGCATCTATTACAAGAAGACATCACCTTTGACAAGTCATCATCACTTTTGTTGCAGCCCCCTTCCCTACAATCGATCTTCACTTTCAGGGTTTTTTACAAAACCCTGACTATAATCGATCTAAGGGTTAGGGCAGTCCTCTCTTACTGATTTTTTTAGGAGAGTTTTATAACCTTCAGAGGAGTATTCAACCCATATTTCAGCATCATTCATCAATTATTTTTGGAAAAAAATCAGGTTCATTCTTATGGCTCAATTTTTCCAATTATCAACCTATTTTTTTACTTGTTCCTATGTGGCTGGCTGCTTCAACAACCTATGGATCTGTTGGGTTATTTATCTTATATTTGTTGGTTCTATTGAGCTTTACTACACATATTGCTGGTTTTATTGATTGGCTTCTGTAAGCATGACTGGTTGACATGTTACTGCTGCCTTTATGTGGACTATTGCTACCCTATTATTAAGACTGAGTATCCTACTATTGGAGATCGAATTTCTTTCATTATTGAAGACTCAAATCTACTACCCTGGAGATCAGCTTATTTGGGATTACAACAGTGTGTTCCAAGGTTATTGGTTGCAACTACGAACCTATTCAGTTATGTGAAGCTTTTCTGGTTCATATCCGGCTCACTTTGAGAGCTTGATCCTAGCATTGTTCACAAACTCAGATCTGATCCAAGTTTTTTGTTGAAGATTCTTACATCCATTGCTGTCCAAATATCTTCGTCAGTTCTATTTAGCATGTGGGAGTTAATAGTTTGGAATTTTGCACACTGGTTCTCCCTTGTGTGAAGATCGATCAAGTTTTTGAAGAATGGTGCATTCTCCTTCTACATATCAAACCTGTTTTTTATAATTCAGATCTGATCATTGGAGATTGGCGTTTTGGATTTAGTTTGATCGATTGAAAGATGGTTGTAAATTACTGTGTTGCTTTGTCCATGGTTCATTATCCCTCTACTTCTTTTCCCTTCACCACCTCCCAAACAATACCTTTGGCATATACCCATAACCACCTTGGAAGTTTATGGTATTCTCTAAATAGCCATTTCTTCTCTTTCCATAACCCTTAGCACCTTTTGGAAAATTCTGGAATATTATATTTTTGCCCTATCTCTTACATCATCTCTGTTATGTCCACGTGTACTACACGTGAGGGGGGGATTATGTACAGTATACCTGCAGCCATTGCAAAAAGCAGAACTTACAGGAACACCTGGTGCAAAACATAGAAGATCAGAGTTTTCACCATTGCCAATGGGTATCTACCTTGTTATTGGGTTGAGTTTGCCGTAAGGGGGAGATTGGTATTAAAGTATTAAAGATGTTTGGTATTAAAGTATTGAAGATGTTTTCATTTTTATCCCGCACCTAGTTTTATCTTAATTATCATTGAGATTCATTCTATCCCATTGAACTGAACACGTGCAAACATAAGATCGAGTTCCATTGCTGGTATCTTTATGGTTGGTTTGCTAAGGGAGATTGTATTAAGTATTAGTTACTTATCTTAGATTATCATTCAAAGATTATCATTGAGATTCATACTGGACAGCAATAGAAGATTGGTAAAAGCTGCCTTTTTTGGAAGACATTCCAGTCCCGGTTTGCTGATCAAGTCTGCCCAAGTTTTGAAGATCTATTCTTTTCAAGTTCTTGAAGGTTTATTTGGGAGCTGCATTTGTCTTGAAGCTGGATTCTGCTACAACTTATTTTTTCCCATTTTGTTCAAGTTGGGCATTAGTACCTTGTATGCGCCAACTTGAGGGGGAGTGCTAGCATTATTATGGAGTTCTTTTTCTTTAGTTCAAGCTGGATCTTCTTTCTTTAATTATTTGTATAATCCAGCTTGAGGGGGAGTGTTGGAATATGTATTCCAGAATACCGTGGGGGTATTCTGGTCCTTTTGGGGTAGTTTTTATGTTATTAAGTGTAAGTCGGCTATGTGGGTTTTAGTCCCACATATTTTCTTTAGTACATCCTGATATTTAGGGTCCTTGTCATATCAAAAATAGGTTATTTCTTATTTTTCCATTTTTGTGGAAGATTACTCTCATCTGACATGGTTGTATTTGCTGAGAGATCGTTCAGAATTTCTTTCTGTTTTTAAATATTTTTATAATGAAATAAAGACTCGGTTTAATCACTTTAATGCTTCTATTAAAGTTTTTTTATCCGATAATGCACTTGAATACACTCAGCGTGAGACATCTACTTTTTGTTATGCTCATGGTATAATCCATCAAACGAGTTGTTCTTATACATCCCAACAAAATGGGATTACTTACCGGAAAAAACAAACTTTATTGGAGATTCCTCGGTCTTTAATAATTCATATGCATGTTCGTTCCTAAACATTTTTCGTGTGTTGCGGCTTTCACCGTCAGTTATTTGATTAACCAAATGCCCTCTTCTATACTAGATAATCATTCACCCTTTTCTATTGTATTTCCAAAATCTCCCTTATTTTCTTTGCCGTTTTGGGTTTTTGGATGTGTATGCTTTGTTCATAATTTGCAACCTCAGGTTGATAAGTTGTCTCCCAAGGTTGTCAAGTGTGTTTTTCTTGGTTACTCTAGAACTCAAATAGGGTATAAATGTTATGATCCTCTTACTCAATGGCAATTTGTCAATGTCGATGTTACATTTTATACTTAATATTTTTCACCTCAAGCCACTAGCTCTTCCTTTGACACGGATGTTGTTCGGGCACCTCCTATTCCTAATCTTGTGCCATTTGATGATGCTCCAACCACTACCACATCTGCACCACTAAAAGTGTATCAGAGGCGTAAGAAGACAGTACTACCTAATGTAGTCCAAGATTCGAATAATCAAACTAGGAACCAAACTAGGATCTTTTCATCAAAGGATAGTTCAGATTAGGGAAAATCTTGATAACCAAAATCAGATGGTTAGAATGATCCCAAATTCCATATGAATTCACCAAATAGGGGCTGGAACAATTGCTGAAAATTTGGAATTGATCCAATGGTTAGATCAGCTAATATTGGGGAATCCCAGTACAACTAGGAAAAGGGCAAAACAGTAATTTAACCAGGAAATTCAGAGATCAGAAATTAGGGTTACGTTCAGCAATCGAATATAAATTAAGAATCAACAATAACAAATCAGCAGAATAGGTATATTAATTGTGACCTCAGAAAAACAATATAACAATAAGGGTAGAATTGGAAACTCACAGGTCACAGCAGGAACAGATCTGCATGTCAAAATTGCACCAAACTGAAATCGTGTTCATGAATTAGGTTCAAGAACATTAGGTCAAAACTTGAGATGATTCTAACGGTTAGATTTGGCTGGGCAGAATTCTTGCGAAAATCACCTTGCATGTGACCTTCTAGAAGGGAAGAAGAATAGTTGTAGGTTTTAGGGTTCTAATGGATCTATGGTATTAATGGTGGATGAGGGAGGTAGGCTGGACAGGGTGTGGATTGAACTAGGGTTTAGAGGATCGATTGGAGATAGGTAGGGTTAGGTTGGAGGATTAGAAGAAGAAGGATGTATATTGTAACAGTAAACTACTTGAAAAATAGATCTTCAACAATAGCAGTAGCTTGAAGAAGATAGGGTCTCCCGATCTACAAGATGCAAGGAGATGAGTAGAAGATTCTTCCAGTACTACCAGACGCAAGGAGTCAATTGGAGATCCAGCAGTTCCTTCATCTTGATATGACTCACAAGGCAACACTCAACAGCGTAGGGCAGCAGCAATGGCAGCAAGCAAAAGCTTTTCATTAATCAAATTCATGTTCCATACTTTGCCCCCTTACAACCTTATATAAAAGACTAAAAATTAGACTCCTACACTAAAAAAGGAAAGGCCTAACCCATTCCTTAACCTACTAGGTAACTTAAACTGACTAAGAAACTGAAATAGACTCAAAATAGAGTCCAAATCCAGCCCAACTAAACAACTAAAAGAAAAACTAATAAAATCACTTAAATTGAACCACTCGTTCAAACCAGCTTTGGACCAGTTCAATTTAAAACATTAAAAACATGAAAATAAACTAAGTATAGGGCTAATCCCGTATGCAACTCATGTACCCCAACTTTAGGCCCATAAAAGTGGCCTATTACATAGAAAACCCATGGGATCAAAGGCTCAACATGTATATAACCAAACCCTAGACTTATTCTTAATAAAAGAAGCCCAGTTTGGTGATAAATCTACATCACTACCTGCTTCGGTTCTTCTTGCTACACAGCCCACCACACGATCCGATCCTCTAGTTGGAGCTCCTATTTCCTCCTCATCTCTTGATGACTTACCAATTACTCTTTGCAAAGGTACCTATTCTTGCACTAAAAAATCTGACTGTCTATCCTGTTTCTCTAACTCACCTTCCATCTCCCTTACATAGCTTTGCTTCATCATTATCTACTCACTCCATTCCTAAAACTCATCACGAGGTTATATCTCATCCTGGGAGGAAAGTGGCTATGAAACAGAAATGTATGCCTTGATTCCTCACCAAACATGGACCCAGGTGGATTTACATCTAGGTAAGGATCTTGTGTGGAGTCGTTGGGTTTATACCATTAGTATAATCTAGATGACTCAGTTAAACGGCTTAAGACCCGTTTGGGTGCGAAGGGTTATACTCAGACCTATGGTGTGAATTACTTTAAGACCTTCTCTCTTGTTGCCTAGCTTAATACGGTTGTATACTTATTTCCTTAACTGTGAATTTAGACTGGCCTCTATATCAATTGGATATCAAGAATGCTTTGTTATATAGTGATCTACATTCTACATGAGGAGGTGTATATAGAGCAACCTCCAGGGTATGTTGCTCAGGGGAAGAATGCTCACAGAGTTTGTAAGTTACACAAGGAAATTCATGGTTTAAAACAGTCCCTTAGAGCCTGGTTCAATAATTTCAGTTTGATTGTTACTCGATGCGGATTCTCACAATGTTATTCTGATCATTCTGTATTTGTTCGCCACCAGGATTCTAGGATGATTGTATTGGTGGTATGTTGATGATATTATCATATCTGGGAATGATGCACTAGGATTACAGAGGTGAAATCTTACCTAAAACAGCATTTTCAGGTGAAAGACTTGGGTGCCCTCAGGTATTTTCTTGGTATTGAAGTGTTTCGAAGTAAGAAGGGGATTATTCTGTCACAGAGAAAATATGTGTTAGACCCCTTGTTTGAAAATGGTATGCTTGCTTCTAAACCAGTTGATACTCCTATGGATCCACAATAGAAGTCTGGGACAAATGATGGCAAGGAATTTGATGACAAGCACCGGTACATGAGAATGATTAGTAAGGAAACTCGTTTACCTTACTGTTACCAGACCTAGACCTGACATATCTTTTGTTGTTCGAGTTATCAGTCAGTTTATAGAATCACTTAAGAAGACTCACTGGGAGGCAACATGTCGAATCTTAAGGTATCTTAAGGGGTCTCAGAGAAAGGGGGGTTATTTACCGAACTCTAGCATATTAATTTGGTTGGGTATTTCAATGCAGATTAGGCTGGTGCTGACGATGATAGAAGATCTATCACAGGTTATTGTACATTCATTGGGGGCAATCTAAGCAAACAACTGCGGCTAGATACAGTGCTAAAGCTGAATATAGGGCTATGGGCTATTGCTCATATTGCATCTGAGTTTATGTGGCTAAAATCATTACTTCAAGAGTTGGGATTGTTGGATACTAAACCAACGAAGATGTTTTGTGATAATCAACCTAATATCTATATTGTCAGTAACCCAGTGTTTTTATGAAAGGACCAAACACATTGAAGATGAATGTTACTTTGTGAGGAATGCAATTATGAGGAAGTTGATTGATACTCCTTTTGTTTCTTTTGCAAATCAGTTGGGTAACATGTTTACCAAGCCTCTGTTTAGTCCTGCTTTCCAGAAGGGCTGTTCCAAGCCAGACATGGGTGATTTATATGCTCCAGGTTAAGGGGGAGTGTTAAGTTATGTACATGGTATCGCAGGGGTATTATTGTCAGACCCTGCCATAATGGATTTTAGTTGTTTTTAGTCTTTGATATTTAGTCTAATTAGTCTTCTACTACCGCAAGGACTGGAGGGTGTCCTTGTCCTTACAGCTGTTTCATGTCTCCTTTCTTTATCAATTCTTCTTCTCTCTTCTTTTATATTGTTAGTATTGATTTGCCTTCTAATATTATCTCATCCTTCAAGGGAACCAACCAATTTAGCTCAGTACATCTCAATCAAATCCCAAAACTTATCCTCCATCCTACAATGCAAGCAAGGGTTCCTTAGTTTTTCCCCTTCTTTTTGTTTAGAGGCGAAATATTATCAACTGAAGAAACAAGGGAGAAATAGAACAAGAGAGGATTAAACACACCTTCCCCACCACCAAGAAAATGACAGAAATAAAGCCACCCCCAGTAAAAAGCAAACACACCAATAGAAACAAGAGAGGTTAAACACACCTTCCCTACCACCAAGAAAATGACAGAAATAGATTGGAAAAACAATAAGGTTGAACAGATTTCCCCAACTTCCTTATGCATAGATTTCAACAAAAGGGAAAGAAAAAAAAAAAAACAACACGAATACACATGTACATTATCAAGAGTTAACAGTGAAGAGTTTGACTACCATATGATTTGTAAGCCAACTGAAACTACGTTGATAATAGAAAATGGCATACCTTACCTACTAACCAATTTAAGCCACCAGCTTCCATTACTGATACAACTGCCTTCTGATGCCACTCCAACCACGTTTCAGAAATACAGCTCTTCAAACCAGTTGAAGGGTCACTCAAACATGCACTTCTCATTGGAACAGAAGAATTCAAACTATCGGCATGCAACTGAGCCTTCTCATATACATTTGAGTTTAAATTAATGAAACAGAAAATTATTGAAACCACATATACAAGTATCTTCTGCAACACTTTGATCTTATCAACGGTAAGATTGGATAGACCTTCGTCAGCAGCAAGTGCACCTGTAACCTTCTTAAGTTGGACAACTGCAGCTGAAGAAAACACAAAAAAATTTAAATTAAATAAAAAATATATAACTGCAAGGGAATTCAAAGAAGATCAGAAAGGAGCAACAACAAATGGAACATAACACAAACTGAAGTTTCAAACCCTTCAGACGAACAATAGAAAGTAGGGTTCCTGCCCTCATACATTCTTTACCTTTTGATCTATCCATGGTACCAGCAGAAATACAAGTGGTCTTGACGAACATTGACTTCATAGACTGAGGATCAATAAGAAAAATTCCGCAGCAGAAAAGGAAAGAAAGTATAGTCTAAAACTGAATACCTTTAGTTAGTACTGCAAGCTTTTGTATCCCTCCATAGTAGCCAAAAACTTTACAATTGTGCATTGAGCGAACTACAATTGAGAGCGCATGTAAAAGAGGGAAGCTTTCGGCAATGATACTCATACTAAATGAACCACCCGACAGGTCTTGTATAGATTCTGTTGTATTGTTGTTTACTGGATTATCAAAGTAAAAATAAACAAATAAAACAATTGCACTTATGTTATCGACAGAAAATAAATTTATACTAAACCAACACAGGAAAAAGACAATTTAAAGTGAATGGGAGTGATTAAAGACCCAAAAGGACAACACCAAATCTCAATTGAAAGTACATGGTGTCAAAAAAGATTTACACATTCCTGAGTTTGGGTGCTTATATATTTATATATAACGCCAAGGTCATGGGACGGTCTATATCCCTCTGGGATACCCAGGCAGCCAAACAACTTTGACCAGTGCACCACACATACATCCAGAACATGTGTGGAACAGCCAAAAGTAGTGAAAATGTATCTAACTGAAATTTCTCTCACGTTACATTTAAGAGATTATAAAGTGATAATGTTACAGCAGAACAAATCCACAAACAAACCTACCTTGGATTCTTTTGATTCTTTAACATTCCAAAAGAACATATTTACAGCAACACGCAACATTGTTAGTTTGTTACTGACTTCCTGGACAGGCAGCAGAAAAGTGACACCTTTACAACACTGTGGGATACAACACAGACCATTGAATCTTCAGCATCTGGCCATACTGATGTAGATTTGTGATGACGCAAACAAAGGAATAGAGGAAACTATCATGGGTGCACAAGTCATCCCTAGGGTCCACAATGCCGCTTGCTAATGAAGAAGAATACTCTTATGTTGGAGGATAGGGAGTAAAGAATGTTTTTCTTTGTGTATCTCAAGGTTCGAGGTTTTGATCGAAACTGAAATTTCGGCCGAAACTTGGTATTTTTTCTGGAAATTTTGATGTTGGATTTCAAGGGCCAAATTAGGTCATGAAACTTGTCGGACACCCTTTTATTTTTTTGGGTGAATAAAAAATTCATTAACAAAGAGAGAAAAAATACAGGGCCCCGAAAGGAGAGCAACAAAACAAAGAATCATAAGCCAAAACCTCAGATATGAGGGGCAGGAGCAACAAAAGAGACAGAAGATAGGCCCCAGGAGACAACAATGACCTTGTTCCTTGGGGTGTCAAGGCAAGAAGAGGGAGGAGCTGACGATAATTTTGCCTTAATTTCAAAAGAAATGGAATCCCAAATCTGTTGATAAGACCTAGAGTTGGAGGTCCATTTCCTGATATTTCGCTCCATCCAAATATGGTTAAGAGTTGCACAAAAAGCAAGCTTTCCGACCATGTCACAAATAGAGGAACCGGCAAAGGTCATATCAATCCAAATCCACTCGCGGGAGAAAGGAAGGATTCTTCTAGGGGCTGGCCTGCATTTGATCAAGATACCTTTCCAAATTGCTGCTGCAATAGGACACTCAAAGAAGAGATGATCAGTGTCTTCCATATTGTTCCAACAGAGGCAGCAAGAGGGCGAAACAGGAATCTGGCGATGGCGAAGGAAGGCCTGAATTGGAAGACAATTAGAGAAGATCCTCCAAGCTGTGAAGCAGTGCCGAGGGATGTGATGCTTGAACCAAAGAAGCTTTCTCCAAGGAACCAATTGACCCTTCAGACGAATGAGATCCTAAGCTGGTTTAGAGGAGAAGGCACTAGAATTGCTTGCCAACCAAGTAACACAGTCACCTCTACCCAAATGCCTTCTGGAAATGGAGGGAAGATCATGCCAGATGAGGTTAAGCTCCGGAAAGGAGGTAGGAGAAGGGGACCAGCCAGTCTGATCTAAGATGTCAGCTACCAAGGAGAGCCTGTGGAGATCTAAAGCATATATGATTCGAGCGGTTATCGAGTAGAGTAGGATCCCCCTTGGGTGCTAGTGGTCAAGCCAGAGATAGGAAGAGAGACCATCACCAATCTGAGAGTGTATTTTGTGAAGCACAGGTGGCGGGAGTCTAAGATCTTGCGCCAGACCCAAGAAGAATCAGACAAAGCTGAAGCCGTCCAGATGGAGTCCTAACAAAGGAAGCCCGAGTAAATCCAATCAACCTAGATGCTTTTCTTTTTAGAGACAATCTTCCAAATGAGTTTAATGATTCCAGGGGAATTCACTTCTTTGATTCTTCTAATACCCAAGCCACCTTCCTTCTTAGGAAGACACACAGCAGCCCAGCTTAGGGGATGAAGGAACCTTGAAGAATCAATACCCTTCCAAAGAAAGGAAGCCAAAAGAGTTTCCAAGGACTTAATAGTAGCTTGGGAGAGACCATAGATGCCGGACTAGTAGCTATAGGATGATTCCAAGACTGATCTCATAAGCACCAACCTGCCTGCATAAGAGAGAAGCTTGACTTTCCACAACTGAAGCCTTTTGCTAGTACTTGACAGGTAATTAACCCTCTTGGACACCAGATCTCTCAATAAAAGCAGCTTTGTCCAATTCTGAAACCCCAGCAAAGAACAAAAGAGACTTTGTAGGGTTGATGCGAAGGCCCGATAACTCATGGAAATGCTGAAGACAGAGCAAAGAAGATTCAAGAGAGGCATTGGAAGCCTTAGAGAAAATCATCAGGTCATCTACAAAAGCCAAGTGAGTTAGCTTGAGAGCTTTACACTTTTGCAAAGGAGTAATAAGCTGCTGATCTGTGCTAATTTGGATTTTCCTGGAGAGGACTTCCAAAGCCAAAGAGAACAAGTAGGGGAGAGGGGGCAGCCTTGCCGAATTCCCACTGAAGCATCAAAGTACCCCGCCGGGCTGCCATTAACTAACACTGAGAACTTTGGGGAGGAGATGCGGGCCTGAATCTTGTTGGCAAAAATCACCGGGAATCCCATCTTGGTCATCACTTGCCTAATGAAATCCCACCTTAGAGAATCGAAAGCCTTATGGATGTCAATCTTCAAGAGAATAAAGGGGGAGTGATTTTTCCTATCAAATCCTCTGACAATATCATGACAAAGAAGGATGTTGTCCGAGATGTTTCTTCCTGGGATGAAGGTTGATTGGTTGTCACCGACAAGGAGATCCACTACACTTTTAAGTCTTCGAGCAAGAATCTTGGCAATGAACTTGTACAGGAGATTGCAAAGAGTAATGGGTCTGAAGTTATTCATAGTAGATGCACCCTCCTTTTTGGGGATGAGACAGAGAAAAGTGTGATTGATACCCTTGACTTGATTAGGAGTAAAGAAGAAGCTTTCAATGGCTGCAATAAGGTCCAATTTGATGATATCCCAAGTAGCTAAGAAGAATCCCACACTAAACCCATCCGGACCAGGAGCACCAGACACCTTGAGAGAATGGATGGCTGCCACAATCTCATCTTCTTTGGGAATGGAGCTCAAAGAGTCAAGGTAAACCGAGGGAATGAACTTGTAGAGTAAGTCAATCGGGATGGGAGTAGAGTCCACCTGAGTGCATCTGAAGATTCCCTTATAGTGCTGAACAGCCAAGTCCTTAATATCTTTAATTGTAGATGCAATAGCACCATCCTGAGCTGTAAGCTGAACAAATGGAGTTAGAATTGACTCTGGCTTTCAAAGAGTGGTGGAAATAGGCAGTATTGGAGTCACCCAGATCTAACCACTTGATTCTAGATTTCTGCTTCAAGGAACTTTCTTCACGGGCTATAGCAAGGAGGACAGCTCAAAGGAAATCTCTTTTTCTTCTTCAGCTAAAGCACTATTGGAATTGTCAGACTGCAACCGAAGCTGAATAGAGGAAAGTCTATCCTTGCAATCCAGAACCTGCTGGGAAATGTTGCCAAAAGTGTTGCAGTTCCAATCTTTGTAGGCAGCCTTAATTTTTTGGAGCTTTTTGGAGAAAGCAATGAGGGGGGTAGAGAAAGCAAAAACAGGTTTGTCCCAAGCTTCTTGCACTGTGGATAAAAAAAAGGGGTGGGAAGACCCCATGTCGAAAAATTTAAAGGGTTTAGGACCGAAAGAAGTGAAAGGCTGAATAGCAAGGGAGATGGGGGAGTGGTCGGATATGTCTGGATTGTCAAAGGAAGCATGAGAAGAGGGGAAAGCAGAAAGCCAATCTTCATTGACCAACACCCTATCCAGCTTGCAAGAGATTCGATGAATACCAGCCCTTTAGTTGGTCCAAGGGGAAAGCCAGACCACCTCAGGTCATTCACTCCAATATCCTCAATACACTCATTGAAAGAATTTATTGCTTCCAAATCCAAGTGGTCTCCTCCTTGTTTCTCATAGCTGTACCTGATGACATTAAAATCACCTCCCAAGCCCCATGGGTGATGCCCAATTTGGCTAGCAATTGATCGAAGATCAGTCCATAAGGAAATCTTTTGAGAATGACAATTGTGGGCATAACCACAATGAAAAAGAAAGAGAAGTGGCCCAGACAGTCCGAGAAGGAAAGGTGAAGGAACTGAGATGAAGAGGACAAGAGAGAGATAGAATTGGAGAGGAAGGACCAGCCGGGGGCAATAGAATTTAAGATTTTCACAGAGTTGGGCTCTTTAATGTGGGTTTCTACTCTCTAAAAGGCAGCAAAAATTGGCACGAGATGAGCGAAGACGAGAACGGACAGAAACGTCCTTGGAGGGGGAGTTCAAGCCCTTAGTATTCCAAATGAATCCTTGGATCATTGGAAAGGAGAGGGGAGAGGCAGCAAAGGCTCAATGAGCCTGGACATAACAGACCTGGAGCGTGTTTCACTACGGTAGCACCTATGGTAAGAGCAGCTAAAGGGGGAAGCCAAATTGGTCAAATGAGAAGAAGTATTGCGAGGGAGAGATGAGAGATCAGAGGGGTTATTAGGTGAAGAAGGGTAACCAGACGGGTTAAGTGAGTTGGGTGGGTTAAATACCCGCAAACCCGGGAATGAAGGGGAAATGGATTTAAGTGAGGAGGGGCCCAGCCCAGGGTTGTGAGAGACCAAGCCAGACGAAGAAAGAGAGCCCAAGGGGGCCACAGGGGGGTTGGAGGTGGTAGGGCCCACATGCAAAGGGCAAAAGGCATTCGTTTTAATGAACCCAAATCCAGAGCTGCAGTAGAGATAGCAAGTTTGCAAGCGAAGCCGGGGAGGCAGTCGAGGTAGCAGCGCAATACGCCAAAGGGCTGGTTCCCATGGAGTTTAGCGGCAATGAAGCGGCAGCAACTGTAGCAGCGTCAGGAGAGCCAAGACTGGAAAGCTCCAAAGAAGGGTTTTCCGACATCCTAGCAGCGTCAAGAGAGCCAGGCAGTCGGACACCCTATTTTAGATCCTCTAAACATAGTGGAAACCTTAGGTAATAAAAAATGACACCTAAAATGGTAGTTTGACTTCGGATCCTAGGTTGGTAGTCTACGCTTTATACATTCTCTAATATGGCCTATTTCAAACAATCTTTAGTACTAGAACACATATGATTCAAGTAAAACAACTTAAATAAGCATTAGGAATGAAAAATCAAATTATAACCACTTCATAAATCATAAATTAAACATTGTTTGTTATAAAGAGTGACATGTATAATAGTCAACAATAGAACAATACAAGCAATGAGTCACCCATATGCCCATCCTATAGTCCTAGACTCCTAATAGTGAAACCAGTGCCAAGATGGATCAAAACCACTACCAAGTTGCCACTGCCGAATCAAGTTAGCCTCCGACTGCATCACATATGTTGGCCATGTCATAGTACGGAGGAAGAATCGCTCGAAGTCCTCCACAAAAGCCCTATAAATGGAATCATCAATAAATTGGAGGTACCCTAAACCTAGGGTATGTATCTCTGAACCATACAGAATTCGAGCAAGAGCCACTGCTATTAGATGGTACCTATGGAACCGTAATCAGCAAGTATGGCTAGGGGGCCGGATACAAGAAGATGTTGTCCACAAAACCTAACCCAATGGTAGACTGCCCCTCATAGTCAGAGGAAGAAGGTAATGATGATGAAGTGCTAAACTGCCCAAATTGACCATACCCAGTTTAGTGACTATAGTCAGAACCGGTGCTCCCCGTGCCATATGCATATGACAATGCACGCCACTGCTTCCCATGCATACCACTCTCCTCCATATTCATGCCTCTAAGAGTATCAATCAAGCTCCTGAAATTGACGTCCATGGACTCCATGCTACCATGCTCCTCATCAAGTAGTGGTATGAATTGACGACGTGGACCTCTCGAGTAGCCTGCACGTGTGGGGGCACATGCATTGTGGTCCTCATCCTATGTGGCATGAGTGGACAGAGTCTCACCTGTGAAGTGCATCGGCTCCATCTCCTGGTAGTGGTACGTCTCGCGCATCCCACTATACCCCCATCATCATCACTGGAAGACAACCAATCGGGCTCCTCATCATCCCCGCCAACCTAAAACTCAAAAGGTAGGGGTGTCTATGAATGAGCACGACCCTCGCAAGACGACATATACTCATCCACATCAACACCTATCTGACTAGCTATCTCGAGGTCGGGCCTACCCCCAGCCTGATCCATGACAGTCATCTCGATCCTTCACCCACTGGTATAGGGGATCCTCCTCAGCATTTGAATTAACATGGAAAATGTTGGCAAGCCCGAGTTGATCATTATCACTGTCTATGCCTTGGCATATATGCTGCATCTTTAGTCTCATGTTATAATGTACATACACCAACTGCTCCATTTTTTGTGACCCAATTGGTTCCATCTATTATTGTGGATGAGTGAGAAAGTACTCCAGTTACGCTTGCATCCGAAGGTGGAACAAGTTGGAGAGAGCACCTTGATTACTATCTTTCTCAAGTTAGGTGTGTCTTTCCCATAGAGCTTCCACCATTCGCCTGCATTAGAATATTAAGATTATTTATAGGTATATGAATTTAACAGAGACAAGATTACAAATAATGTAGTGGACCAACCAAGGCCCATGGATTCTCTAGCAGCCACTGTGGCTGAACGACTAAAACTCCCAAGAGCATCCCTGAAGTTCTTTATCTGTACTCATTTCAAACATGTCTTGCATTAGTACAAAATCAAGTAATTACATTCCTTATAAATTAGTGACTACCAAGTCTGACCTCATTTATTTATTTTTAATCTTTTGTCTTTGCTAGGATCCATGTAGCCGAACCCATTTAGTTGGGAAAGGCTGTTGTATATGGAACCATGAACAGACCAAGAGCCAAATGGAAGCAGATAAGAGAGATGACCTGCTAGTGATGGGCTTGCTTCAAAGATTGAAGGGAAAAGATTCTGATTTGACGGTTGATATGAGCAAGATCTGATAGAACAGTTTTAGATCTAGTAACATAGAAGTTGCAGGGAAGAAGAAGAATCAGAAGAAAAAAAAATTTCGAACCATAGTGTAAGAGAGAAGAGACAAGAGAGGGAAAACATGGGGAAGAGAGAATATAGGAGGCAACAACCTCACTAACGAAATAAACAAATTCTTAATCCATACATTAGGCCTTCACAATATTTATAAAAGGGTGGGGGATTTACCCAGTGCACGAGGCTCCCGCCACTACGGGGTTTGGGGAGGGTCATAATGTACACAGCCTTATCCCCGCTTCGTGAAGAGGCTGTTTCCTGAACAATATTTATAAAACTGAGAAAAAACAATGTCTAAACAAACTAAAACACCTCCCCATCGACCAGCTACTAAAGGAGAGTCCTATTCTGACCAAACCAATTAAAATAGATAAGTGAATAACCTAAACTAAGAAGCAAACCTCCTCCTAACCAATAACCTGTCTTGGAGGTATTCCTAACTAACTACAACATTAAGGAAATAATAAAAGAAAACCTAACAATAAAGGAAACTTCCTATCTTGCATAAACTACTTTTGGGTATCCTAAACAAACCCAATAACTGAAATAAGTAACCAGAAAAATATTCAACTTTGACTGGACTTATCCTAATATGTTATACAACTGAATATTAAAAAAAGAAAGAGAATAAACTCCTAAATCAACCCACGATTAGATTGGATAAGGCTTTCATTGAACCTGGTCACCCAACCAATTGAACTTTATTTTGAACCAGAAAAGTTCAAATCTGGACCAAACCAAACCAGTCCAGCATTACAAACAGTACTTAGTCTAGGTCTGATTTAGAGATGTATTCTCTTAGAATTGCATGCTCCAAACCTAACTCTAGATCTGGGTTTTTTTTTTCTTTTTTTGCAGATCTGATTCCTCTACCAGGTTTCTTTTCCTTATTGCTTCATCCTGCACCTATTATTTTGCTGCAAGATTAGCCTGGTCTCTGTTTTCTACGGAATTCTTTAGGGCGGTGGCTATGGTCCTACCTCCCTTTGCCCTTGAAGAGGGTGATTTAGGTAGCTTCTGAAATAGAAGAGGCGTTTCACAAAGTCTGACAGAATGATTTTGGACAATGGTGTCCAACTATAAGAACATTGACTGCAAAGGCAAATTGTAAAACCCTAAAGTTTGCCTAAGGGTATTTTTGTCATTTCACCTATTTCAGGATTAGGGCAAGTTGGAGTGTGAGAAGTTTGGAGTGGTTGGGGGTTGCACTTACATAAGCTTGGTAAGTAGTTAACCCTAGTGTGCCTCTTTATTTTGAATTATATTATTATTTTGCCTAATATGTAATTAGGGCTAATTAGGATAAATATTTGATTTTTTATGTTTATAGAATAACTAGTAACCTAGCCTTGTGGTTTGAAATTTAATTCAAATGGATAGAGGTCTAATGTTCCATTCTTGAGAGGTAGAGTTAAATATTTTTTTATAATTTTACTGGGCTTAAAAGGGGGCCTTCCACGATTCTAGCTTGGGAGTTTTTTTTAAATTAGAAAGAGAGAAACGTGGGAGAGAGGTTTCCTTGCTTGTGCGTGGATAAGCAACCCCCCCACCCAAAGAGAGATATGGGGTAATTTGTATAAATCTAGGATTCTGTTTTACTATTGAATAAAAGTATTAAAAAAAAATAGGAAGTAGACCTTCTTAGTTCAAATTAGAAAATAGGAATTACTATAATTAGGGATTCTTATTGTGGAGTACTTCTTTATTAAAAGATCTAATTAATTAAAAGATTCCAATCTCTTCTATCCTATTGGTTAGGTGTCACCATAATAAAATTTGAAGGATGATTGCACTAAATAGGATTATTCTTATAGATAAAATCTAATTTAACTTAAATAGCATCCTAGTGGTTGAGTGATGTGGTGATAGGATTGAGAGTGTTTAAGACCTTTGGATTAGAATTTCTTGGGCTAGAAGCAAGGGGGAGAGAGAGAGAGAGAGTCCAAGTTGGAAGAAAATAAGTCATTGTGGCTAGACTAGAAGGAAGCCACGGTTCTACTCATTCTCTTATTCCTTCATTCTTCAAAAAAATAAATCATTCAAGGAGAGAGAAGGGCTAGAAAATTCGAAGAGGGGAGGAAGAGAAAAGAAGAGAAAGAGAAAGAAGGAGAAGGAGGGGGCTTTTACCTAGAGTTGTGGCAATCTTCTTCAAGCATTCTAAGTCGGAGAAGTTCTCGTTTAGCACCACTAGAGCACCTAGCAAGCTTGGGATTCCAACAACCTTTGGTATTTTGTCTAATCAGATTTTCTCGAAGAGGTGAGTACTGTGCATGATTTTACTTGATATTTTATATATGTCAAACCAGAATTTTATTTTCATGCCTCTTGTTTAGTTAATTATTTCATGCTCATATTAGATTTTTATATTGCTTAATTGATGCATGCACTTGAGTGTTTGAGAAGAGTATTTTATTCTTCACTATTTAATTCAAGATAGATGCTGCTGAAATTTTCTTTAAAAGTATGCATGCATAAGATAAAATTTATACATGATTGTGATGGTATGACGAAGTGCTTTGAATGGTGCTTCCTAATTGATAAATTCATGCATTTTGTTGTGCATAAAAAAATTCTGTTTTGTTATTTTGATTTAAAGCTTGTAGTTACATTCCAAGAGAATTGGAGAAGTTGCTTACCGTTTGATTGGAGATTATTGCTTGATCTTCACGATTATAAGTGCATGTCTTAGATACTTATTAGTGTTTTTAAAAATTCTGTTTTCACATATTTATTTCATTCTTTAAAAATTCTGTTTTCACATGTTTAGCTCGTTTTACCATTAGTACATCATACGATGGAGTTGAGGTATAGCTAGCCTTTATTCCGAAAATTATATATATGTTATAGGATATTTTTGTTGATTTGTTTTGCCTTACCTGCATGGGCTTACGTGTGGCGACAAGGTAAGACGATGTTCCTTGTTGGAACATTGTGCTTCCATACCATAGTATTCAAGTTTGAGAAGCATGCTGGTAAAACCTTCGGGGGCATTGCGGAGCTACTGTTACTATAGGTCACTGGTAGTGTCAATCGTTTTTGTTTGACTGAGTGGGACAATAGGATGATGTTGTTCATGACTGTTGCATGTGCTGCTATCACAAGGGCCATGATCAGTGTATGATTGCGATCACTCTACTAGTCGATTTTACATGAGATAAGTAATTATCTTTTGCCTTTACTTTCAGCATTTATTTATTTACTGTCTTTATCGTTGTTTCGATGAGCATTATCATATTGACTTATCTGTTTGATGATACGCTATGATTATGGTGATGTATGTTTTTCCTGATAGGATACTAGATGTATGTCTTTCAGACTTATTTGCATGATTATTTTTAAACCTGTGGAATCATGTATTGTACTTGCTAAGCTTTTCCCAAAGCTTACCCTCACCACATTTCAGCTATGACGGAATTTGGAGATGACTATGCACATGAGGGCGTTGAGGACTTTACTCATGATGAGAGGATGGACCTTTATATTAGCTATCTTTGGCTTTAGACCTTCGATTAAGACTTTTCTGTTTTAAGACTTAAGTTATTCTTGAGGTTTTATATAATTTGGAATTAAACTTTTAATTATGGTTTGAATTTTCAAGGATGTAATTTTCATTTCAGCAACTTTAAAACATCTAATATTAATGGAACATCTTTCGTTTAACCATTTTACATTAATATATCTGTTTTTGGTTCTCCTCCGGTTCATAACCTTTAACTTGAGATCTATGGACCGTAAATGTCCCTAAACCGCTAGGGTGGTTTCGGGAGCGTTACACAAAATGTCCTAAACCCCAACCATTTGGGGAGCAAAAACTATTGACAGGTCAAATGGAGTGTACAATGTAGTCAGAGCTTTCAGATTGTCAGAATCAGATAGTCCTCGGAGACCAACTCCTGTTGTTTAACCAGGGCAAAAACAGTAGCAATAAAGGGACTCTAGAAACTGGTGATGCGGGTGCAAACAAGAGAAATGGTGCATGTTAGCAAATTCACCTACCCAAAGGAGACGGATCATGGGACAGCTTATACTACTTTATTTATTAACTCTTCCAACTGTTTCATGATTTAGAGGACTACTTTGCAGGTGTAAGAAGTTGGGCCCGGTTTATGCTATTAGGGGTGAAATTGTCATTTCAGGTAAATTAGAGCCCTCTTCTATTCAGGCATTACCATGGCAATTTTCAGTTTTGTCACTTTTATACGAAATGGAAATATAGAAAGGAGATTTGGGCCTGCAATCAAGCCTAGAATCTAAACAGGATTCATAGGATTCATTCCTCCTGAATCTTGTTTCCTCTCAATAAATCTCGGTATCTAGTGTTGGTTTTTACTATTTGACTTGTTCTTTGGATCTTGTGCATCTGTTTTCTGTTGCCTCCTGCAAGTGAAACACTAGTTCTCCATTACATTAAAAAATACGTCAGCATCATACATCATTCATTATTGACTTAATTTCTTATAACTGTTCAAAGCAAACAACAGAACAATGGACCAGCAGCTGCTGGGCCAGAAAGGTCAGACATCAAGTGTACTTTTGAAACATTGGCATTTTTAGTATTTTTGAGATGTTTGATACTATGGAGAACATTTGCATTTTGGGTTGTTTGGGATCTGAGCTCCTCAAGCTTCTTGTTCAGCGAGTAAAGATAAAGGGATATGGAATTATAGCATTTGAACGGAATGCAGGATATCCATTCCCAGCTGACAAGTTCCAACCTGGCATGGTTCAAGACCCCTTTGGAAATGTTGACTCCTCCCATTCTTCTCAATTATGATTCATGAAAAAAACCCCATGTACTGACTGCTAGCATGGCTTATGAGGTCCTCCAGCTTTTTTTTTTTCTGATGAATAAAAAATCTATTACTAAAGCCCAAGGGGAGCGAGAGGAAGAGAGGGGGGGAAAGAAACAAGCCCCGAACCCAACTAAGGGGGGGAATGGGGCTGTAAAAGAGCACTATCTAAACCCCAGGAATCAACAATATGCCTGTTCCTTGGGGAGTCCAAAAGGGCCTTTTGAGGCAAGAAACTCAGCTTAGAGGAGACATCCGAAGAGATGGCTTTCAAAATCAAGTCGAAAGACCTAGAATTGGAGGTCCATCTCCTAATGTTCCTCTCCATCCATATGTGATAAAGGGCGGCACCAAACACAAGCTTGTCAATGGTGTCACAGATAGAGCAACCAGAGAAAGTCATGACCAGACAGAGCCACTCTCTAGCGAAGGGAGGGGTCTCCTGCTACGAGGCCAAATAGGCGACAGGGCTTTTTACCAAATGGTAGAGGTAAAGGGGCAATCAAAGAATAGGTGGTCGATGTCTTCGGAACCACTCCAACAAAGATAAAAGAAGGGGGGACAGGGATTCTTCGGTGAAGGAGGAATGCTTGGGTCGGGAGGCAAAGGTTAAGGGCTCTCCAGGCTAAGAAGCTATGGCGAGGGATGTGACCTTTAAACCAGACTAGCTTGTGCCAGAGGACGGAAGGGGCATGGGTCCTAACAAAGTTCCAGGCAGATCTAAAGCTAAAAAGGCCATTTGAGGAAGGGAGCCAAATAACCTTGTCTGCATGAGATGGGGAGGAAGAGGGGGGGAGGGGGGAAGGGAATGCCAGATCTGGGAGAGGATAAGGGGAAAGGGGGAGGGAGGGGGACTAGGATCCAAGGGAGATAATGGAAGAGAGGGGGGGCAGACTTGGGAATGCCGGAGGAGTAAATTGATCGAGCCCCAAAGAAATTATAGAAGACCCCATTAGGGTGCCAGGGTTCAAGCCAAAGGGAGATGGAAAAACCATCAACAATAGAAGAGGAAGTGGCTCTGAGCGCCAAGGGACGAAGAAGGAGGATTTTGCGCCAGACCCAGGAGGAATCCAAAGGGATGGGGACAGTCCAAATGGAGTCATTTTTTAGGAGATGGGAGTAAACCCAGAGAACCCAGATGAAGTCATGTTTGGAGGAGATTTTCCAAATAAGCTTCAGAATACCCGCAGTATTGGAGTCGCGGATACGGCGAATGCCAAGGCCTCCTTCCAATTTGGGAAGGCAGGATGGATTTCTAGCTGACTGGATGGAGGAATTTGGAGGTTTCCTTCCCTTTCCAAAGGAAAACACAGAAGAGGGATTCCATGGCTTTCATGGTGGCTTTAGGAAGGCCAAAGATGCCACACCAGTAAATGTAAGAAGATTGGAGAACCAATTTAATGCACTCAAGCCTACCAGCGTAGGAGAGAAGCTTGCCTTTCCAGAGTTGGAGACGCCTGCGGATATTGTCAAGCATGGGGGTGCAAAGATGGCTAGAGAGCCTAGCAGGGATGAAGGGGAGGCCCAGGTATTTCACTGGGAGGGACCCCAAGGAAAAACCCGTAAGGCGCAGGAGGGTGTCTCTGTCGGAATCTGAGATTCTAGAGAGGAAGAGCTTGGACTTGAGAAGGCTGATAGGGAGGCCAGAGAGACTCTCGAAGAGGTGAAGGGAAGACATGTTAGCAGAGATAGAAGAGGGGGAAGCTTTGGAGAAGATCATTAGGTCGTCTGCAAAGACTTAGGTTAAGGTGCTTGCATTTGGGAATGGGGGAGATAAGATGGAGGTCAGTATTGGCTTGGATGCTCCTTGAGAGGACTTCCAAGGCCAGAGAGAAGAGGAAAGGAGAGAGGGGGCAGCCTTGGCGAATCCCACCTTTAGAATGGAAAAAACTGATGGGGGAGCCATTGACGATGACAGAGTAAGAGGGGGAGGATATACAAGCAAGAATCCAACGGATGAAAGCAGGTCCTCCAGCTTTATACCTGCCCAACCTCTATTTCTCTTATTTTCAGCAAATTTTCTTCTATGTATATATATATATATACACACACCTTTGTTTAAGCCTCTCATACCATAAAACAGGACCAATCTTCTTTTTTGTTTTTTGAACAGCAATGATAAAAGCAATTTACTGGATAAAGAAAAACAAGGAACCAGGAAAATAAGGAAGAGGAGAAAAAACTTAGGCAAAAGCCTAAACCTAGAAAACGAAAAACCAAACAGAAACAACTTGGGCCAAAGCCCAGACCAACACAACGAGAAAACCAAACAATGCCCCCCACCCCCACCGCCAGAAAAGAGAAGGAAGAATGAGCTGCAGAGCAAAAAGTCAGCACAGAAGGCTAAGAAAGAGATTGTTAGCATTATTTGTCCCCTCCAGGGGCCAAACCAGACCCAGTTTTTAAGAAACGTGCACTGCATTTGACGCTACTTCCTTGGCCCTACATGGCAATGTTAAGTCTCAAGATCCTTTCCTATATTTTCTCCCTACCTTTCTCTACTACCGACCCGGCAACCCCCATCTACATTACAGTCATGTAACCATGCTCTGAACTGCACTGTCGATGCAACAAGATTAAACCCTCATTTTTAGGCTAAAATTGAATTCCTCTTACTACTTGCTAGAGCATTCTACCTATTCACTTCAAACTCAACATTGCCACAAGACAGAAGATCCAAAGTAATTGTCCCAAAAGGAAAAGCACTTCCTTCTATTGAAAGTAACTAATAGAGGGGATTCAATTGAGGAGGATCCTTAACTGTTTCATTAACCATCATCAACTGAGATTTAGTCGGAGAAAAAAATCATCCTTTGAACCCATATCAGGGGTAACAGAACAAGGTGGAATCGCATCGGGAGTAATCAGAGGAGGTGCAATCGTCAGAGATTATAACCAACACGAAGCTGCCCCATCAATGTTCACAAAAATCTTTGAACAACGATTCCAACAAGCAAGATTTTAGGATCTTCAACAGATTGTTCCCGAAAATCTACCTTCGAGAAATCGGGGACAAAAATTTACATTTATGTGGATCAACTAGGTTGAAACAACCTTTTCATTCTGGTCTTTTAAAATTTATTAATGATAAAGAAAGAGTTCGAAGAAGGGAAGAAGGATTTCCCAAATGCGACGCATAGAAAATATTTTGTGACTTGATACTGCATTCCCTCCCAACAATGGATATTTCTAATTTCCAAAATGAATGAGAGAGATGGCATAAGCCTGAAAATATCTATGAGGCATAACAAAAATCCAAATAATTGAACCTGAACATATCCACGGCAAACAACAGGTCATATTCTCAAAGATAAGACCAAAGCATAGTTGTCACGGTGTCTGTGAAACCCACCTCTAATTTGAATTTTTTTGAACTTGTGTGAGTACAGGTTTTGGGTCTGTGTCTATGCTTGCCTCTATGTTGTGGGCTGCATCAGTGGTGGATTCAGAGCAATCCATTGACATACCTATGGAGGATTCTGAGGAGCCAGGACAGCTAGCTGTCCTTGAGTCTAAGAATCCTACCGGGTCTCAGCATATCAGTTTCTTATGCCAAACATGCTGGATCGAGCATATGCGGGACCTCACCATATCCTAGGCCAGTATATAGGTAAGAATCCCATTCTATATATATATATATATACTATTCTTGCCTAATTACTGCACTAGGGGCAGAATAGTAATTTATACCTAGTGGGACCCACATCCTGTGTAAATCTAGACTGCTTAGGTGCCAACATACCCGGGCCCACCTTCATGAGTTCTTAAGACTTAAGTTATAACTTAAACTTGATTTAAGTAATTAATTTACTTTAAAATCAGATTAGGAAATTACATTCTTAAAACTAATTCTAATTAATATATAACAAATAGCCCTCAATAGGACTTTCTATATAAGAAATCCTTAGTTTAAGAATTCATTTTACACCTAAATAAGAAATCGATTTCAGCCTTGGAAGCTTAGAAGAAACCAAGGGAAAAGAGAAGGAAAGTTAGGGTTGATCTCTTCTAACTTAGAGATTCACTTGGAGCTTGGGAGTTGGGGCTGCCATCATCAATTGCACTCTCAATTCAGGTAAGGCATCTAAACCTTAAACCTGTTTTCCCAAATTCCTTTATTCTCTCTTCTATAATGGATGAATTCTTGACCCATACCAACCCTAGTATGATGAACCCTAAATTAGGTTGTTAAAGACCCTAAACTCAAACCTAATTTAACCAATCTATTGTTCTAGGGCATCATCCAACCCTAAACCTTAACTTCTCAATTTCTTCTCTATTTATCTTGCTGAATTCTTTTTGAGATTAAGACCCAATTCAGCCTAGACCTAAGAGATTAGATAGCTTTTAATAAAATCCCAATTTGGACTTTGGTATAGCTTAGTAGATCACCAAAACCAGGCTGTAATACCAATTCCTTATCTTCTGTTTTTATTTCAGCCATTTTCCCAAAAGTTTCAGAATCTTTATTTTGATTAATTTTTAATTAGAAAACCTAATTTGACCTTACATGCAAATGGGTCAAAATCCCCCCTTTGTTGTATTCTATCAAAGCCCTAAACTAATTTTGGGAAGATAGCCCCATACATTAATGATCCATGGGTTTTGGATCTCAGAACAGCCACTGGTAGGCCAACCGGATTCAGACACCTGAGTCCTACAACCAACCGGATTCAGCCAGTTCTGAATCCACCCACAACTTTGGTTTTAGTTCTTGTATACTTTGGGCCTTTGCCCAGGGTTATGTTAGACCTAACAAATGTTGTATATTGACTATATAGGCCATTGTGACTTCAAGAGGGTAATAGTTGTGTGTATTGGAGCTTCAGTTAACTAGGATTTATTCTTCAATACAGGTAAGGGAATTCTGACTTTTCTTTGGAGTGTTTCTTTTAATTTACTTTTTATGCTGGTTGCCATTGACATGCATCATCATAGTAGTATAATCATGTAGTTTTATAGCTTTTATTTTGCATTAGAAGAGTGCATGTTATAGGTGTCATTTCATTTTGCATTTGCATACTTTTACTATGATCAATTGTGATGTATTGAGAAATGATGTTGGACTTCTAAATTACTATCTATTGCTGCCTTATATGACATCATGTTTAGAAATGCATATGGTTGGGCTATCATTAACCTAAATGCTACGACCCTTGCCAACAGGGGTAAGGTGTTGGATAACCCGTTGCAGGTCTGAAGGATTAATACCGGAATGTCATTCACTGTCCCAGGTCTGATGAGTACATACTGGAATGGGAATAACAGTAAGGTTATCAGTTATCACTGGGGGTTCGTCGAGGTCTGATGTGTATATTCCGGAATTGGCGAGTCCCCACCGTAGTAGAGTGGTATTCTTGGGAAGACCGATGAGTTCATTCCGTGACTGAGAATATCATACCTACTACAGTAGCATTTATACCTCATGAGACCTAAACATTGATGTTAGTAGCATTCTTAGATATAGGTCATGAATCATGGACTATATGCTTGTGTTTGCATGTTTCCCTTGCTGGGCTCAGTGGAGCTCACCCCTGTGGTACCTCTTCTTTTTTAGATAGTGCTGCTGGTTTTGAGAAACTAGATGATGTTGTTTTTATTGCTTCTGACTTCCACACTGAGGAGGACTGTACGGTGCAGAAGTTTGAATTTCATGAAGCTTTCTGCGGATGCGATGCATGCGCGTTTACTTGATCTGGCCTGATGGAGCAGGCTAATCTTTTTGTGTTTATAAACTTCTTTTGTGAAATATAATATGTAGATACTGTTTTACTTTTGTACTTGTGGTGCCTTTTGAGAACTATACATTGTATCACAGGTTTCACTTAATATAAATACTCAGTTATCACCTGATTCCTTTATTATTATTGTTATTATTACTGTTTATTCTCTTCCGCTGCAATGATTTACTGTGTTTATGAACTGTGATTAGGAGTACTGCACTAATTGATCCTAGGAGATCGATTGAATGCCAACTGGCATTCGGTCACACTTTGCCCTTACTAACCAGGTCGGGGTGTGATAGTGTCTAGGCAAACCAAGGCAATGAAGGGGGTCTGGACGCAAGGCGACACCAACAAGGCACCTAGGCATCTGCTTAGGTGACGCCTTGACAACTTATGGTCAAAAGATTTTACCTTCATTTTCAAATGGACTGGTGCTCTAGAATTGAAAATCTGTCTAGTTCAGTCACCAACTACTTCAGAACAAATAAACACAATAAATAGTGCAGGTACTCTTTAATCCATCTATTGTGTATTAACAAATTTACGAACTGACCAAACTAAGGCATACATCAACTTCTCAATAAAGAAATCAACTAAATGTAGGATCTTAGGACACAAAATCCTGGTTCTAACTTACGTCCTCAAACCCGAAAGGTCTCTTCAACTGGCATTTTAAAATTATCTAGCATTATATTAAGATTCAAAGGGCATCTTCAACAGAAGATCAATAAGCATAAAAACCAAGGTGCAAACCTTAATGTGACCAGGATGTGTATCATAAACACGTGTGTGTGGGTGTGCATGTGTGTGTTAGTGTGTGTACCACTGGGGGTGACCTTGATAAGAAGAAATTCAAAAAGAAGACAGAGAAATTGTGCAACCCCTTGACTTACGTTCAGTCACAAAAGAAGTCAATTGTGCAACCTCCTGACTTAAGGTAAGTATAATTTCAGCCGGATGCCCATCTGAGCAGCCAACAACTACATCAAATCCTGATGAATGCTCCCCAGTATGGAGGGTAGATGAAGAAGCTTCCACCAACTGACAAGAATGCACAGGTTCCCAGTTCTTGTATATAAGAACGAACTGCTTGAGGAAAACATTAAACAACTTCCTCTTTTCCACCTACAGAAGTTACCCCAAAATTAGACTAAGAGAAAATTGGATCAACCAAATGGGGTAAACTACAACTAAAGTCATCATAGAACCCATAACCAAAGCACCTCAGAATAAATAAATGATCAATCACCAATTTTTATATCATATTATACATAAATGCAAGAAGAAAAGGGTGGAGATACTGCTTCATCCTAAATTCATGCAAAGAAGTTCTTCCAAATATGATATGTAATAAATAATAAAGTAATAAACAAGCAAAAGAAAAAAAGATAAGTATAAAATTTCACTTCACGCCAAAATGAAACCATTATAAGTTACAACTACATACAGACACATAGACTTTTTGTGTTTCTTTTATAAGCTAAAAGAGATTCTCAATGCACATATAAAATTGAGATTCCTAAGAAAAAGCTATGGTTGAACAAATGAAAGAAATGATTTCCACTTTTCCAAGGTATATAACGGCTTTCTGAAGAAGATCTTTTGACTAAATTTTCAATACAAGAAATTAAATTTTTTCTACGGGTAACAAAAATTATCAAAAAAAGAAGAAGGGCAAAAGGGCAAGGGCTTGAAAGAACCGAAAACCTCCGGGCCTGCCATTAGCAATAACAAAAAGTATAAACAGACCTCCACAGATCCCCTAAAGTGGGAAACAGAAGAAACAAGTGTAGCCACCCTTGGACTCAAAAGACATCCCAATCCCACCCCCCCCAGCCTCTTTCCAGAAACATTCAAGACTCAGACAAAACCCAGAATTGCAACAATATGGTAGGAGTTGCTTGTAGACTGCACTGAACAAACTACCACATGACAAATTCACATACTCAAGCACAAGTATATCAAAGTAAAAAATTCTCAACGCAACCCCTGATCATTTATTGAAATTCCTAAAAACCCCATAGCTTATCACATCAATTTCCCTAGACTGGATAGAACCCTGCTTCTCATGAGTTTGCTCCCATATCTTTGACAAAGCTCCTCATAGTGCTTAATTATACGTTGAACTATTAGTGAGTAGGAAATTGAGCCACTTCACAAAAAACTGAATAATAATTTCCAGTTTATTTTGCTAACACCTGATAAATCTGATGCTTATTAAATTGCTTTTGCTTGGCAATGTAAACTACATTGCATCTGTTGAGAATTATATGGTAGTGTGATGTTTATTCTATATGCAAGGGTATTTGTGTCATTGGCTTCTTATGTTTTTGGGTTTGTGTATAAATATCATAATATGTGGGTGAAGGGTATTCTTGTAAATTTGTAATATTGGTAGACTTTATATTATAAATACACCATGCTGCCCACGGTTAGAGGTTAATTGCTCTAACTGTGAGCTCTTTCTCCTCTCTCAATCTCTCTTCTTCTCTTCTCTCTCTCTCTTTCTCTTCTTCCTCTGTATCTCAGTTTTGTGCAGGTGCCAGTTTTTTGTGTTTTGATATTGTCACATGGTATTAGAGCACTAAGATCCAGTGTATTTCCATCTTGAGAGTCCTTTTAGGGTTTCTCCTTTGTGGTTCACAGCAACCAATGCTGTATTTGTTCTCTCTGAAACCCTAGTTGGTTAGATAATGAAACATTAGAGTTTCCTGCTGCCATGAAGATTTGCTCTCTGATGAAACTGCTTAAGACATACAGCACCTGCTGAAGACCTACGGCATCTGTTGTCTGCTTCGCCGGTTATCTCTATGTGCAGGAGAGATTTCACTGGTTACCTGCACAGATAATCTTCTCTGCTCCAGATCCTTCTCGGTGGCCAGTATCGTACCTCTTGATCTCTGCGCATGATGCTATGATGTCTATATGAAGACCTTTGTCAGGCTTTCTTGATGGTCAGATCTGTTTTTTTGGCTGTTTCCTAACAAAAAAACTTGTTCAAGTAGGTTTTCTCAAGAAGTCTACTTCTGCCTGTTGGATCATAGTGATACTTTGCAGGACTGTTTTCTATATTGTTTCAAGTAGACATACAAAATTTCAAGCCATTCCGGAGGCCATCTACTACCTGCAGTTGGAGTTCTCTTTCTTCCCTACGATCTGGTTGGAAACTGTTCAAACAGCAAGTTGTTTCTTGCTCTGCGGCTTTGGTCGGTAGGTTGGTGTTGATAGTTGCTGCTGTTCTGCATCTGATTTGCTACTATTTTTTATTTTTGTTCTTGATGCAGAATGATCACCAAATAGGGCTTATTTCGTTAGAAATAGGCCTAAGGTTGGGTTATATCCATGTTGGGCCTTTGTTCCCAAGGGTTTTTTATGTAATAGGCCACTTTAATGAGCCTAAACTAGGGGTACTTAGGTTGCATACGGGATTAGCCCAATACTTAGTTATTTTTATGTTTTTAGATTGAACTGGTTTAGATTTGGTTGCATCCAATTGGTTCAATGGGTCTAATTTAAGTGAAGTGTTCCTATTGGTTAATAGGTTATTTTATCCTATTGGCTAATATGGAATCTTCTTTTAATTAGTTGTTTTTAAGTTAGATTCTTTTATTTTAAGTTAGTAGGGGTAGTTAGGACATTTTAGTATTTTAAATTAGTAATTAGAATTTGATTAGATCCCTTCCACGATTTAAGTGAGGAGGAGATTAGATTGTATTAGGATTTGGCTTAGGACTTTAATTATAAATAAAGGAATCATGGGAGGCTCCCCCAGAACAGATTTGAATTTAAAAAAAGAGATTTCCGTGGCTGCTTGCTGCTCCTTGCTCTCCAAGAGTGTGTGCATCCTTGTGGGCTTATCAAGGTGGAAGGGTGGGTGGAATCCTGCGACTCCTTACGCCGTGACGGCTGGGAGGATCCCTATTTCGAAGGTGGTTTCATCCTTCAACAATCCAAGCTGCTGCCGGAGGAATCCAGTGTAAGTTTGGGTTTTAATTTTCTGTTTTATCCTTTCTAATCCTTTCCCCCAATTGATCCCCTTTATTTTTGGTTTGAATCCCATAAACCCTAACTCCATTAAAGCCCAAAACCTGCAACTCAATTCTATCCAGAATTGCAGAATTTCAAAACTCATCCAAACCCTAACCTTTTTATACCATATTGACCCCCTAGACCTGCCCATTAATACCCTATAAATCCCTTTCCCAATATCCAACCCAAACCCTAGGAATTGACTTAAATCCTAGTGTCGTCCATTCGAACCAGCAGCCCCTTTTGTGATTTGATCCGGTTGTTTGGCTCCTAGTAGGTCTCCTACCTATCTAGGACTACATTAGTTCTGGGTTATAATCCTCTGCAGTTCTGCTCTGTGATCTGTAGCTGAATTTGGTTCTGCCCTGTGACCTTCCGATTGCTCTTGGTTTGACATAATGATTGCTGCATTCTTCTATATTGCTGGTTATTTAATTTTCATCACTATGGCAAGGGTGCAATACCGAGGTTGAAAACACAGTTCAGATCACTTATGGGCCCACCCAGATAATGACTAACTCAATTGAAATTTGTAATGGCAATCCCATAAAATATATGGAAATTTAAACCATAAGAGAAAGGATCAAAAGGGGAAGATACAGAATAAGCTGGGGTGGGGCAAACTTGGAATGGAAAACAATTTAATACAACAACAACAAACTCAGCCTTATCCTAACTTAATGGGGTCAGCTACATGGATCCAAACAAAACAAAGGAAAACTGAGTTCTAGCAAAAAAAAAACGAAAGAAAAGATGGAAAAAGAGGGATGGGGAAAGAGAAGAGAAATGAAAAATGAAAAATGACAAATGAAAGATGAAAGATAGTAAGAGGAAAGAAGCCCAACCCAGCATGACAGGAGAATCTCAGCTAAATGGGGTCTGCTACATGGATCCTTGCTCTCCAATAGGCTCTATCAAAGGTTATACTAGGTACAAGACCTAGGCTATGCATGTCCTTCCTCACCACTTCTCCTATGGTCATTTTAGGCCTGCCCTAGCTCTTTTAGCTCCTTCAATCGGAATCATATCACTCCTCCTTACTAGGGCATCCCTAGGCCTCCGTTGAATATGACCATACCACCTTAAACTACTCTCTTGGAGCTTGTCATTGATCGGGGTGACTCCCACGTCCGCTCTAGTACGATCATTCCGTACTTTATCCTTCCTTGTTTTTCCACACATCCATCTTAACATCCTCATCTCTGCTACACATAGCTTATCAATATGACCCTTCTTAACTGCCCAGCATTCTGCCCCATACATCATAGTCGGTTGTACAACAGTTCTATAGAACTTTCCTTTAAGCTTTAAAGGAATATGTCGGTCACACAGCACTCTAGACGCACTTCTCCACTTCATCCATCCCACTTTAATTCTCTGTGAAACATCATCCTCTATGCCACCTTCTTTACTTATGACTGACCCCAAATATCTAAAATAGTCAACTTTGTGGTATCTCTCTATCCTCAATTCGCACCATATCAGTATCCATCACAGTGTGACTAAAATTACACATCATATACTCCGTCTTCATTCTACTAATCTTAAAGCCTCTTGTTTCCAAGGTTGACCTCCAAAGCTCTAACTTAGAGTTAAATCCCTTTTGTCTCATCCACCAAAACGATATCATCAATGAAGAGCATACACCACGGGATCTCGTCTTGAATGTTCTTGGTTAGATCGTCCATGATAAGAGCAAATAGAAAAGGGCTTAAGGCTGATCCCTGGTGTAACCCAATCGTAATTGGGAATTCCTTTCCCTAACCTCCCACAGATCTCACACTACTCACCACGCCCTCATACATATCTTTAATAACATCCACATATTTACTCAAAACGCCTCTCCTCACTAGGACATGCTAGATTAAATCTCTAGGTACTCGGTCATAAGCTTTTTCCAGGTCAATAAAGACCATATGGAGATCCTTCTTGCTATCTCTATATCTTTCCATGAGCCTCCTCAATAAGTAGATAGCTTCTGTCATGGATCTACCTGCCATAAAGCCAAATTGGTTCACCAAGATATGAGTCTCTCTTCTCAAATGGGCTTCAATAACCTTCTCCCAAAGTTTCATAGTGTGACTCATAAGCTTAATGCTTCTATAGTATTTGTAGTTTTGGACATCACCTTTATTTTTGTCGATCGGGACTACAACATTTCTCCTCCATTCATCTGGCATCTTCCTTGTGTTCATAATCCTGTTAAACAGATTGGTTAACCAATAAACCCCATAGCCTCCAAGGGTTTTCCACACTTCTATTGGAATCTAATCTGGTACTGCCGTACTGGGGTCTTGCCTGCTTTCATCTTTCTCAAGTCTTCTTTAATTTCCGCCACACTAATCTTTCTTACGTATCTATGAGTCTATGACGTGTGGCGTCTTGCTGAAAAATGTAATCGTCCTGGTCATTTCTACTCAACTTATCTCCATTTAGTAGGTCACAAATATAGTCATCCCATCTCTTCACAATGTCCTCATCTCTCACCAACACTCTTCCATCAGCAATCTTGACGCATCTCACCTGATCAAAATCTCTACTCTTCCTTTCTCTCATCTTAGCAACACCTCGCGTCCCTCATGAAGCAGTGTATGAACACATAAGTACATAACTAGACGCTGATTACATTCGTATTATGATTTTGCCTGAGTTCTTTCCTAATTTCTGGGTTAGATGGATGGCACTGGATCCCAGAAACTATAGGCAACTGGTAGATACAACAGTGGAGATTGCAAACAAAGTTGGTGCTGCTGATATAATAGGAAGATTATTTGAGGATCTTAAAGATGAGAGTGAACCATATAGGTGGATGGTGATGGAGACAATTAGGAAAGTCCTTATGAACTTGGGTGCTTCTGATATTAATGATCGTTTGGAAGAAGAACTTATGGATGGAAGCTTACATGCTTTACAAGAGCAGACCAGTGATGAAGACAACGTTATGCTCAATGGGTTTGAGGCAGTGGTCAAGGCTCTTGGGATCAGAGTGAAACCCTATCTTCCCGTGATATATGGTAGCATAGAGTTGCTCTTGAATACCAAGAGTGCGAAGGTGAGACAGCAAGCAGCAGATAAGATCTCAAATCAAGGATCGCCATTGTCATTAAGCTATTTCAAGAGTAGCAATTGATCATGATCCTTGATGCAGATCTGAAGACCTTCCCGCGGGAGATTGAAGAGAAGAAGAGGTCAGCCTAAAAAAGAATTCCAGCGTTCCCTACAAAACCTGCAACTCATCTTCCCCAATCGTTTGGGGAAGATGAGTTGCAGGTTTTTTTTGTTTTCCTTAGAAGGGCATTTTTGTCAGTTCACCCCTAGTTTTTAACACTGTTAGACCTAAACTAACAGAATGGGGGTGTGGGTTAAATTTTAAGAACCTCAGGGGGGCATGCAGATTTTTTCAAAACTGAGATTTTTTCATAATTATGTCAAACCTCAGGGGGGGTACGTGAAAAAAACCCTTTTAAAAAAAAAATCAGAAGATTCACCTACTAAATAAACAAATAACATAAAGAACCAGCATAACTTAACATCTTGCCACAAAAACCTTATCAATGGCATTCTGATGTCTCCTCCAAAGTGTGTTCAGAATTGCCTCATCACCAACTTCACTGTGAAAGAAGAGAAAATATGAAATGCTGTAAGGAGAAGTCGGCATCAAGTTAAATTTATTGAAAAGATAAAAAGGAGAAAGATGCTGCACGAAACAGGGATATCTAATCAAGTTCCAAATTCCAATTATATGGTGAATATTTTTAATCAGCAACAAAGAAGTATATTAAGAATAAGAGGAAGACAACAACAATACAGAAAAATATATATATGGCCCAAGAGCACACCATCCTAAGGTGGCACCAACCACAACACAAATGCAAGCGATACCCACTTATTCATACACCCAGCAACACTGCTACATCATCCCCCCACCACAGACCCAAACAGTACATAGACCAACTAACAAAGGCGAGTTAGGTCTGTCAAAAAAGGGATCATATCCCTCTACACACCTAATTTATGAAACAATAATGCTGGAGTAAAAGTCCTGCTATTGTTCTGCAAGCTTTCTACAATATATCTGTTAGCTAAAACCTAGATGACAACCATAGTTCAAGATCTCGTCTCGTCTCGCCATTTCGGGCAGGTCGAGATTTCCAAAATTTACCGAAATTTCTCCGAAATATGGTATTTTTTCTGCCATATTTCGGCAGTCCATCTCGGTGGATTTTTGGCCATATTAAGGCCTGATACTTCGTGCACACCCTTATTTAAGCTAAATAAACACATTTAAACCTTCATATTGCAAAAAAATGAACTCAAAGTGGTGTTTCACCCTTGATTGACAGCATACAGTCGGACCCTAATGTATAAATAGTTAAATACACATTGTTTAAGTAATATACCGAAATTTCACAAAATATACCGACGTTTGGACTTTTTTCATTTCGTATGGTCATCTCGTCTCGGTAGTGTCGAGATATCTGAAATATCGGCGACATATCGCGAGATTTTGAACCAGGATGACAACCTCTATATGCAACACTCCATATCTCACTTCAATCACCTTGTAAAAATAATTACTCGGTTCCTTTGGGAATCTTTCCATTTGATTTGACCAGTAAGGCCATGTTCCTCCCTCTTCAAATGCCTAAACCAAAGCCATCCTTTTTCTCTCCAAAAGTAACCGTCTCAACAATTCATGAAGTGATCGTTTTTGTGTCCCCTAATTCTCATAGAAGGTTCCTTGGGATTTCCTAAGTCCTTAATTACTCTGACAAGTGCCTTGAACATTAAGAAGATTACAAGGAAGTTAACCGATGTGAACTTTATTATTTATTGGTGAGCTTCCTACCACACCCCCACTCGGACCAAGAATCTAATAGTTTCACCGCAAGATCCCTATTCAAAGATTCTACAATTACCACCAGATCGATGGAAAAGGCCCAAGCATGGATTTCTGCCACAACAAAGATATCCACTCCCTCCAGCTCAGTGCACCTAACCTACTTTTTAACATTACTTCAAACCTGAAAAATTCTCTCAAAGAGCTTCACTGTTTACATTCTTTATTTCTACTAGTATTGTTGTTGCTGCTGATGTTGTTTGTGGTTCATATAAGAATCATATATAACTACAAATAAAAACAATATATTATCAATACCAATAATATTAGTTTTTTTTTCTTTTTGTTTTGGAAAATAAATTAATTTTTATATTATAAGTTCTTCCTTTTGCTTTTCTCATTTTGGCTTGAATTAGTCGCTTTAGAAACATATAACAAACCAGAATGCCAAGTGACAGTCATTGTGCAGAATGTCAGTTTCCTCATCACCAGGCATATAGTAATCAATCATTAGGTTGCATGAACCACAAAAGCAACATGAGATAAGACGACCATCAGTATTACCAAACACTAAAAATCAGATA
This sequence comes from Telopea speciosissima, assembly GCF_018873765.1. Classification (NCBI taxonomy): domain Eukaryota; kingdom Viridiplantae; phylum Streptophyta; class Magnoliopsida; order Proteales; family Proteaceae; genus Telopea; species Telopea speciosissima. The sequence goes on from NC_057920.1 coordinate 4,527,507, forward strand.
GAAGTACCTGAAGCAGATCTTTGTACGGGGAGCAGAGAAACTCTCTGCCTGTGGCCAGGAACCAGATTCTTCATGTTTGACAGTAGAGGTTTTTCTAAGAAGGTCAGCAACACCTTTAACAATGTTCATACTTCTCCCCAAGATTTATCCGACATCAAGACTTCTGAAGCAAAGGATATATACAAAAAAGTTTTTTCCAAAACACCACATGTACTGTGCTCCACGATTTGTATACAGAATCGAGAACCACTGACATCGCAACCAGGTTCCTGCAATTCCCAGTGCAACAACATAAACAAAAATAAACAAGAAAAGCAAAGCGTGTTTTAGTAAGGATAGATGCGAAAACAATAGCTAAAGAAGACAATAAGGTGACCAAACAAATTGGTGAGGGGAAAGACTCTATTATATCCAAATTTAACTACATCGATCAACCAATTAATTTATTCGTTTTTTATCGTAATAATAATTAGTGATATTTTTCTACAAACGCAAAAGCAAAAATTATACACAAAATCAATATTAATTGAAGTCATAATTACGAATTTTAGTGGAGAACGAAAGATTTTAATCTATACAAAACAACGACGCAGTTTTTGGAAGCTAACTGACGATAGAACAGTTTCTGAATAATTGAATATGAAATGTGGCTTACCTTATCAGATCAAATAATTTGGATTCTCCAGGAGTTCGTATCGTCTGAAAAGAGATCTGATGTTTCAGGTTCTCTGGAACTTTAATGGCGTCTTATCTATCTTCTAAAAAAAATTAAGAGAGAGAGAGAGAAGAAGCGACAAATTGGTACGGACGTTAATTTTTTAAAAAAACCTATTGATACTGAAAAATTAGGAGCAAGAAATATTTTCAATGGGTTTTTTTTTTTTTTTTTTTTTTTAAGGTTTTATGAAAATTGTACTGGCTAGTCATGAGACGTTGGATTCAAAGGGGTGAACTTCGAGCGTAGATACCACCCGATCCAAAATTGCCACTGAGATCCGGAACTGTTATTACGATCGAACGGATCACTTTTGCTGAAAATGATAGACATATTCCAATAAACTGTAATGAAGAGCAGCCAATCACTAAAATATAAATAAATAAATAAATAAGATTATGGTTGTATAAAATAAATCTAAAATGAAATAAAAACAAAAAACAGAAACAAACGGTCCCCACTCCCACCTTCTCATTCTCATTCTCGTGACGCAAAACACCCTTCAATATATATATATATATTTTTTTTTTTTTTTATTTTTTTTTTTTTTATTTTTATTTATTTTTTTTTTGGTTCACTTCAATGTTTACTTAATTATCTTCTACATCATCGGGATATTGATGTTATCGGCCTTATAGAGTAGGGGTAAGGCGGTCATTTTCTGTCTTATTGTATCTCAATAGCACGGTTCTGCCGGGCAACTCAGCAGTAGATGATCTAAATTGCCTTATTCAACCATATCTACCAGTGACGAGATCAAAACATTATTTTTTCAATCCAAAAAAACAAAAAAAAGGAAAGATTTCATACATGGACGTATAAACCGTGCATGGGAGAATGTCTCTCACAAAGAGTTGGAAAAGTCATAAATCCCCACCCATTAATTAATGCCTTGAAACTCCCTCCCTCTCACATACACGATTTACACGACCGTGTGTGAAAACTTTTCCTAAAAAAAAAAAAAAAGATGTTTATGCCGTGTCCATCAATCTGTATCGGTCAAGTATCAATATCAATCATGGTCATTATCGATATGAATCGACTGATCCAAATACAATACCTAAATCAGTGATATCATGAGATTACGTTCCATGAACTAGATGACTTTAGCCTAAAACTTGCACGATAACAAGGCAACTCAAGTAGGATCTCGAGGGAAAATCTTGTTATTTCTAAGGTAATGCTTGTTTAGTAATAAATGAATATAAAACAAATAGGGTAAATTACAAAACATCACTTGAAATCGAATCGAATCTCAAGTCACCCCCTCCTATTTGAAAATACTTAAAACACCATCTCCTTCAGAGCCCTATATTATAGATTAGTCCCTATCGTTAGTTTTACGCTGTTAACTTATTAAGTCAGCTGGTTAATTTTTTTAGAAACCCTAAACTACCCTTGACCATTGTGTAGTTACTAATTTGACCTTAAAACTAAAAACCCAAAAAATGGATCATCTTCCTCATATGACCTGCTACCACCGCCACTAGTCCTTGCATCTCTTCCCCCTCTCCTTGCATCAGCCATGGATCTAACCTGCAAAAAGCAACCTAAACCCACCGCTATCGGTCCTTGCATGCATCTCTCTCTCTCTCTGTGAAGAATATAAACCCTAAACAAAAAAGTGGGGCGGGGGGCATGTATTTCAACCCCATACACCTTGAAATTATTCTTAACAAAATTGCATGTCACAATTTAGTATATACAAGTCCCTCCATAGTTGCAAACATGAGTGCAAGTTTTGTCTGGCGAACCTAAGCCCGCCCTAAGCTTGACAAGGCCTAAGGTAAGCAATTCAACCCATGGGCTAGGCCAGGGTAGGGTAGGGTAGGGTTGGGCCGGGCCTTGGCTGAAGCCTCAGATTAAGCATGTATATATAAATAAATATAATATAATCATACATAATAATACCATACATACAGTCAAAAAAGAGGGCTACTCCGACTTTGCTTTGCACTAAAATGACAAAAAATAAGGGCTACTAAGGTCAATCAGGACCAAGCTAACTCATTCCAGTCCAACTAGGGTCGGGCTGGGCTAGGTTGAGCCTGGTAGGACTAGGCTTGGGCTGCAATATCCCAACCCTACCTTGGGTTGAGCTGGGCCTGCTTGAGCTAAGGGTACTTAAGGTTGGGCTATGGTGTTTAAAAATCCAAGCCTGGTCCAGCCCGGTTACACCCCTAGTTGCGTAGCTTTTGGTAATTTTTTTCTTTTATGCTATGTTTGGATGCCAAGAAAAAAATTTGAATTTGAGTAAAGAGATAGAAACATAAATCAATTATTGTGTCATCATATTTTTTGACATATTATGTTTTTTCTTTTTTTGCCATCAAAACATAGCCTTAGGTAATTTTTTTATATGTTGGTTTTAACCTTTGAGATAAATTGGGAAGCAGTTTTATGCACGGGAGTGTGGCCTACACCAGCACTCCCATGTGTCTATCTCTCTCCACCTTAAAATAAGGGGGCAGAGGTGTCTTTTCACATGAGGAGGAGAGAGATAGACTCATGGGAGTGCTGGCGTAGGCCACACTCCCGGACATAAAACTTTTTCCCATATTATTTAGTCATGCGTTACATGGAAATTCAAATATGAAAATTCTAAACTTGTTAACTATAATATTTCCCGCCTCCCCTCACCTCCACCTCAATACTTAGGATATTACATGCAATTAAAAAAACCAAGGATAATCCAACATCAAAACATTAAGGCCCCATTTGTTTAGAGGGATTTTATGGGGTGGGAGAATTGATCAACGTTTCTAGTGAACAGTAAAGCCAGAGAGTGTTTGCAATGAATGGTGGGATTTTGAGATTGAAAAAAATAATCCGTACATTTTTTCTATAGAGAGAGAGAGCTCAAGTTGCATTACCACAATTGGCCATAGTATCAAACATATGTTTCAAAGTTGCCAGGGTATCCAAATTAGGGTCGGGTTGGGCCAGGCTTTATAGAATCCTAGCCCAACCCTAAGTCTCTTTATGGGCTCAGCCCGACCGACCCGACTCAGACCTGAAAAATCCACCTGACTCGCCTCGGGTCGGGTGGGCCGACCGATTGGCCCCGATCATGGGGAGGGGAAAGAAATGCATGGGCTAGAATGTGGGAAGAACATTATTAATTTTACATAAAATAACAATATAATAAATTATATTATAACACTTATTGTCTTCATATATAATATATTATATAAAAAAATGTGGGTGAAATTTAAAGTTTATAATGTATAAATTATATCAATATATATTTTATAGTATAACCGAAATCGGTCGGGCGGGCCGGGCAAGCTTAGCTCGAGGCCTCAACCCTAACCCGCCCGACCCTAACTCAAGGTCGAAATTTCCAACCCGACCCGCCCTCAAGGCCAAATATCTCAGCCCGGACCTTGTTCGGGCTCGGGCGGTTCGGTCGACGGGGCCAAATTTGCACCCCTATGCCAGGGTATCCAAATTAAGTTGTTGGGGCGAAACTGACTGCAATAAAAATCCCACAATGAAAAATCCAGACACATGATACCTGAAACATGTTATGTGAAAGCTAGGAAAGTCAATTATGCGGATAATTATCTTGAGACCTGTGAGCAACCCTAGATGTTTTCTCAACCAAAACAAATGAATAGAGAATGGCAAAATTCAAAGATTAATTTCACTTGCATTTCTCAGATGATACAAGATCACCATCAAGATAACATCGTTGTATGCTTCCGCCAGAAAATGCTCTCCTAATGCTATGAGTTACACAAAGAAATGCCATTTCTTTCGCACAAGGTTCAGATGCAACGCAACACACTGTCGTTTTTGGTTGATAGACTGCAAGAGAAATTTTTGGAGTAAATGTGTGTATATTTACTGAAGACCTCACATACCAAATGAGGCAAATACACCCCATAGCCTAAAAAATCTGAAGGAGGCAAATAATCAAGTTCGTACATCATAGAATATGGATGTATTACTTCTTTTTTTTTTTGGTAAATGCATGTATTACTTAATACCTCAAAAATCTGAAGGAGGCAAAAAATCAAGTTCGTACGTAATAAAATGTGCATGTATTACTTAATGGCTCAAATCCAAATGAGGCAAATACATCACATAACCTTAAATATCTTAAGGAGACATATAATTAAGTGTGTACACAATAGACAATAAATAATTGGCCAAATCAAGTGCCCTCTTGATAACCTTACGAGAAACCTTAGGATGGTGGGTGAACCGTCCTTTATGGGTTGAGCAAAACTTTGTCCCATCTTTTATATCATGCAATGATTTAGTTGTATCGGCACCAGTATCAATAACCATGGATACGATGCTATGGCCTTATTAGCGTGATCAACCGATACAATATCAAAAAAATTCAACAAAAAAAAAAAAGGATGCTAAAACCGTGTTAGTCAGTTTGTATTAGTCAAGTATCATTATCGATCACGGTCATTACCAATACGAATCGGTCAATCCAATTCCAATACCTAAAACTGTGATATCATTCGATTAAATTTCATTGAGTTAGATGATTTTAACCCACAAGCTGTTGGATAACAAGGCAACTCAAGTAGGATCCTGAAGGAAAATCTGCTTCTTTTCTTTTCTTTTTTTGGGTAAAGGGGAAATTTACTCGAGAAAAGGGGGTGAGTACAACCAGCACTTCAGGAAAATCTGCTTGTTAGTTTGGCAATAAAATGAATGTAAAACAAATATGAATATTCAATTTTTATAACTGTTTCATGTTTGTCAATGACCTTCCCCAGATTCCGCAATGGCGAGAAGCTCCTGGGTATGTTCTTTTTGTTTTTTCATGTTTGTCAATTAAAAAAAAAAAAAGAATAAAAAATGAAGCAAAATTTGCTTTACTTATTCACACAAGAATCTTTCGAAAATTGTAATATTTTGAAAGTTTTTCTTTCATTTCTTGTCAAACAAACATAACCTCAGAGTTGATCAAATCTTGATGTGTATTGAATTTTGTTTTGTTTATGTATTTTGTTTTTTAGTTTTGCCTATAACTTGTTTTAATAGCTTGTTGAGGCTTTAGATTCCTGTTGCCTTCTTAGTCTTCTTATTATTCCCATAAAAAAAGAGAAAAAACAAAAAAAAGGGAGGGGGGATGTTTTTCAACCCCACACCCTTGAGTCATTGCTAAAACCTTGAAATTATTCTTTAACAAAATTGCTTATCACAATTTAGTATTCACGATCGAGTCCCTGTACAGTTGCAAACAGGGGTGCAAGTTTAGGTTGGTGAACCCAAGCCCAAGCCCGCCCAGAGCTTGACATGGTCTGGGCTGGGCAATTCAACCCATGGACTAGGCCAGGGTTGAGATTTCCAGGCCTAGGGTAGGAATGTAGGATCGGGCCAGGACTGGGCTGAGGCCTTAGGTTTAGCCTGTATATATTAATACATATAAAATAATCATACATAATAATAGCACACATGTAGTCAAAAAACAGGGCTAGTCCGGCCTTGCTTAACCCTAAAATGACAAAATAGGGGCTGCTAGGGTCAATCAAAGTTAACCCGACCCAGTCCAATCTAATCAGGGTTAGGTTGGCTAGTTTGAGCTCAATAGGACTGCACTAGGCTTGGTTGAGCTAAAGGGAATTACGGTTGGGCTGTGGTTTTAAAAAACCTGAGCCCTGCTCAACTCGATTGCACCCCTAGTTTTTTTTTAGGTGATTTTTGAAAGGTTGGTTTTAACCAATGGAATAAATAATATTTAAGGGAAATTCAGACTTTCGTTAAATCGGTTGGGAACACGGGGTGGGATTTTGTAAATGGAAAAAATAATGGGTTTTCTTCAATTGTCCCCATCAAATTGCCTAAACGTACAAATGCCCCCAAAACATTCTAGTCCTCCCTGTTAGTAAGGGTGTAAATGAATAGCCGAAATCCATTTCCGAATCCGTGTTCGTATCCATTTAGCACTATCCGAATCCGTCTAAAAGCTAAACGGATGCGGATATGGATAGGTTATAGCTATTCGAAAAACTATATTTACATGTAAACGGATAAAATATCCGATCCGTATCCGTGTCCGTATTCGTTTAGCATTATCCGAATTCGTCCGAAAGCTAATTGAATGCGGATGCAGATATAGCCCTATCCGAGCTGAATCCGATCAGTTTACAGCTAATTGAATGCGGATGCGGATATAGCACTATCTGAGCTGAATCCGATCGGTTTACATCCCTACCTGTTAGTCTGGGACATTATGTTTTAACGTCTGGCATTTTTTGCACATGGTTAGATCATTCTGCCCTTGATAGGATAAAATGACAAAAATACCCTTACCTAAATAAATAAAAAATACGTGCAACTCCATCTTCCCCAAATCGTTTAGGGTTTGAAGAAAGAGAAAAATTGCAGGTTTTTTCAGATTGGTTAGATTTGCAAACTGGATCTGAAAACACTCCCATCTTCACAGTTTGCAAAGACACATCCATCATTGTCCTTTGATGCGTTCTTCTTTTTCTTCTTCCGGATTAGCAAACAGCGAATACGACAACAAATATTGTAGACGAGCTTCCTTTTTTTCCTGCATAAAGAATTAAACAAAAATTAATATTTCCAAATGTACTCATGATGATAAATGCCGATTTTGGATTCACATCTGATTCTAGGCCATGGCATCTTAAGATCTTCATGATGCATAATACATCCATGGATAGCCTGAGTCTTAGATTGCTTGATAAAGTTTTTAGAAGTAATTCCTATTTCAAGAACAATCCTCTTTCTCCCGCCTCTTCACCCCCCAAAAAAACCCAAATCTGAACAGAGTAGCAGATCTCTGTCAAGTTCAGATTCATTATATAATCAGAATTTAAAACTCAATAGCTCACCACTTCCCTTACTCGGAGGCGGCAGAGAAACAAGAGTAGGCGAAAAAGCCGGTGCTGAAGCTTAGCCTGAGAGTCCATAGAAAGGGTATATCTCAAACCTAGCGACACAACTCGGATTAATAACCCTTCCTCCTTGCTTGCTGCTACAGCAACTGGGGAGAAGAGAATTGGCACGGTAAAGGCAACTATTACAGTCGTTCCCTGATAAATCAGAGCTACACTGCGCCATAGTATACAGATTCTGCAATTGTGTAAAAGTAGCTTCTTGAGTGGCGAATCGATTAGAATCGTTGGCAGCTTTGGTTGCGACCTCGTTCGTCGTATTGATCATGAGCTGGTTAAACTCGATTTTCAAATCCACTCCCATCTTCACAGTTTGCAAATCTAATCAATCTGAGAAAACCTGCACCCTTTTTTTCAAACCCTAAACGATTTGGGAAGATGATTAGTTTTTTTTTGTTAAGGGTATTTTTGTCACTTTATTCTATCAAGGGTAGGATGGTCTAACATGTTCCAAAAATACCAGATGTTAGAACTTAGAACATAACGTCCCAGATTAATAGAGGACTAGAGTGTTACATGGTTTGAAAAGTAGTGGTATATTTGGAATTAATGAAAGTTCATGGGGCATTTGTACGTTTGAACAATTTGACAGGGGCATTTGAAGAAAGCCCAAAAATAATCCATACATTTTTATGTCACACCATTTTTGAAACAATGTTTGTTCCGCCTCATTCGCTCTAAAGAACCACCAATTTGGGCAGGCCGCAGTAGCGGATCATGATCCCCTAACCCCATAGCGTCTTTTCAAAATATTCAAAACTAACACAAACCCAGAAGTGCAACAACACGGTAGGAGTTGCTTATCGACTTCAACAGAACAAACTACACATTCTCAAGCATAAGTATATCAAATAAAAAAGTCTCAATGCAACACCGAATCATTTATTGAAATTCCTAATAACCCCATAGCCTATCACATCAATTTCCCTAGACTAGATAGAACCCTGCTTCTATTGAGTTTGCTCCCATATCTTTGATAAAGCTCCTCATAGTGCTTAATTATACCTTGAAGGGAATTGAGTCACTTTCCCAAAAACTGAATAATAATTTTTGTTATTTTGCATCTGTTGAGATTTCTATGGTAGTGTGTAATTTATTTTATATGTAAGGGTATTTGTGTAAATATCATAATATGTGGTGAGGGGTATTATTGTAATATTAAAAGACTTTTTTATTATAAGGGCAAAATAACGCTACTTGATCATTTTATTTTACTCTGGCAAGTGGTGCAATGGCAAAGTTGAAAACCCAATTGAGATCATGGTTTGAGACTTTGAAGTATTGGTATTGTCTCGCTCGATACGTGTGATACGTAACAGTTTTGCTAGTGGTTGATCCAGATAGAAAATGGCATACCTTACCTACTAACCAATTTAAGCCACCAGCTTCCATTACCGATACAACTGCCTTCTGATGCCACTCCAACCACGTTTCAGAAATACAGCTCTTCAAACCAGTTGAAGGGTCACTCAAACATGCACTTCTCATTGGAACAGAAGAATTCAAACTATTGGCGTGCAACTGAGTCTTCTCATATAAATTTGAGTTTAAATTAATAAAACAGAAAATTATTGAAACCACATATACAAGTATCTTCTGCAACACTTTGGTCTTATCAACGGTAAGATTGGATAAACCTTCGTCAGCAGTTAGTGCACCTGTAACCTTCTTAAATTGGACAACTGTAGCTGAGGAAAACACAAAAAAAAATTAAATAAAAAATATATAACTGCAAGGGAATTCAAAGAAGAACAGAAAGGAGCAACAACAAATAGAACATAACACAAACTGAAGTTTCAAACCCTTCAGACGAACAATAGAAAGTAGGGTCCCTGCCCTCATACATTCTTTACCTTTTGATCTATCCATGGTACCAGCAAAAATACAAGTGGTCTTGACGAACATTGACTTCAAAGACTGAAGATCAATAAGAAAAATTCCGCAGCAGAAAAGGAAAGAAAATATAGTCTAAAACTGAATACCTTTAGTTAGTACTGTAAGCTTTTGTATCCCTCCATAGTAGCCAAAAACTTTACAATTGTGCATTGAGCGAACTACAATTGAGAGCGTATGTAAAAGAGGGAACCTTTCGGCAATGATACTCATACTAAATGAACCACCCGACAAGTCTTGTATAGATTCTGCTGTATTGTTGTTTACTGGATTATCAAAGTAAAAATAAACAAATAAAACAATTGCACTTATGTTATCAACAGAAAATAAATTTATACTAAACCAACACAGGGAAAAGACAATTTAAAATGAATGGGAGTGATTAAAGACCCAAAAGGACAACACCAAATCTCAATTGAAAGTAAATGGTGTCAAAAAAGATTTACACATTCCTGAGTTATAGGTGTCATTTCATTTTGCATTTGCATACTTTTACTATGATCAATTGTAATGTATTGAGAAATGATGTTGGACTTCTAAATAATTATCTATTGCTGCCTTATATGACATCATGTTTAGAAATGCATATGGTTAGCCTATCATTAACCCAAATGCTATGACCCTTGCCAACAGGGGTAAGGTGTTTGATAACCCGTGACAGGTCTGAAGGGTTAATACCGGAATGTCATTCACTGTCCCATGTCTGATGAGTTCATACTGGAATGGGAATAACAGTAAGGTTATCACTGGGGTTTGTCGGGGTCTGATGTGTATATTCCGAAATTGGCGGGTCCCCACAGTAGAATGGTATTCTTGGGAAGACCGATAAGTTCATTCCGTGACTGAGAATATCATACCTACTACAGTAGCATTTATACCTCATAAGACCTAGACATTGATGTTAATAGCATTCTTAGATATAGGTCATGCATCATGGACTATATGCTTGTGTTTGCATGTTTCCCTTGCTGGGCTCAGTAGAGCTCACCCCTGTGGTACCTCTTCTTTTTCAAATAGTGCTACTGGTTCTAAGAAACTAGATGATGTTGTTTTTACTGCTTCTGACTTCCACACCGAGGAGGACCGTACGGTGCAGAAGTTTGAAGTTCATGAAGCTTTCTGCAGATGCGATGCATGCGCATTTACTTAATCTGGCCTAATGGAGCAGGCTAATCTTTTTGTGTTTATAAACTTCTTTTGTGAAATATAATATGTAGATACTGTTTTACTTTTGTACTTGTGGTGCCTTTTGAGAACTATACATTGTATCACAGGTTTCACTTAATATAAATACTCAGTTATCACCTGATTCATTTATTATATTGCTATTATTACTGTTTATTCTCTTCTGCTGCAATGATTTACTGTGTTTATGAACTGTGATTAGAAGTACTACATTGATTGATCCTGGGAGATCAATTGAATGCCAGTTAGCATTCAGTCACACACTCACACCTTGCCCTTACTAACCGGGCCGGGGTGTGACAGTGTCTAGGGAAACCAAGGCAATGAAGGGGGTCTGGACACAAGGCGACACCAACAAGGCACCTAGACGTCTGCTTAGGCGACGCCTTGACAACTTATGGTCAAAAGATTTTACCTACATTTTCAAATGGACTAGTGCTGTAGAATTGAAAATCTGTCTAGTTCAATCACCAACTACTTCAGAACAAATAAACACAATAAATTGTGCAAGTACTCTTTAATCCATCTATGGTGTATTAACAAATTTACGAACTGACCAAACTAAGGCATATATCGACTTCTCAATAAAGAAATCAACTAAATGTAGGATCTTAGGACACAAAATCCTGGTTCTAACTTACGTCCTCAAACCCAAAAGGTCTCTTCAACTGGCATTTTAAAATTATCTAGCATTATATTAAGATTCAAAGGGCATCTTCAACAGAAGATCAAGAAGCATAAAAACCAAGGCGCAAACCTTAATGTGACCAGGATGTGTATCATAAACACGTGTGTGGGTGTGCATGTGTGTGTTAGTGTGTGTACCACTGGGGGTGACCTTGATAAGAAGAAATTCAAAAAGAAGACAGAAACTGTGCAACCCCTTGACTTACATTCAGTCACAAAAGAAGTCAATTGTGCAACCTCCTGACTTAAGGTAAGTATAATTTCAGCCGGATGCCCATCTGAGCAGCCAACAACTACATCAAACCCTGATGAATGCTCCCCAGTATGGAGGAGTTCTTGTATATAAGAACGAACTGATTGAGGAAAACATTAGACAACTTCCTCTTTTCCACCTACAGAAGTTACCACAAAATTAGACTAAGAGAAAATTTGATCAACCCAATGGGGTAAACTACAACTAAAGTCATCATAGAACCCATAACCAAAGCACCTCAGAATAAATAAATAATCAATCACCAATTTTTATATCATATTATACATAAATGCAAGAAGAAAAGGGTGGAGATATGCTTCATCATAAATTTATGCAAAGAAGTTCTTCCAAATACGATATGTAATTAATAATAAAGCAATAAACAAGCAAAAGAAAAAAAGATAAGTATAAAATTTCACTTCACCCCAAAATGAAACCATTACAAGTTACAACTACATACAGGCACATAGACTTTTTGCGTTTCTTTTATAAGCTAAAAGAGATTCTCAATGCAAATATAAAATTGAGATTCCTAAGAAAAAGCTATGGTTGAACAAATGAAAAAAATTATTTCCACTTTTCCAAGGTATATAACGGCTTTCTGAAGATCATTTGACTAAATTTTCAATACAAGAAATTAAATTTTTTTTTAGGGGTAACAAAAATTATCAAAAAAAAAACAGAATAAGAAGAAGGACAAAAGGGCAAAGGCTTGAAAGAACCGAAAACCTCTGGGCCTGCCATTAGCAATAACAAAAAGTATAAACAGACCTCTACAGATCCCCTAAAGTGGGAAACAGAAGAAACAAGTGTACCCACCCTTGGACTCAAAAGACATCCCAATCCCCCCCCCCCAGGAATTTTTATCGTCTCCAGTTACTGCACGGTGCAGTGCTGCATCGTGTGGTGCTGCATAGGCCATGTGGCACAGTGGGCCCCACATGGTGCACATGGCCTATGCAGCCACCGCATAATGTAGCACTGCACCGTGCAGTAACAGGAGGCAACAAAAATCCCCCCCCCCCCCAGCCTCTTTCCAGAAACATTCAAGATTGAGACAAAACCCAGAAGTGCAACAATATGGTAGGAGTTGCTTGTAGACTGCACTGAACAAACTACCACATGACAAATTCACATACTCAAGCACAAGTATATCAAAGTAAAAAATTCTCAATGCAACCCCTGATCATTTATTGAAATTCCTAATAACCCCATAGCTTATCACATCAATTTCCCTAGACTAGATAGAACCCTGCTTCTATTGAGTTTGCTCCCATATCTTTGATAAAGCTCCTCATAGTGCTTAATTATACCTTGAAGGAAATTGAGTCACTTTACCAAAAGCTGAATAATAATTTTTGTTATTTTGCATCTGATGAGATTTCTATGGTAGTGTGTAATTTATTTTATATGCAAGGGTATTTGTGTAAATATCATAATATGTGGTGAGGGGTATTATTGTAATATTAGAAGACTTTTTTATTATAAGGGCAAAATAACCGCTACTTGGTCATTTTATTTTACTCTGGCAAGTGGTGCAATGCCAAAGTTGAAAACCCAATTGAGATCATGGTTTGAGACTTTGAAGTATTGGTATTGTCTCGCTCGATACGTGTGATACGTAACAGTTTTGCTAGTGGTTGATCCAGATATTGTGTCAATTTATATCGGTGACACGATACAGACAAGGGGTAAAACAATTAAAATCCTATTTTTTACAAAAATCAGGGGCAAATATGTCTAATACCACATCGGTATCGTATCAGTTTTACAGCTGACCAATTCTCAATCTGATACTTGATACCGTGCACTAAAACCATGGTTTGGATCACTTATGGGACCACACGGATAGTGAACAACTCAACTGTAATTTGTGATGACAATTCCGTAAAATAGATGACATGGAAGGTGTGATAAGGGAATTAACCCTCGAACCAACATCAATGGAGCAGAAGAATTCGATTGGGACTCTCGGGAATAACCAATTGGATGGCCTGAAAGCTTATGTGGATGGGGTATCAAAGAAGTGTTTCTTCGCTACTGCTTCAACCGACAACAAAGGGGTTGTTTTGACAACCTGCAACTATTGGAGGTGATGACAGAGCCAGCATGTCTCAGGCCAAGCATAATTGCAACCAGAAAGTTGCTACATTGTCATCGAACCCAAGTCACCACTAGAGAGAAGGGTATGAAAAAAGAAACCAAAAAGAAGAAGAGGGGGAAAGGGTCACACTAGGAAGGTGAGAAAGAGGGAAGATAAGAGAAGAGGGATAAGAACGTATAAATGCCGCATCAATCTTACAAGATACAGAAACTGTTCATTCAATTTTCAAATTCTCCAATTACATCAATATAATAAAACTCTTACAAGATAATAGAAAAACTAAATAATCTAGCCAACATCTCAAATATAGAAGAAATCCTACCTAATCTATCCGCCCAAATATATTGAAATAAACTTAAGATGGAACTTACCAAATATGTTCTTATAATTGGTTTCCTCCAATGTTTTAATGTTGACATTTGAAGTTGCGCTGTCATAAATTTTTTTTTTTTATCATAACAAAACGTATCTTTCCTCGCAGTCTTTCCTTATTATGTGGCACATTCATGTTCCTCCTTCTTGCTGCCTTTGTTGGAACGCCTTTGAAGATGCTACCCACCTCTTCTTCCACTGCCTCAGCTCCTCTATGATTTGGACTGGCCTCCTTTCTAGATGTTAGCTCTAGTGTGAATGGACTTGGTGGACAATTGAACATGACTTTTTGTGGTACCTCAAACTGTGATCATGTTGGGAAAAGTAGTTTTTGCTGTCGCTGTACATCACATTTGGATGGAGCTTAATCCCAGAAAATGGATTATCAATTATAGATTTTTCCAGCGGATTTGGGATTTATCATCTTTAATATCATAAGCAAGTTATTTGTAGCCCCTCCTCAAGGCATGTTGATTCTCCTAGAAATAGGCTTATTGTTGTCTCTTGGGATCTCCCCCTTTCATTCTAGTTCGATTGCGGCCTTGTATCGTTTCTCCCTCTTATAGACAAATATTTTGAAACAATCTTCACAAATTTTGTGTATACATTGCTCATTTCAAATGCATGCAATTCACTAACCGTTTGATGTCATATATCATATAAATGGAATGAAATTTTCTCTGTTTTCAGTTATCTATCATGAAAAAGTGACATGGCCTTATTGGCTACTTGGGCCGGAGGTCCATCCATTGGGTGAGTGGACATTGGGTTAACTAGGAGGGACCACAACAAGAAAATGGACCTGAGCTCGAAAAGGGTTGGTTTTGATGTCCAAGTGTTGGAAGTGATCCAAATGATGATTTAATGGATGAAGAAAGTGGGTGTTTAACTAGGCCCGTAGTCCTATTGTCGTGGGCCCATTTTTGTATTTCGTGTCCAAATAAAGTAATTCCAAGATTGAATTTCAAGGAAACCCCTGAATGAGGTGATTAGCCCGCATGTACATGGATTTAGGGATGTACACGGATCGAATCTTTAAAAACCCTTAAAATCATTATTTATTTAATTTTTTATTATTAAGTATTTGAATTTTTTTTTAACAGATTTTTATTAAAATATTCGAATTTTTCCCGGATATCTCTAAACGAATATGGATGTCCCTAAACCGATACGGATGTGGATTCGGATTTCGGTTATCCATTTACATCCGAGCATGGATTGCTTACATACAATTATCTGGCTTTGGGTGCATTCATGAACTTAAAGGAGCCATTTGCAGAGTTTAAGAGGTTGTTGATAAGGATTTACTAAGCCACTGGTTGTTCTGGATTCCATGCATGTTTTGGGCTGTTAAGATATAACTGCTTCAAGGCTATGGCCTTGGTCTCTCTGATTGGCTAAACAGAAGTTCTTGCTCATGCCATATTTGATGTTATATTCCTTTTGTTCTTTTAAGGTGACAGACATAAGGGAACTAATGGGCTTGCTGATATGTTGGTAAACTTTTTGAATTAAGTGTAGATTTTCCATCCAATCCTCCCCGGAAGAGGCTATTGAGCTTAAGATCAGAACAAATGAAACCAACTAAAAATAAGCAAAGAACCTGGGTGATCTTTTATTCTAGTCTTGTATTATTAAATTCCTGTTATAGGAGAAGTGGTGAGAAAAGATATACATAATTTACGTTTTGTTTCAAGTATGACGTCGAATAGAACTGATTTGAGGGAAAGGGTTGCTACTTCAGGGATCACCAAACATTTTAAAAGTGGATGAAACACGGATGGATATGCTCTTTTCTTCAAAGCCATTAGTGCACATGTGGAGGCTTGGAACTAAAAGCTGAATCCAGCTTACTTTGGGTTATGCTGATGTTTTCTAGTCATGCAATGTTTGTAGCCAAGCAAAATAGATGATATTTACTGTTTTCTAGGGAGCAAAAGAAAATCTGAGAAGCACTGCTAACTATTACTTTCTCAATATGGCCACTTGGCTATGCTTCCTTCTACATTTTCCTTGTGGCCTTTGAAAGGTGTACTAACTAACACGTACATTCTCAATATGGCTCATGAGAACAATACGTGCTCTTTCTGGACTTTTTAGATTGTTGCACTTCTTAAACATTAGACAGAGAAGAACAAAATAGCTACAAGAGAATCTTAAAAATGGACCTCAAACCAAAATCTAAGACATAGTGACAGCCCTTTCATGGTGACTCTGCAAGAGAATCCAGATCTACCCTCTGTAATTTGAAACTCAGTGTTGAACCACAAACCCTAAATTTGAAACCGTAATTGCTCTTCACCAGAACAGAGGAGAACGTAACAGCTAAAAGTAATTCGCCTTCCTCCCTTAAAACCCTAATTACTCCCAAGAAACCAAATGCATATGAAACAGAGTCACTTTCAAAATGCAAATCCAGAAACATAGGCACATAGCTAGTCTCACAACAATCCAAACATGGCAAACATATAAAAACCAGAGAGATAGAGAGAGAGAAAATAAAACCCTTAAAAAGAAAAGAAACAATTAATAGCATTTTCCAATGGTAATGAAACTTACCAAAATTATGATCTGCAAAGCTTAAAATGAAATCCCTAATAACCGAATCAAACTATCTAAAATTCTCTCTCTAGTCTTAACTACGAATCAATACTTCCGTGCAGGCCCACCTCCGTAGCCACCACCCCTACCGTAACCGGTTTGAGGAGCAGTAGTTGAATCGGCTTGTTTGATGACGCCAGGAAGGTCAGCCATACCAAGAGCAGTTAGCATCTCTATGGTCTCCTTGTCGACCTCAATGGCATCAGTCTTAATGGCGGACTCATCGGGTACGAAATCCATGCGACGTTCGCGTTCTTCTTCCTGGAGCTTCAGAGAGATTCCACGAACCGGGCCTCTTTGGATTCGCTTCATGAGATGGGTAGAAAACCCAGCGATCTTGTTGCGGAGACGCTTCGAAGGGATGATGGCGACTTCTTCTAAGACCTTCTTGTTGGTGTGGAAATCAAGGGTCATTCGGGAGTAGTACCTCTCGATTACTTGTCGAGAGGATTTCTTCACTGTTTTGGTGCGAACACGTCCCATGTTGGGCAGCCGCTGTTGGAGAGAAGAGAACGACGGAAGGAAGGGGTTGGCCGGTTAGGGAAGGAGCTAGCTGCAACTGAAACTGAGATAGAAGAGGGCTAGGTTTACTTTATAGTGAAGAAATTCACTTCACTTCTCTTCGTGACACAGAAGATTACCTAAATAAAAATTAAGAGAAAAGAACCCTACCTAGTGGGATGTCCCGCGTGCCCACAAGATCTAAAATTTCAACTCAGATTCGGAACTGTTATTACGATCGAACGGCTTACCTTTGCTTTTCTGAAAATGAATATTCTAATAAACAGTAAAGAAGAGCAGCCAATCACTAAATAGGAAAAAAATTATAATCATAATAGATAAATCTAAAATGAAATAAAAAAAATAGGAAAAAAGAACACTACTTGGTCGATTGGGCTCTTGCTCTTAGACACATAAGCGCATGAAAGTACTACACTATCCCATGGGATAAGGCAGAAATTCTACTCGGCTATGCTTGCGTGAGCTCCCATTGGCCAACCTAACTGTGCAGGCTCTAAAGGCCAGAGACCGATCTCTTGCCCTAAAAAAAATATTAACAAACTACTCATATAACAAGTACCCTTTGCCAACGGTCCTCGCATTCTCATTGTTTTTTGGTAAGGGCATTCTCATTTTCGTCCATGCAAAATATACATAGACACACCCTTTAATGTTTGATAGCAAACTTGAAAATATCTTCAATATCATGTAGGATTTAGTTCACCCTATGGGCACCAGTATCGGTAACCAAGGATACTGAGGCTATTGGCCTTATTGGGCCGCATGGAACTGATACAAGATTCAATTTTTTTTTTCAATAAAAAAAAAAAAGAAAAAAGATGTTCATACCGTGTTGGTCAATTTTTATTGGTCAAGTATCAATATCGATCATGGTCATTACCAATAGGAATCGATCAATCCAATTCCAATATCTAAGAGTGTAATATCATGCAATTAAATTTCATTGAAAAGATGATTTTAGCCTAAAAGCTACAGGATAACAAGGCAACTCAAGTAGAATCTTGAAGGAAAATCTACGTGTTAGGCAACAAATGAGTATAAAACAATGGCAAGAGATCTCTACTTGATTGCATGGTTTCTACACAAGTGTTTGGGCTAATGGGTGTGTACGCCTAGGTATCTACCCAAGGGCAGAGGTGTGATCTCACGGTGCCTTGTGAGAGGGCGTAGAAAATACTATCAAGTAGAGATATTTTTTCCCATAAAACAAATATGAATATTCAATTTTTATAACTGTTTCATGTTTGTCAATGACCCTCCTCAGGCCCAGTAGTGGCGGGAGCCTCGTGCACTAGGTATGTCTTTTTTGTTTTTGTTTTTTGTTTTTTCATGTTAATCAATGAAAAGAGAATAAAAAATGAAGCAGAATTTGCTTTCTTTATCCACACAAATTTATTTTTTTTAACTTTAACATTAAATTGAAAGTTTTTCTTTCATTTCTTGCCAAACAAACATAAAGTTGATTAAACCTTGATGTATGTTAAATTTTTGTTTAGTATCTTGTTGAGGCTTTGGAATCCTCATCCTTTCTTATTCTTCTTATACGGTTTATTCCCATAAAAAAAAGAGATAAAAAAACAAGGAGGGGAGGGGCCATGTATTTCAACCCCACACCCTTGAGTCATTGTTGAAACCTTGAAATTATTCTTAACAAAATTGTTTATCACAATTTAGTATTCACGAGTCCCTGTATAGTTGCAAACAGGGTTGCAAGTTTGGCTTGGTGAGCCCAAGCCCGCCCTGAGCTTGACATGGTCTGGGATGGGCAATTCAACCCATGGGCTAGGCCAGGATTGAGATTTCCAAGCCTAGGGTAGGGTCGGGCCGGAACTGGGCCAAGACCTCAGATTGAGCCTCTATATATAAATAAATATAAAATAATCATACATAATAATGCGACACATGTAGTTAAAGAAACAGGGTTAAGTCAGGCCTTACATAGCCCTAAAATAGGTGGAAATTATAGGTTGGACTATGGGTTTTAAAAACCTGAGCCCAACCCGATGCTATTGCACCCCAGAGGTGGTCCCCACATCCCATGGATGGTGTGAGATCGACTCCGGTTATTAAATGTCATTGGAGAGGATTCGGGTTCTCATAAATACATTCTCTAACCTGGTTGAAATAATCTAATCACTTACTTTTGATTATGGTGATGATGTTCTAGAGAAGTTACAGTGACAAACACATCTCTCTAATTTATGGATCGGAATTGAACCAAACAATCTTGCAGGTCAACACAATAGAACGATGTAACTAAGAAGAATCGATAATAATCGCAGAAAAGAAATGAAAAATCTATAATTCTTCGAATTCATGAATGCCACACGGTGTTCCAAACTCCAGCAATTGCACTTCATATGAATTCCCGAATGGATAATTTCAACCGAAAAAAAAAAAAAAACAAACTATATAGAGCCGGACTAATTGCAGTATCTGTACTTTGTTAGATTCTCCTCCATACGCGGCGGACGGTCACCAATCTTGCCGGACTAATTAAGGTGTAATTGCTGCAAAGGGATCAGAAATAGGAGGCAGCGTGAAATTGATGGAGTCGGAGGTGTTGGTGTGATGAGTCCCTGGACGGTACTGATTGGCCGGAGGGCCGGCTGAGACGTTGATAATGGCACTCAGGGCGAATGTAGCGGTAACGGAGACGAGAATAACGGTGGATATCACGAGAATGATCATTCTTTTTCTTGATTCCCAACGCATAGCAGCGATTTCTTCAGCGGTTGGTGGGTCTGGTTCTTCAAATTCCTCGTAAATGTAAGAAGAATGAGAACGAGTATGGTTTGACGGTGGCTGAACTTGGGTTTCCGACGTCATTTGAACCCTTTTAAAGAGGTCAAAAGGCGCGGTTCGTTGGAAGGATTTCTATATTCTCTGTTGGTGCATGCAGGTGGCTTAGATCTTTCTTCTTCTTCTTCCTTCTCGGTTGATAGATCGAGAAGGAGGAGGAGGAGGAAGACAAGAGAGAGAGAGATTACCGATGGTTTTTACATTATTGTTGTTTGTTTGTTTTTTCTGTTTGTAATTTTGAGGGAAGGAAAAGGTGAAAATATTATCTTTAGTTGTTTTTAATTGGTATTAACCTTAATTTGGGGAAAAAAATTCCTGCAAACGGGGCTCCTGATCCTATTAAAATAGGTTTTTAATTTTTATTTTTGGTAAATGTTAAAAAAGGAATTTTGAAAATTCCAAAAGCTTAAGAAAGTATTTACCAAACATATAAGGTTTTGTTTGTTTGACGATAAAAAAGGGAGAGGGAGACTCATGAGAGTTGGTACCACATGTTGTGAGTTTTTTTTATTTTATTTTTTGGTAAAGACATGTTGTGAGTTGGATTGACAAGAAAAACGAGAGAGAAAGAAAATATGGAATAAGTATTTTTTAATACTGTGAAATTTGGTGAGAGAAAAAATGGACATGGGGTGGGATTTGGTGGGAAAGAGAGGCGATGAGAAGAGGGGTGAGATCAATACAGATTCTCTATGGTGCGTTACCCATAGCGGCCTGTGCGACCCAGACAAAGCACCGCATGCAATGTTTGGGCCGTACAAGTCACTACGGGCAGTGCAACGTAGAAGATCACAATCCGGGGTGAGATACACCACATCAATTGGTGTGCATGAATCAGTTTTGTGAATAAGAGGCCCACAAGGTCCATGAGGAGAGTGTTTTTTTTGGGATTGGGAGCTTATATATATTTATCTAAGGGGAGGGGGGGGGGTGAGTGACCTAGGGAGGGGGTAAGGTACCAGCCAGGATACTCGAATTCGAGACCTCCTGATGAGCATGGGCATGAAGCGCACCACGGCTCACTAATTGAGCTAGGCAATTGTTGGTGACAACGTTAGTTATGCGAGAAGACAAGTGGTCTCTCTCTCCAATCAAAATGATACAAAATTCAAACCTTCATTTCTACACTAGGTTCGAAGGAGGATCACAATTCACAACTCCTTTAATTGGGCAAGGTCTCATCTTTCTCTCTATCTACCTATTTTATTATCTGTATAGGCCAAGGGCATATCGGGGTAAGCTTACATAGTTTGTTCTTGTAAGCTTTTAGAAGTCAGTTTTTGAGGTTTAAAACACATGAACAATAAAATTAAAAGGACAAAGTTTTCCTCCACCCATGAAGGACTTCACCCACCATCCTAGGCTTCATAAACCCTTCCTAGGATTTTAATATATTCCAAAATATCCTCTCAATACCCATTCCTGTCCTCTCCCGCCCCTCGGTGAATGGGATCTCATTCACCATGGGTGGAGGGAAACTCGGTCCAAGATATCATAAATATTTTTGATGTTTTGGAGTCCCTGTTCTTAATTTAAAAAGAATGATTTATAAGAAAATTATGTCAACTATGGTGGAAGTTTAGCTTATGTAGTGACTATATTTTGTTGAATTTATACACCTCTACATTTCGATTTTAATGCAAAATGGTCCTGCAAGGGTTCTCTTAAACCCGAGCCCAACCCAAAAAACTCATAGGCCCATTTAAAATTTAGAACAATTTTTCTAAGGTTGGGGCTTGGACTAGCTAAGCACTAAGCTGTAGTAAAAGAAAATGTGGCATCTATACTATTGTGATTGGATCTTCACTGGTGAACATCTTTTAGTTAAGGAGACAAAAGCGTCTAGTAAAGATTAGAAGGCCAATAATTGGGTAATAATATACAAAGTGACTTGAAGTTAAGGGTTTCAATCGGTTCGGTTTTGGTTTTTTGGTTTGGTTCAACATATGTAAATTGAAATCGAAATATTTTTTATAATCTCAAAATCAAAATTGAACCGAATCAGTTCGATTTTATTTGATTTTGTATTAGATTTCATTTGGCTCATACACAGTCTCCATAATTCGATTTAAGCGGAAATAATCTACTGAAACAAATAATTAAAGTTGAAAAGGAAAAAAAAAATTTGGTTGAAAAGGAAATTACAACTACGTGAAAATGCAGTCGCACAATGTCAAATTTGGTTATCTTTCAACCATTTTTTTCATAACTCTAACAAACCCATAGGAGGTAATTTCACACAATTCAACAAAGATACATGATTGTAGAGTTTAATATGATTTACGTTCAATTTATATGGGTTACACTTTATTCAACTCAAACATATGGTTTTTGTTTTGAAACTAAAATTAAATAAAATTGAATGAAATTTCACTTTTCAAAACCCAAAAAAAAAAAACACAACGTACGCAGTGCATGAGGCTCCCGCCATTGCAGGATCTAGAGAGGGTGATAATATAAGCAGCCTTTACGGAGAGACTGTTTCCAGACTTTTTTCAAAACCAAAACCAAACCAAAAAAACATCAACTCCATTTCAAATGAGATTTAATTGATTGTTTTCCTGTAGGTTTTTATCCATTTCTAAATTGACACCCTTACTTGTGGTCACAGTGTAATCAAGGGGATTAAGATATTTTTGGTTATTTCTCATAATACATTGGCTTTTTTTTTTTAAATGATTTCCCCACCCCCTACATTGACCAAATGTGCTCCTCAGGAAAAGAAGCCTGTCCGTGAGCGCAGTTTCTGCGTTCAGACTTCAGACACAACCCCTACATAATGAACATCCCAACCCCCACAAAATGACTGCCCTGCCACCTATCAATGGCGGAAATTCCACCCATATTGATGCTTTCCGCTCCCATTAGCCCTACGCTAGCACAAGCCCGGACAAAATACTCTCCCCCTTCTCCACTGTTTCATACTTGCATTGGATACCCTTTCCCAAATCTTTGCTTTGTTCAAGATTTGTCCTACACTAGCGTCAGGAAGAACGCTTTCCCAAATCTTTGCTCTGTTCAAATTTTTTCTACACTAGCATCATGAGGAACCCTCTCCCCTAAAAAAGAATAGTATTTGTATTACTTTGATTTGGATTACAAGGAATTACAGAAAGCAACTTGAATAAATCTTCTTTTGTTCTCGCAGCAAGAGTGGGCTTAGCGTATCTGGGCAGTCAATGGGAGATGCTTCAATTACGAAATTGATTGCTGACTTCTGAATACACAAAAAGCTTCTATATAAATATTGCAGTGGCATCTATCAAAAGGACAAACAGTATCATTTCGTCAGAATTTAATCTTAACCTCCTAAGCCCTACCATTGAAATATGAACATGGAAGGATGGAGTTTCCTCTCTTATTCAAATCCTGATGCAAAAGGATTCCTTAGAAGCATTAATAATGGAATAGCCATCTATTATAGGTTGTTTGGGATCCAACTCCTCTATTTCCGCCTGTCCAGTACTGCCGTGCGCCTCCACACACAAGCGCGGCGAAAATTATTGCCTTATCACCGCTCGGACAGGGGTAAGGCGGTACATGCTGCCTTGCTTTTGTATGGGGCGCACACGACAGTAAGGGTAGGTGGAAGTAGAGGAGTCGAATTGAGGTAGTTTGTTAATTCAAATTTTTAGAATTAGATTGGTGGACCAACATGCCATTGGGATAGGGCGGTTTAGCCATGCATAATATTTGAAGTCACAATTTTTCATCACCTAGGGTGAAGAGAGAATCTTTTCATTTACTATGATTTCATGTTATGAATGGACTCTTGGAACCATGGTTTGGGGAATGGATTGGATCGCTTGAATTCGTATTAGAATCGAAAGATGGCAATACCGATTCAGGGCAATGCCCAAGGGTAGAAAAATAAAAAAAATCTGATTATTTTAAAGAAAAGAGGAGTAAATCCATCTGATCTTTTGTACATATCAATTTTATTCATCTAAAAAAAAATAAAAATCCATCTGATCCAGCCCGAATTAGTGAGTTTCATCATCAGTCTCCTGTTGACAAAGATCGAGTATTTTTCTGGGTGAAGGAAAACTCAGTTCAAACTACATTGCATACTATAATGCAAGGTGCCTATGTCCACAGTGAGATGGAGTATCTTCACTAGCAACGGAGATTTGTCATGGTTTTAGGAATCAGTATTGGATGTGAGATCAGCCCGTATTTGACAGATTTACCCTTATTTTCAATAATCATTAATTTTTTACCCTTGGTTCTTATTGATCCATCAATATGGGATCGTCCCAGAATCAATATCATTGACCACTAATATCAATACATATTGACAAATTCCAACGATCCAATGTCGATTCCTTGATCCATGCTCTTTGTTTACATAAAATTCTCTCATAACCCTAATGACCCACAATCCAACCACAGAATACAAGACATCAATCTTCCACACTAGGTTGGATGGTTCATTTGAGTGTCATTACCTTAGTTATAATTTTTTTTTTTTTTTTAAATGTCATTACCTTGTCAAGATTTTCTGACATTTAGTCAAAATTAAAAATAAAACCTTTATTGCACTAATAATGCAATGGTAGAATGTTGAGCATTAAAGCTCATCCTACAGGAGTCAAATAAATAAATAAATAATGCAATGAAAAAAGTTTTTCTTGTCTTCCACTATGGAGAGAAAATCTCTTTATCTACTGAAGTGAGATGTGCCCCTACAGGTTGGACTTTTGGCCAGTGACTCATTGAGTTCTGTTAAACTCTTAACCCTCTATTAATGTCCGTAATTGAAACTAAAATTTTCTAATCTAATCCAAGAGTCAATGTGATGGGTTAAGAAATTCTTTCTTCACCATGAGTGAAAGGAAACTAGATGCTAAGGCAATTGAGTGGACAATGTAGGTAAAACTACATTTTCACTCCTAAACTCCGAGTTACGATTCTTACCAAAAAACCAAAACTTTCTCCAGCAGGGTTGGTAGATTTTTGCTCCACTCCCATATGAAAATCCTGGCTCCACCCCTATCAATGGATTCTCGTAATGACCATTAGTTTGTGCTTTATATAACAATGTTAGTGTTGGGTCAGGATAAGCCTCCTAGTGTGAACCTATTTAATACAATCAATCCTTTCAACATCAATCAAGATATTAATCTTGATAATAATTTGCTAGATATGAGAGTTGAATGAGAAACGTTCTTGCTAACAAATAGAAGATTAATGGGGTCACATGAACAGTTTAGTACATAACCCTCCTAAAAAAAGTTTAGTTGGTGCATTGGTATCGATTTTCATCGATACTGATATGGATTGGATTATTTTGCCTCTCAAATTATATATACGAGGTTTTTTTGGACCATTTTGTGTACCTCTGTTCAAATACCACCAATACGACATTAGTCAAGTATATGTATCGACCGATCCAATCCCGATACCTAAAACCATGCATATTGATCTCTATCAGTTCATCTATTCATCCTAAATCCAAATAGCAAATTAAATACTTAGATATAGAAGATCAAGATCAAATGGGGTCACATCAAAAGTTTAGTTGGTGCATTTGGGTAAAATCCCTAACCAAACCAAATTGATCTTATATCAATTTATGTATTCATCCTGTATCCATAAAAGGGAGAAAAAACAAATCTATCCATTTATCTGCCTCATCTATTTTTATGATTTATTGTTAATATTTTGTAATAAACTACAGTGATACTGGTTTAGGTTGTTGTCCCACTTTTATGTTAATGGATCTCTTTAATGAAAGGGAAAGGGAAAGGGAAAGGGAAAGGGTAGTACACTAGTAGTAGTGAAGTTGTGGGGATTACCTTACCTAAAGAAGTAATAGGTTTGGTGCTTAACGAACTTAGACAATAGACAAGGTAAGTTGGGTAGGACCATCTCTACCCAAAAAAAAAAAGTTGGGTGGGCCAAGAAGACTCCGAGATTTTCGGGTCCAGGCCCACTTCCTCCTTATGTTGACTAGAAATAGAAATACTTTTGGAAGACGTCAGTAGTTGAATCAAACAAAGTTAGTTGTAAGGTGGTGGTGATGGTGGAATGAGATTCTGAGAGGACACATTCTCATCGTCTTTAATGGTGTGGTTGGTGTGCGGGTTAACAATTCAACTCACCTTAACGGGTTTAGTTCACCGACTCGTTTGGTCTTCCCTGCTTACGATAGTGATAGTTCCATTTTTTGGGCTTGGTATCGGTATCAATATCGGTATTGAATTGATCGTATCGATTAATGGTATCGAAATAAGAGAAGGTAAATTGGTCACAAACCTAAGTATTGGTATTTTGAGGAGTAAAACGATCCAATCCGATTCTTTTGATATGGGGTCGATCTGTATCAGTATGGATACTCGTATGCCTAACTCAGTAACTCCATGGCCTCCTTAATATTTTATTTAAACTTTTTATGAGTTCATAAAATAGAAAAGATGTTATATGCACGGTCGTGTAAGTACACGATCGTGCCTTCAACTGTTGGATGAGGATGTATAAATATACTTTGCCCCTCATACCTTGTCCAACAATTGCCAGTCACGACCGTGTATGTATGCAGCCGTGCATATAACCTTGGTCCAAGTCTATATTAAAAAAAAGGATAAGATAGAAATGACGTAGTACATATATGCTAATATGTATGGTTTCAAAAATTGGAATTGGGCAATTGATTCGGCCGATTTCAGCTATTCTTAAGTGGTCAATTCTTGGATTTTTGGGATTGGATCATTGGATTATTTGATTCTAGGGTTTTTGGGACCAATTTTGATCTAATCCAAATTAGAATTGATGGAGACCAATTTGACCCGGATTTTCGAGTTTAAAATCCTTGCATATGTTTTACTAAAGATTAGCAGCACATCCCAATTGATTATGGTGATATGGTTGGTAAGTTGAAGTCCAACACCCTCATGACCACTTGAGCATTATTCATAGAGCTTTCGTGGATTAGTCACATGTAATATATTCAATTATTATGGTCTGTTTGGATGGCCCATTATTTTGTCTCTTACCTTTTGACTCTTTTAGTATAACTTGACTTGCTCTGTCTTCATGTACAATTGGATTAGGATGAAATTTAACAAATAAATAACTTAACTGTACACCAAATTTGAGTTTCAAGTGAGAATTCATGGGCAGATATTAATCGTAATGTATTTTTAAGCTTGATTACTATGTCATGTTAATAAAAAATCGCAGCCATATTGATGTCTTTACGCATTCTTATTGGCTCTCACACTGGTGCAGAGGCTACATGACCACGTCGCAATCTCTTACTGTTTATTTAATTTATTCCACTACCATCCATTTTATATAAACAAATGAAATAAACCATAATCAAAACAACTTTGATTTGATTGGCAAACTTGCTACTTGGTGTTTGAATCATGGTCTTAAAAATCAGATCTAACCCCCATTCTAGAACTTCATAACACTTCTATGGCTCCATTTGTTTCCATGTGGAAAATTAGAAAAAGAAAAATTTATAATAAATAAAACTTTATATTATTGGTTTTAATGTAAAATAAAAAATAAATAATTATTATATAAATAAAAATTTGTTTATAAAATATCATTTATACAAAAAATTTTACAACAAAACAAACAAGATTTTTAGTTAAAAATTTTACATTCTTTAAATTGATTTTTTTTAGGGTAAATTACATGTCACCCCCTTGATTTTCAAACGAAACTCAGATCACCCCCTGGTTTTTGAAAAAACTCAAATCACCCTCTGGTTTAGACCCCAATATGACAAATTAGTCTCTACTGTTAGTTTTATGCTGTTAAGTGATGATGTCAGCACTGATTGGTCCATTTCCACTCCTTGGTTCCAAGTTTTGTTTGGAGCCCAAGACCCCTCACATGATTATCAGTAAAACTTCTTGTTACAAAAAAAAAAAGTAATGATGTCAGCCAATTAAATAAATTTAAATCCCTAAACTACCTTTGACCAATGTTGAAGATAAAGAAAAGATAGTATTATAAATTTAATTCTAATGTTTTAGTACAAGGGTAAAATAGTCCTTTCACACCAATAACTAACAAAAGACTAACACCGTTACTATAGAGGGGGTGATTTGAATTTTTTTCAAAAACTAAGGGATGATCTGAGTTTCGCTTGAAAACCAGAAGGTGACGTGTAATTTACCTTTTTATTTAAGAAACTGAAAAATATAATTCCTCTAACCATCACACTGTACAATTATCTTCTACCAAACAGGAAAAAAAAAAAAAAATACTGTACAATTATCCATATTATATTAAATCATAGTAACTTGTCACAGACTCACAGCAGCACGTCATGTGCTTGAAATTTAAAGATTTTTATCAATCCCCACAACCAATAAATTATAAATGACTAATAAATGTTCCTTGCTTTAAATATGCCTATATTTTTTTGGTAGAAACTTGCTTTAAATACAGGAGCAAAGTCACATAATAAATGAGGCTGTTCCCTCAAAGTATCTGTACAGTACAGATTTCCATCTCTGTCGTGTCCATTTGTTGAGTTGTGTGCTAACCCGATATGGTATGAGCAGGATCATAAGTATCGGTAATGGGGATCCAGATCTTCTACTGTCAAGATGCCCGGTAGGATTGTGCTGCCCAGATACGGGGCTGTGTGCAATTATCTCCTTACCCCCATTCGGGTAAGGCATTTGGGCAGGGGTAAGGTAGACATTATGCATAGTATCGTGTTAGGGTAGCACGGTCCTGCCAGGTAGCTCGACAGTAGAGGATCCAAATTCCGGTAATGGTGGCCATATCAGTTGTACAAATTCAAAAACAAACCATTGATCAATACTTCCGATTCATATCTATTTGAGATATCGGAAAAATCGATACATCTAAGTTGCTACACCGATATTTAAAACCATAAGGGTGTCAATTTAGAACCAGAATTGAAAATCGAATTCAACTGAAAAAGTTCAATTTGATTTTGAAAATTGAATTATCATTCGGTTTGGTTTCAAATTGAATAAAGTGTAACTCATATAAATTAAGTTAGAACCAAATCTAACCATTCTAAACTTTGCAATTAATGTGTCTTTGTTGAGTTATGTGAAATTATGGTTTTTTTTTTTTATTCTTCCTAACGAGGGCCCATAGGCCACTAGGTGGAAACCCAAGGGGGTGCGGAATTCAAGAG
The DNA here is from genome assembly GCF_018873765.1 of Telopea speciosissima. Lineage (NCBI taxonomy): Eukaryota > Viridiplantae > Streptophyta > Magnoliopsida > Proteales > Proteaceae > Telopea > Telopea speciosissima. Next base: position 4,556,670 of record NC_057920.1, read on the forward strand.
GAGGGGGCACAATGAAAATATCATATTTTCTATGGGAAGGGATTCAAAATCGAAACAAAGTCCTTGGCTCTGGAAACGACATGAATTTCTTTGTTTAGTTGTATAGAAGGGCTGAAAAGTAGCAAAATTTATGCCATGGGATTGTATTTTCATGAGGTTGTAATATCTATCCATATTTATTTGTTTTAGAAAGTTATTTTTACTTCAATCGAGCTTGAACCAAATTATCGACATCGTGTACAAAACAAATAATGCCAAACCAATTTGATTTGATTTAAGTTTTTTTTTTTGAAAGAGAAAATACAAACAAAACACATCATGCAAAATTTGTAGTTTAAACTTATCAACCCTAGCTTTGAAAGTTAGCTTATGAGTCATAGTTATAACGTCTCAATCATGTTTAGAATACAAACTTTAGTACTCAACTTAATAAGAGACACTATATCTAACCAAAGAGTGAGTATCTCTCATGACCAAGTCTTCATATCCTACTATGCCCAATCCCATGTTTTGATATTTAGTCTTGCTCTTGCTTTGTCTTCCTTCACGTCCTTATAAAACCAAAGTCCATAGAGAACCCCACAAATTCCTTATCAGAAGCAATCATAAAAGCGCGTCCCTTCATTTGTTTCCATGATATGACTTCCATCCATCACATATCACAACATGAAAACTATTCGATTTTGATTTTAATTTCGATTTGTACATATTGTATCCTGAACCAAATCAAAATCAAACCAAAAAAAAAAAAACCAAAACCAGAGGGGCCATCTCGTGCGTTAAACATACTCAACTGATGTCATCTATGCACTTAACCCTACCCTCTCTTTTAAACCACTCCGCAAGTCCTAATGCCTTTATAGAACTAGTGCGACACTGCATGTGAAAAAAATGGATACTACTCCACTAGGGTTTGTGAGATTACAAAACATCGTACGGTCATGGTCCCCTGGGATTGGTTTGTCGTTTCTCCAGTGGAGCCCATTTAAACTTTTATTTTAAGATATTTATTGGTTCTGTTAGTTGGTTCGTTGTGTCCTGAGCCGCTGATTACGGTATCGGTCAAGTACATAAAGAAGTTTTTTATTTCGTAGAGGATAAAATCATGATAATCATATATATTCGACGGTTGAGATTGTAGCGTTATAGTTAAAATATATACATACATGTACAGGATATAAATATAGGCATAGAAGGACTCGAATCAATCCCACCAGTTTAGTTTCAAGAATAATGTAAGTCTCCTTCTCCACTGTTCCTCTTCCTCTTTCTTAAGAACCCCGCCATAGCTAAATTCTGAAAATTAAAAACTACTGTAAGTCTTGATCTTCGTGCCTGATGCCTTGAATTTTCTATTTGATTTCCACTTCTCAGAAAACAGAGATAGATTGATTTGAGAATAGCAACCGGCGACGGAAACCCAGATGAAAGGTATATGTTTTGTTTGATTACCAGAAGTTAATTGTGACTATTTGATTCTTGATTTTATCTTTAAATTTTCTGAAATCTGCAATTTTCATTTTATGCAGAAACGGAAGAAACCCAGGAAAACCCAGAAAGAGAATCTCAGGATGAGTTGGGGAAGCCAGAGTTTAACGAGGATAATAGTTCACCGAGAGGTATATTGGAAATCCCTGTTTTGGGTGTCGATTCAGATAATAGTAGCAGCAGTTGCAGTACCTCATCTACGGATAAATTGATTGTGCATCAAGCTTTGGTTCCAGAATCAAATGGTTCACAATGGAGGAATTTGTTTGATATCATAAAAAGGAAATCTATGAGAAGGTTTCCTACATTTCCGATGTTGGCGAGTTCCGAAGTGTCGAAAAGGAGTTTAAGTAGGAGATTAGCTAGGATTCGCAGTGCTGAAGATCGAATTGAGTATGAAGGACCATCGGTGCCAAAACCTTCCTGGAGGAATTTCAGCTACGAGGAACTTGCCGCTGCCACCAATGATTTCAGTTCTGGTAACAAAATTAACTTGCTTTCTCTGTCTCTGAAGCTTTCTTGGTCTTTTCTTTTGTTTGAAGTTTAAACTTTGGGATATCCGGGAAGGAAAAACAGAAAGAAATCAGATTAAATAAAAAGAAACCTAGTTAAGCAGGTTACGTCAACTCCACGAAGGTGTTACTTCACCGGTGCCGGCGCCGAAAACTATTGCTGCCGATACTTATATTTATTAAGAAAACAGTCTTTTTACTGTATCAACCGAACCGACACACATGGTGTCGTATCGATATCGGTCACTGCCGATGCTGATGCCGACTACGGTCGATAACGATGGCTAAACCTACGGCTCCACCAGATGTGGCTTTATCGATAATAGGGAAGAAAGCTTCAGCGACAGACCCTTCTGATTCAAAGGCAACGAAAGCATGTCCGGCGGGGCCAACGAGACGTTGAAAGTTATAGAGTTGTGGGCGAGAGAATGAGAGATCTGGTCGTGTAGCGCTTGCATCGGTGCTGGGGCCATGAGAGCCCACGCAAAAGCATAACATAGATGTTAAATTGATTTTAAGGGCCAGGGCGGTATTTTTGTGAGTTTATGTGTTTGGGTGCACAAGGGCTAGCCACGGAATTTTTTTTTTTTTTTGTTTCTTGTCTGGTACAGTGGTCCAGTTTCTCTCATAAGGAGGTGGAAGTGACGTTTTTACCTCCCTCGGACAGTTAGATCGTCATTTTCAACCCCCTATAAGAGGAACCAAACCACTGTACCGGACAGGGGAACCGAAGACGATAATGATCCACAAGCCACGTGATCAGGTAGCGTTCTTTTTCTTATAATATGCAATTGTGTTATTCAATATTGGTTTGTTTAAGTCATTGGTGATTTTCTCCACTTAATGCTTTAAGATTTTGGGTTTGACCTTTCAATATGGTTTCATAATCCATGGGTCTTTGATTCTTTCTTTCATGATGATATCTCATTCCACCCACATGGCCACATTTAAAGGAGATATTGAAAATTATAGAGTTAAGGAGAAAGTTTCCCTTCATCATGCGTGAAGGGTTTAGCCACCTATTTAGAGTTCTAAAACATGGAACCTATTTACGAATGATCGAACATATCCTTGTTACACGATACTCTCTCCTATCCATCTGAAAACCATGGTTAAGGGATTTCTCGTTACTGGGGCTCAAGAAAAACTCTGGCCTAAAGTTATAGTCTAATTTTGGTTTGTTAAGGTCATTGATGTAGTCATATACTTGAAGATGCCAAGAAAATAAAATAAAATAAAAACATAATAAGGAAAAAATCATAATGAGACAATCATTTTATATGTCCATCTCTCTCTTAAATTCAACAAAATCTTAATTTTTTTTCTCTTGTTTTTGGCATCCAAATATAACATAATGTCTAAAAGTTTTGGTTTAGAAGTACATAACTGAGTTTGTTTGGGTCGTGGCATAGGAGCGGCCACAGTCAAATTTTTAAAAAAATAGTTACAGCCTCGTAATAGTTTGGCTTGGGCCTAGGGGTCGGTGGTCCGCATGGTCCAACCAGGAATTGGGATCAGTATCGAGATTGGTATGGGTCTTGGTCGATATCGATACGATTCCAATCCGGATTGACTCATATCGATCTAGATGGACGGTTTTACTTAAATTTCAATAAAAATGGTTTTATTTACATTTTACCCTCTGTCAGTACCCCTAGAATGGTATTGTGACGATTAGGAATCGATATCGATCTCCAATCATACCGAATAAGAACCGGTCGATCCGATACAGATTCCTACTAAGACTGGGCTGAGAAAAAGCGACCACTTCCTAACAAGTGGTCCCCTAAAGAAAAAAACATTTGGTGCCAATCTTAATGAAGGGCACAGGCTTTTGTAGTTTTGTTCGCACAGAATTGCATGCCAATTTTGACTAGGGAGTCTGGACTCTGGATTCTGGACTTTGGAATCTGGAAAATAATAACACAGCCTTGGTAAGTGCAAAAGGAATAATTGTAATTTCGTATCTGAAAAGAATGATCTTTCCATACTTTAATCTTTGACGGATTCAGACCCGCGTTGGAATCTTGTAATGGATCCGAACACTTATCCTTAATGGTGGATCAGATTCCACGGAGAACCTGATTATCTATCTGTCTGTCTGGAGTATTATTTGGAATTTTTAAAGAACTTGCACACAACCTGATTGATTTATTTACTGTATGGTTAAAATTGGTTATGGTAGAGAAGTTGATCGGGAAGGGAGGGCATGCGGAGGTGTACAAAGGGTGCCTGGATGACGGTGAAGTAATAGCAGTGAAGAGGCTAAACAAGAAAGAGAAAGAAGAGGAAGAAAGGGTGGCGGATTTCTTGTCGGAGCTTGGTATCATCGCCCACATTAATCACCCCAATGCCGCGCGTTTGCTTGGCTTCAGTGTGGAACAGGGTTTGCATCTCGTCCTAGACTTCTCCCCACATGGGAGCCTCGCCTCTCTGCTTCACGGTACTGTGCATCTCTCTCCGTCTCTTCTCATTTACTCATTCTTGGAATTTGAATGCCTTGATAGAGTACGTAGTTTTCCCTACCAGTCATCCTTAAGACCTTTGGACTCCGGTGATTTAGGCATGTCTTGTTGAAGCATGCTCTACGCTTTGGTCAGTAGATTGAGTACTCTAAACCGCTATTTGCAGGGCTGGCAGCTCTGCCCCTCCACCTCCCACCCCCTGCACAACCCCCCCCTCTCCCTTCTCCCCGGCCGCCCACCCAGTGGAATCTTTAAGACCTATGTTTGGTTGCTAGAAATATAGAGTTTTCCAATGAAAGCATCAAAAAAGGGGGAATTTTCTGATGAACAGACCTTAACTTCATTTGGTCACTTTTTTCTGGTATTTTTTTCAATCTACATGGGAAAACTTTACAATTATGGCCAATTAAATTGTTCAAGGGCTCACCAAATTAATAAGGGAAGCCAAATAGAAATTCATAAGGGATGGGGCACCATTTGTGCATACCTGATCAAAGAGGACAACATGTCAGCTTTTGTAGAAATTGCTTTGTTGCAGGAGCGAGCCAGCCCTTATTTTGTAGTTTAGGATCTGACTCTCCTCCAGCCGTGACGGGAGCTGGAGTATCCAACTTAGCAAAAACACTCAAAAACGAATTGAGCTCGTCTCCAGGGAGGCGTGCACCCAGGGTTTTGCCAAGGGGCATCCAGTGGCTGAGCTGTGCCGCACACATCTTGGCGCACGCCTAGGGATGTGTGCGGCACAGCCCAACGGCTGGCAGCGCCCTGGGCATTCCCTGTTCCCTGGAGACGATGCTGATCCCCCAAAAACAGGAGGGGGTTATGCCTTTTGCTGGGTTGGACCCTCCAGCTCCCGCTATGGCTGGAGGAGAGCCAAATTGCTTAGTTTAAGGCTGGAGATATGCCTTGTCGGTAATAATGCTAGGCTCAAGCTGCAAGTGCATTTCTAGAGAAGTAAAAATATATTTTACAAGAAAAATCATTTTGGTGTTTGGTTGCAAAGGAATTGCAGATATTTCTATAAGAAATGAACTATTTTTTACAAAAAATGCAAATATTTTCCGTCCCGTCCCGTCCCTTCACCGCCCTTTCCCCACTTTCCTTGCAACCAAAAGGAGCAGAGGTGATTGGGCTACAATTTTCCAAGTCCAGGCGCAGGTCAAGGATGTGCTGTAAGCCTTATCATCATTGAATGGGCTACCAAATTATCAATCATCACCTTGAGCATTTTTTTTAATGCTGCAGCTTTGCCAAGGCTAAAATATGGCTTTTGAGTTTGACTAATCCAACTACAGGCAGTAAATGGGCTGGACCAGCTAGTTCTAGGTATGGGCTTAGCTTTTCCTAGAGGCCAAGAGTATGTGATTAAAACTTGTATCTTAAAGCCCCTTTCTTAATCTCTCTCTCCTCCCAAAAAAAAAGGGCCCATTTTTAATTGGGCTTTGTTTGGGCTTAACTTCTAAGCAGGAAGAATGTTGGACCTGGCTTGGGTCTTGAGATTCCTACATATTACCCCCACTTCAACGATCAAAACCAAGAATTAGCATGTTACTACATGGAATTTGGTAGTGGAGGAGTAGTTCAATTGGAATATTCCTATTATGGTAACTATCAAACTCCATAACTTTAGATGGAGGTCTTGATCTCTATTGGTTCCTGTCATGCTCTGGTATCTCTAGCATTATCCACCATTAATCAGGGCAAGGGAAATCCCTTGCCCTAAAGGAGCATTCCTTAACACATGAGATCCCAGCCACTGAAATAATGGGACCCATTGATGAATAGATGTGAGCCCTTCTATGGGTCCCTCTGTTTTATTGGCTAGGATCCTTGTGTGTTGGGGGATACTCCTTTAAGCCTTTAAGGTACTTTTGCTTAGCATTTTACATCCAGTTAATTCCTGGCTGTTTGGATTCTCACAAACCAAATTAAGCCCAAGGGAAAAATAGAACTGCAAGTTTTCTAAAACCTCCCAGCATAAAGGCCTCTACTACCCCACCCCACCCCAAAAAATAGAAGAAAAATATCTGGACCCATTATTGAACTTAGGTCCAAAGAGTGTGGATGGACAGTATACCTTGACTTGGCTTATCCATACCATTATTTAAAGGGTCTATATAATAAAACCTGGCCCTTGTTGTCTCAAAGTGTAAGTGAACCAAATGTGGGCCCATACGATATTTTTCCCAATAGCCTATTAGCCTGCTTGGCCCATAGACAGCTTTCTGAACTTGAGGTAAACAGTTTGCTGTTATATGGCCTACCAAAGGGTGGTGTTTCAGGTTTGTCCTGGCAATCCAATTATTGAATGCCTAAACTCAGGCATGAATCCCATTCCAGAGGTTAATACACCCTCAGATCCTCAACTTGCTCAGATCTGCATGGTTGCCTGTTTGATACATTTTTCTTATTTTCAAAACTATTCTTTTGTACATAGAATTATGTTGATTTCTTAAATTTTTATGCAACCCACCCAAACCATAAATTTGCCTGTTTAGGCAGGTTTTGGCCTGATACACCTTAACTCAGCCTGCGTATCGATGGTTTGTCTACCATGGGTTCTGGTATTGCCCATGAAAAGCAGAGGCCAAATCTGTCTTTTAAGAGTCCAAGTAGTAACTGTAGTTAGCATCTTTTGAGTAACTAGAAAAAAACACATTTTTTCAGGTTCAAAGGAGCCTCTGGATTGGGGAATAAGGTTTAAGGTTGCTTTAGGGGTAGCAGAAGGATTACACTACCTCCATCATGGCTGCAGCAGACGTATAATTCATAGAGACATCAAAGCCTCTAACATATTATTAAACCAAGATTATGAACCTCAGGTATTGCTGAGAGTGAGAAAGAGAGGTAGTTGCTTGTTTCTTTGTATCAACCTTGTTTCAGATGACTAACATGCTTCTAGTGTTATTGTAATTGTGCAGATATCCGATTTTGGACTTGCAAAATGGTTACCAGAACAATGGAGTCACCACATAGTTTTCCCCATAGAGGGGACATTTGGGTGAGATAACACACTTAGGCCTTCCTTTCTGTGCATCAATTGAATTCATGTGCTATATCTTTAGTATATTTCATCTCAGATACTTGGCACCAGAATACTTCATGCACGGAATTGTCGATGAGAAAACAGATGTTTTTGCCTTTGGGGTGCTACTACTAGAGCTCATAACAGGCCGACGTGCCTTGGACTCTTGTCGCCAAAGCCTTGTGATTTGGGTATGATTCTACCAATGATGAAATATTAAGGCATCATCTTTACTCTTTCAGTATCTACCTGTTCTATGTTTCATTGTTATGGAGTAACTATGACCTCTATAAGTATAGGCCAGATGAGTGACTCAAAAGAGTTCACCACAAAGCTTTTAGGAGTCAATTACTTGGGTTAACACTATGTACTTAAATATGTTGATCACTAAATTAACAGTCTTCCATTCCCCAAGGTTATTGTGGAGTCCTGTTACAGTAGGTATATAACAGTCCTCAAGATACTTTCTACAAAGATCAATGGATTTCCTTATCATTCCTTCCTACTTTCTAGTTGTCTTTTTCAAGCTATGTTGTCCACTGGGCTTCTCAATGCAACATTTACAGCAATTGTCGCTTTGAAGCTATGATGCAGTGTTTATTGTACTTATCTCACCACCAATTTTATATTGTTTTAATTTTGATTGTTAATATGATGATAGTATCATGACATTATTTAGGGATTTATTGAAAAGCTTAGTTTCTCTTTTGGCTATATAAACAAATTTATTGTCTGTGTTTGTTTACAAACAGGCGAAGCCACTACTTGACACAAATAATTTGAAAGATTTAGTGGATCCTAGTCTTGGACATGGTTATGAAATTATTGAAATGAAGCGTATGATCTTGACAGCATCAAGGTGCATCCACCACTCATCCACCATGAGACCAAACATGAGCCGGGTAAGGGATTTTTCTTCGAAGAAAATTAGAAGATTTCCTTTTCGTCATTAATCCATAACCTCAAAAGACTATGTAATGTGTTCAATAATTAAATTATGTCTTCGTACAGATTCTTCTAGAAACAGGGAAGGACCACATGATTCATAGAATTGACAAGAGAAAATCTTTTGCTTCTATTATGAGAATCAGATTGAGCCTAAAGCATAAACCCTAGTGGTGATCATATATGTATTACATTTATTCTCCTACCAGCTTTATTTAAAGAGGGGGGGGGGGGGAGAGTCTATAAAGAATCAAAACATGATTTAATTGCACCAGAAAACTAGAAGCCCCTCAAGATTAATCAATCTAGATTCTAGACCAGTGACTCAGATGCCAAACAGAGCCCAATCACCCCCAACTTCTCTCTCTATTTTTCATAGTTTCTGTCTCTTTCTCATAGTTGTTGTCTATGAATTGATGATGCAGGTTTTGCAGCAACTGAGGGGTGAGGATGGAACAATGGAAGTGATTGGATCAAGGGAAACAAAGCCACTTCTTTTGGATGCTTGTGATTTGGATGATTATACTTGTTCTAATTACCTCAATGACCTCAACCGCCATATGCAACTTGCATTAGAATAGTGCTTGTTTGTGATGTAATTTGCTGTCCTTCTTGGTCTTTTTCTCCCCTTAGTCAATATGGATAAGTCCATAATCCATCTAGGTATGACATACATTGTATAATTTTAAATGGGTCATGTTTATTCCACACACACACACACACACACACAAGTCATGTTCAGTGTTCACCTACTACTTGTCTTCTTTAAAAGGAAAACCTTTCTTTTAAAGAAATCCATCACGAGTAATGGTTTTAGGCCCTGTGTTCAGATAAAAGGGACGTGAAATGAAAGCAACACTTGATTTACCTTTTTTTTATATTTTTTATGGATGGATGGATGGATCACCAAAGAAAGATAGATGCCAGCACCTGCATGTCGCTCTTCTTCTTCCACTCTACTTTGTTTTTAGGCTCTATATTCAATGAACCTTCACATGGTTGTGGTTGTCACGCTCACGCCCATTAGAAGGTCAGGTGGTTCATATCAAAAGTTTGATTTTTTGTCTGCCTATGGATGTTGTAATTATTTAATGGGAGGGGAGAGGGTTTTCTAGTCTGCAAGCAGCGTAGGTGAGTGCACCAATGAGGAGCGATGAAACAGTTTTGTACATAAAAGGGTAGAGACCACATTTCGTGTGGCAGAGATAGATACCAATACTGATTACTAAAAACTTGATGAGGAATGGACAATGTGAGGCTTAATATGTTTGTTTATTGGTTGATCTCCTTCCTGAATTGAGTACTGATGTGCATTGGAACAATCAAAGGGTTGGCACCAGGCATGCAGCCCAACACTCCACCTGTGTGTGTTGGGCTGCATGCCTAAGCACTGTGGATTGTTGGGTGTGCGCTACACGCTCTGTTGCGCTACAGAGGATCCAAATCCGGTAGGCATTAGCCTACTAGCTTATCCCTTGTTTGCTCTCCTTCTTTTATTTACTCTATCTCTTGCTTCCCTCTCTCGTCGGTCAATAGGTGCATAGGTGGTAGTGGCTCAATAAGCATTCATGTGTAAAGCCAACAACTCCCTTCCCTCTTCCACAATTAGGTGAACACCTAGAGGCCCGGAAACCCCGATGGGAATTCGAACCTTTCACCACACCACACGATTCTTTTGTGAAGCACTCTTTCAGACGTTTTGACTCCTATTAACAAAGAACCAAGTCCTTCCGTGAAGGATTTGCTTGCTTTCTTCGTTTGGTTTTTTTGATCTATGACCATTCACACTCTCTCTCAAATTAAAATTTGATCTAATTTAGACTGTGTTTGGTATGCATTCTTGAAACGCATTCTAAGTCGATTTTGCATTCTCGGACGATAAAAACAATCAGAATACATTCCAAGATTGCATACCGAACACAGCCTTAAAATCTCCTTAGAAACCACAGTTTAGACGCTCAAATCTATACATTCACGATTTTTTGGTGGAGATGCCCCTTGTAGACATGCACCAACCTTTTCAGTTTTAGAAGGTAGGCATGGTGGGTTAACTATGCTTGTACAAAGAATGGGGAAATGCCCATTGCCTTTAGGAACATTTGGGGTACATCATGACTTGTTCATAGACCTTCTCCCTTTAGTTTTTGCTCTGTATAATCACGATTGATTATCTTAAGATTGTAATAAAATTAAAGGTTTTTATTTTGTGTAATCCCGGTTGGTTATATTAAGATTATAATCATATGTAATCGTCCTCTTCCTCTTTCTTACATGTAAATACAAGTTTTCTTGGTACTATATGAAGCATAAATGGTATTATACATCATAAATAAAAATTAAAAAATATTATATAATAATTGTACTTTGTCTTATTCCGTCCACTGGTTAGAATCTCAACTCTCAATGTTACATTGAGAATATTCCTTTTTCATATCTTAAATATATATGTTAATATTATTCAAAAACTTCACATCTCTTTTGTGTCTTGACCAATCAAAATTCATATAAATAGTAATCCACTTCGTCTAGTTTAATATTAATAAAATGCTATTAGTGACTAAACACCCAGTTGATGATGGCCCTGGCCCACAACTCCTAGTCAATGCATGTCCAATTTGTACCCCACCACGACGGATGGTGGAAGCCTTGCCCTTCCACTTCTACTACTGGCCTCACAAGGCAAACAAAAACCCCCTATAATATTTCAACTTTTTTTAATAATATCTATGAGGTTCCATTAGGGGAAGGCTTTCAAGTTACTAAACACTTGGGGTTAAAATAAATGAAAAACTATCATCTTTCCACTGAAAGTGGGGGCACTTTCATTTTCCATTTTATATAAAGGAAGAAAGTTCTCAGTGGGAGGGGGGGGGGGGAGTGCCATATATACATATGGGGGCCAAAATGACCACTTTGTCCCCATGAAATGTGCAAACGATATCCCGTTTGATTCCTTTGCATGCTCTTCCATTGGCCCCCATGTGAGCAAGGATTAGGATCGTCTCCAGGGAGTAGGGAATGCCCAGGGTGCTGCCAGCCATTGGGCTGTGTTGCACACATCCTTAGGCATGCACCGAGATGTGTGCAGCACAACTCAACCGTTAGATGCCCCCTGGCAGCATCCTGGGCGGCACGCGCCTCCCTGGAGACGAGCTTAATTCCCTGAGCAAAGCAGCCACATTTCTGGACGGAGAACACTTGTCCTGATATAAAAAACTATAAGTATCTATTCCTTAGCTTCAAGTGTTGGGTGGTGTGCTACACTGTCATTGCCTACAACCAAAAGGGGAAAAAAGCTACTTGGTTGCGTCAGGCTATGCTAGACACCCCCTTGAAATGACTGTCCTACCCTTCTATAAAATGAAAAAAAATTTCTATCAATGCCCCCTACGTGTTTCCTCATTGGCTATGCGATTGGAGCAATGTTCTTCTTCCCTAACATAAAATAGAGAAAAGATTCTCAAAACCGCTAAGGTAGAGTATGCTAGTACTTCTGTGTTCATCTCTTTCCTATTCACATGAAATTACCTCATTGACCTTCAATGCACGATACCGTTTTTGCCACACCTCATTGGTGTACTCCTATATGCCACTTGCTCAAAAAACCCTCACCTCAAAAAAATAATAGTTTTTATTGAAAAGTCATAGATAAGAGTTAAAAATATGAACCAATCAAATACATATTGGTCATATGATTGACCAAAATTTGTCTGGAGCTAATCCAAGATGGAAAATTGGACAGGGAATGTATTTCCAAGCCAAGCAATAATATAGTCGTTCCGATCTCATGTTACCCTCTTTATATATATCATTTGGCCTCTTACCAAGAAAAAAATATAGAAAAAAGAACTCTGTCCAGGAGTGTGGCTTACATCAGCACTCCCACGAGTCTATCTCTCTCCTCTCTATATGAAAAAATACCTTTGCCTCCTTGTTTAGAAGGAGAGAGAGATAAATACATGGGAGTGCTTGTTGTATTATATACTTTGAGGTGGATTATTACTCCACTTATGTGGTAATATCATTCCTCATTTAAAAAGTTAGTAAAGTTACCCTCCCAATATAAAAACTAATACCTAACAATAAGTTTTTTTTTGGTAGAATCTAACAATAAGTTAACAATAAAATAAAGTGAGGTCACGGAGGACAAATGAAGCATATTACCACAGTCACAACATACTTGTGAACTTAATTAATTGTTGTTACTTTTGGTGATTTGTTAACGGAACTAGAGGTGAAAATATCCGAATTTATCTACTAATTTTCAGGTTCTTTTATTTCGGGCCATTCAATTTAGTGTTTAGAATCTAAATATAGTGGAGTTTTTTGAGTTGATTAATAATTTTTCTTTTTAAAATTGACAACCATCCTATTTGGGTGGGAGGGAGAGAACTAAAATTTGTAACTAATCCATTATCTGGCACATGACAGATAATATAGTGTTGTATTTTCATAAATATATTGACACTAAGGTCCATAGCTGACATATCTAATGTGAGATTGATAATAAACATAGAAAAATTTGATCTTTGCCTAGTGATAGTAATCATAAAATATTTATTTTAAAATCGAGTTTTCCTTCACCCACGGTGAATGGGATCCGTAGGGCAGGAGAAAGCGAGAAATGATATCATGAAGGCATTTTAGGAATATATTAAAACCTTATAGGGGTTTGGGAACCCTAGGATGATGGGTGAACCATCCTCTATGGGTGGAAGGAAACTTAATCCTTTCTTTTTTTGGTATCAATATATTATTATGTCTAATAAGTATCATTGTTGCCACTTGAAAAAGTTATGGTCCTTATAGTTATCTTGTCTCTAGAAAATTTTACTAGTTTTTATTTTCATGACTATAATTACATCATTTAATGCGTAAATAATTAAAAAATAGATGCATGCTCTTTAGTTGAGGTAGAATCTTATTTTTGTAGTTGGTGCGTCTTCAATATATTTTTATACAAAGTAGAATCTTATTTTTGTAGTTGTTCATGGAAAAATAATCCTTGTTGATGTCTATTCAGAAGATTATGTGGAATGGGCTTACATACCATGAGTGTCATTCCTTAATAAATTTATGGACTTATTAAATTAGATTGTTACAAGGGGTAGATATATAACTCAACAATAGTACAGATAATATGGACTATACAAATTGCAAGATAGTGCAAACACCAGTAGTACCGATTAGTGTTCATTTTCTCAATAATTAATGGGAAAGGGGTTCTCTAATTTGTCTAACTAATCGAATTGATTTATGGTTAGGATATTTCAGTAACTTCGTTCAATAGGAGGAATATTTAAGCCTTCTCTTCGAAGAAGAGCTAGAAGGTTGAATTTAAATGATTGCCAAAGGGAGTTGCTAAGAAACCCATCTTACATGGATAAGAGTGAGAAAGATGAAAAAGAAAAAGAAAAAATTCTTTTCTTTATTTTTGTATGAAGAAGAAATTTATATTAAAGCTGAAGATATATTATAGAACTGATTTAATTTGGGAAGTAATTTCTTGATGTTGCAATTACAAGGGTCTGTCGAATAGCCAATACCTCTACAATGTATGCTTAAGGATAACAAGCATATTCAACAAAACATTATAGAAATTCACCCAAATCATTACGAAAAACTCCTCCTATACCAGCATGGCATGGAGCTCCTAAACATGAACCATCAACATTAATCTTGATAAAAATTCCGAGGTAGGATCCATGAGGTAAAGATGGTTTGTCACTTATGACTAGGAATAGACGAGGTGGGGAAAAAAAAATGGAGCTACTTCGTCAAGGACAATGACTGGAACAATACCAACATGTTTTAAACAACACAGTACCTCTAGATCTTCCTTTTTAGCTTCCTCAAACCCTTGCCAACCTTAGGTAATGATGCATATGTGTTTTTTTGCTCCTTCGGAGTCATCTTGATTTAATGGTTTAGGGTTTATTTCTTCTTCTTGTGAAGATATGTTTTAATTTTTTAGATTTTTTCTTCTTGTAGGTTTTTTTTGTTTGAAGGTTACATAATACGTATTAGGGAGAGTTTTCATACACGGCTGTGTATGTGCATGATCGTGCTTTCAACCATTGGATTAATATGATCGTGTACAATACATGGTTCCTCATCCTCATCCAACGGTTGCAGGCATGGTCATGCACCATACACGACCGTACACAAAACTTTTTGCCATATGTATTTATGTGACGAAGGTTTGAGTTTGTGATTATCAAAATTTGCATTCATATGAATATAAGATTAGTATTTTAATAAAAACAAATGTTGCATTCACATTAATGCATGATTACGATTTGAGTTGGTGGTCATAAAGGAAATTAAAAAAATGGAATCATTTAATCTATAAGTTTGAGTGGTTGGATTTGACTCTTGGAATATTATTAAGAGTATTTCCAACTCCTAAATTAGATTCTCTTCAGCCATTTGCACCTTTTTATATCTTCCTTTGTTTTAAGTGAAATTTTTTTTTAATTCCATTAAAATAAACAATTAATTTTGGACTACAAGTAAGTAAGTCCTTTTACATAATTAACATTTCTGTTAAACGTGCATCCCCAATGCAATCCAAGAGAGTCGATCCCTTGACTTCCTGAGGGGCATGCACTCAACTTGCAATGCCTCTAACCAACCAAGCTAGTAGTTGTTTGCAAACCCTAATGGTTTAAAGATAATTTTTTTCCAAGAGAAAAAAAATACATAATCTGACATTATGGATAAACGTTACGAAAAAAGATTTGGTAAAACGTTAGCACAAAAGTGAAATTACACGTTCCTACACATATCACTGTTGGTGTAAGGGGATAATATATCATCAATGCCCCTTCCCTTTTGTTAGATTCCAAAAAGTGTCTTCTTATTGGTCCAAAATTATAATCAACATTATAGAGAACCCTCCCCCAAGCATTATAAAAAAAAGTTAGAAAGTTTTTCTTCACCTCATGGTAAAAAAAATCAACGATCACATATGTCAGTACGAAGTCAATCATACCCTAGGAGAGTGGTTCAAAGACGATTAAGATTGAAAATTGGTTAAGGAAGAAAACTTGGTAATAAGGATAAAAGTAAGATACATTTTTCTATTCAGCAAGTTGATCTTTGCACCAAAATAAAAAATAGCAAGTTGATTAGTTGAGTCACCTACAGACAGGGTTTTTAAAATCAGATCGAATTGACTGATTTCAGCTGATTTGGATCCATATAGCCAAGGCTGATCCGACTTTCTGTATGGAATAGCTGTTTTTTTCGATCGCGAATGTGAAATTGACCAAGAATGCACATAAAAAACCTACGTTATACCGATTGCAAGCCGAAAGACGATTCTAATATGATATAAATCCGATCCGGATCCGGGTTTTAAACTCTGCCCGCAAGTGACAATACAGTCGTTTTCCTTCTCATGAATTTTGAAGCTTACACTTTCGCGCTTTCCAATGACGATGGCGGAGCAAAAAAAGTGGAAACGATACAAATATAAAAAGAAAATCTCTTTTCTAGCGTAAACAGGGTGTTCAATGCGCACCGTCGTCTTCCATGCCTACGTGTTTCAATGAGCTCACTTTCATGCTCACGAGTAACCGTGGAAAACAGGGGTGCGTATCACGCAAAGAGCGTTAGTTAGTATTTCGCGCTTATTTTAATTCCAAGTTTTCAACCGCTTCGTCCTCCTTCAT
This sequence comes from Telopea speciosissima, assembly GCF_018873765.1. NCBI lineage: Eukaryota > Viridiplantae > Streptophyta > Magnoliopsida > Proteales > Proteaceae > Telopea > Telopea speciosissima. Next base: position 4,572,781 of record NC_057920.1, read on the forward strand.
CAATGCGATTGAAAAAAAAAATAAACAGAAAAAAACTGAAGCCCGAGGACTTTCTTCGGTTAGATTTCTCTGTAGAACCGCCACCGCCATTGTTGTTTATCTGATTCTTACTGTAATATTCTCTATTTTATTCTACTATTTTTGTTTCTTGTTTTTTTATCAAATTCTAATCTGTACAAAATTGATTACGTAAACTTTGCAGGCTAAAGATCGGTTTTCGGTCTCTGAACTACGAATGAGTGAGCGCGTTTCATTATCCACAAACCCTCCCAATTGCAGCAAAAGTGTTTCAGTATTTCTGTTGAAACCACTGGCAGTTTGATAAGAATCTTGTACGAAGTTTTTGGATATCTATTGTATATATCATGTGAAGTAAGGCAGCGAAGGGGAAATGTCGTTCCTGTTTGCTTCTGATTCTGATTCTCTTTATGGAATGCTCAACTGAGATGAACTTGTAGGTGCAGAGGTTCTGCGATTAATTAGCATACTTAGTAGCTATTGATGTTGCTGGATGATTTGAATAGATAGAGAGATTGCTAGTATTTGAGAGAAAGTCGAAGAGTTTGTGTTTTTTATTCTCTGAGGCTTTCGTGAAATGCCTCATCGAGCGACATACTTCTTCCCGAGGCAATTTCCTGTTGAAGGATATGATCCTGCTGCGTCCAAGCAGCTCCTTCCAGATCATGATAAGAAGATTCCGCAACCGGGCGTCAACGCCAAAACTGACCAAGAAACGTCCAAGAATGTGAAGGAGGCTTCGATTGGAAAGAATCAAACTGCATCGGATCTCTTCACGGGTAAAAAGCTTAGTTTTGGGAAGCAGTTTTTGGCTTTAGGTGATCGGTTTTTGGATAGGAAAGGGTCAGATAGATTGATTCCCGTCAACTCGAGATCGGAGGATGATGACAGCGGGCCGTTGCTTGAGCCAGATCAGCCTCTTGAGTTGATTGTTAACCGTGACCGGATTCTTGGCCGGCAAGCTTCGTCTTGTAGGTTGTCAAGTGAGAGTAGCTACGCAGGAAGCCTACTTTCGGGGACGACGACGGTGGATGAGAATGTGTCGACCGATGCTAAGGAATCGCATCAGTCGACAACGCGAGAAGAGGACGACGGAAGCAAGGAAGGCTTGGCGCAGAAGTCACGGGATAGTTACTACCTACAGCTTACGCTTGCAGTTCGTCTGACCTCTCAAGCTTGTCTGGCTGATGAACCGGATTTCATTCGAGAGAGTCCATTTGAAGGCCGTGGTAGTTCTTCTGATGTTGAAATGGTTTCCCATCGCCTCTGGGTACGTTAGTACGTAGATTTTATGCTTTCCTGTCTGTTCCTCACATCACAAATTAATCGTTTGTTATGTCGGTTCGATTTTTGGTTTATCTTTGTTTCCAACTTTTGAAGCTCCTAGTTTCAGGAAACATGGGTGTCTCTTCGCTAGCAAATTTTTATTGTTGTTCATGGGTTCCTGGAAAGGATAGATGGATTTTACAGTAAATATTTGTCGGTTTTAGTATCATCTCACTGTTGAGTGTACGCATCTTATGTTTGATGCAGTGGAGATTGAATGGAACTGATTTAACAATAGCTTGAAGTTAAGGTTGGAGCACTATTCTTAACCGTAATGTTTTTCAAAACACGTTTATTTGTGATAATCGTTTTTAAGATAAACTCTGATTGACGTGCTAAGGTCTTCAATGTTGTTTTTGGCTTCTTTTGTCAGGTGAGTGGATGCTTATCATACTCGGACAAGATTTCGGATGGTTTTTATAACATTATGGGGATGAATCCGTACCTGTGGATGATGTGTAATGATATGGAGGAAGGGAGGCGGCTTCCACCTTTACTGTCACTTAAATCTATTGATCCTAGTGATTCATCAATGGAGGTGGTACTTGTTGATAGACAAGGTGATTCACGCCTTAAGGAGCTCGAAGCCAAGGCACGAGATCTTCAAAATGCATCAGAAAATACGTTAATGTTGGTGGAGAAGCTTGGCAAACTCGTTTCTATTTATATGGGGTAACATCCTTTTTATCTTTGTTGGCCTATTACATGAGCTCTATCCTACTCTTTGGCTGAAGTATATTCCATGTGAACTTGAAGGGGTGCCTTTCCCGTGGAGCAAGATGATCTCCACAGGAACTGGAAATTGGTTAGTAAAAGATTGCAGGATTATCAGCGGTGTATTGTGCTCCCCATTGGCAGCCTATCCATGGGTCTTTGTAGGCATCGTGCCATTCTTTTCAAGGTGATGGGCATTCTATTTGATGGATTACCTTGACTTTTTTGCATTCTATAGTCCTTTATTTGTTTCAGTTTAATCAAACTATTTACATGTACAGCATTGAGTACCCTCATTTCTAAAATAGTAATATCTGAAATACAAATATTCTTTGGTTGCCAGTTTAATTTGTTTGAGTTGGTTCTGGTTGAACATAAAAGTCTCAATTCTCTGTCTTTGTATTATTGATCCAATGGTTCAGTGGGACATTGCAGTTTGGTTTAAGTCACTCAGAAACCTAAATTAGAACCCTCTTAGAGACTAATGTTGGGTTGGACTGGTTCAGTCTGGTTGTATTTATTGCAGAACACACACACACACACACACCCACCAGATCCTCTGTATTTTTCGTCTTGCTGGGAGGCTCTGTTTTTAAATTGGATTCGAATGTCTGGCCAGGATGATAGGTATCACATGTGCATGCAACATTAGAAGCATCAAGACACTGCTCAAAATCATCTAAACCAACTTATTAAGAGAACTCTATCCCTTATCTTGCAGTGAGGTGCTTCTGTAATGTCATGAATTTCAATAAATTTGTGTGAAATAGTGGGTTATGGGTTCTTATAATTGGATTAAGATCTGCCTTTGTTACCTAATCAATGTCTTCTGTTCCCATGTTACAAGATTTGTTTCCTGATGCCTTGGAATCATCATTCCATTTTATTTTATGCTGGTTATAAGCAATTTACTTTGTTTCTCATTAATTAACTGTAGTTTGTGCTAGTTTTTAAAACCATATATGTAAATAGTAGGCAGTTTGGTAGTTTTGAGAACTCTTTGTAATATTCTGTTCGACTATGCTGTACAATCCTGTTCTCTGCACTTTGGAATAAGTGATCATTAGTAGCAGTTTTTGTTCAAGTTCCAACCACTGAGATTCTGATGCATTTTCATCATCATGTAATTCCTGGACAAGTGTTTGTAAACACTGAATTTTATTTATATGTTCTTTACTAGTTTTGGTGAATGTTGCGACTTGAAAGCAGATTTTTCATAACTAAATTCTATATCTTATTATATGATTAGTTTTTTTGCAAAAATTACTTGACCATCTAGAGCGTTCTCTTTTTATTTATTATTTTTCTGGTAAGGGTAGGACAGCTTATGTTTCTTTCTTTGTGTTCAGTTAACAATGAGCATAGTGGTTCTGAAAGTTTGTCATTTATGTGGATGTTATATCCTATTGTATGAAAGTTCAAATTAGGAATCGAACCCAAACTCACTTTTGGAATACTAATTACCAGCTGTGAAGTCCACTACTTGTAGCATTTCAGCATATGCATATGTGATATACCAGGCTTTAGCTCTGACTTTGATTGGAAATTCTTCTAATGGAATTTTAAATTATTTAAACCCTCTATTGGTTTACTTCTGACAACAAGTGCTTACCAAAATAAAGAAGAATTGGCTGCATCTTCACGGAAACTGGCTCTACCTCCAAAAAACGGTTAAAGTAATGCTAAATTATGCACTTAGACATGGATTATTTTGATATAGTTGTTTCTAATTATTGATTGTAATGTAATTACCATTTTCTATAGGTGAAGTATTTTTATTCTTAGATAAGCTATTGATCCAATGTTGGTATAATGTTAGAAGCCTGTTTAATGTCTTTTGCAGAACATCTAATGGATGCCAGTTTTGCATTTACAGAAGTTGGCAGACTACATAGGTTTGCCTTGCCGGATAGCACGCGGTTGCAAGTATTGTGCAGCAGATCATCAGTCTTCATGCCTTGTCAAAGTTGGAGATGATGAGCAGTCATCAAGGTTGGATATTGCTTTTCTTGCCCAGCTATTCTTCTGGTACATGGGTTTTACTTTCCAATTTCATTCTGGTAGATTTCTATATTTTCTTAGGTTCAAGACTTAGAACCTCCCCAGGACTTCCTAGTGGCGGTATCCTGCTAATCCTTGTGCCACGTAGGAGTAAATGGGATAGAGTTCGAGACAGAAACTCAACATTATGAACTCTGAGCTCTGAGCTCTGAGCTCTGAGGGGGTTTGCTGTGCTGTTTGAAGTTTGAACAGTGTCACTTAAAATTGCTTGTATGACGTCAAATTAAGTCATTTATTTCCAACATACCATATATTACCTCTTCCAATAGGTCTGGTGCACTGGGCATTGTTGTTATGTGTGATGTAGGTTTCAGGCTTTATGTCAGCATTTGCATGGGCTGTAATTGAATTGTAGAGTGCATTTTCTTTTTATGTAAACGTGTTGTAGACTGCATTTTTAATATTTTTTATGTAACATTTATTTCATATAACAGGGAATATGTCGTTGATCTAGTTGGGCAACCAGGAAATGTTCATGGTCCAGATTCCTCAATCAATGGAGCTTTACTTTCATCAATGCCTTCACCGTTGAAGTTTTCTATTCCAAAAGGTCTCCAGCAACCTTATATGGATAATGCTTCTTGTAGTCCATTGCTAAAGGCAGAGCACTCATGTTCTTTTGCAGAAAATTCTCTAAATTCAGGTATCGTTTACTTTGGATGCCTGAACATTAAATATCAAGTTCTAATTGCTAGTGAGTGATGGAAAGATGTATTGGATGATTTTGTACGGGATCATCTTTAATTGTGATTCTCTCTATTTATGCACCATAGCTCTTCAATACTGAAAGAGAAGGACATGACTTTGTGTTTCTGTTGGCATTTCTGCAATTGTTCAGGTGGCAAGTTTCCTTTCTCAGTTGAAAGTGCACAGAAACCAAGTATTTAAAATAAAAAGGAAAAAAAAAAGGACTTTTGGATACTGCAATTTTTGTAAAGCACTGTGGTTTCAGTTTGATTTAAATTGGATTGATTTAATTCCAGAAAAGGAAAAAAAAATGGAGAGAGAAAAGGGGACTGTGGGAAACAGTATGGGCTTCACTGGTTTTGGTTCAAAATAAATAATTTTATACTTGGCATGTCTCTCATCTCACAAAATTTTGAGAGAGCAGTTTTAGATTCTTGATGATGTCGTCATTTACTAATAACTGTACATATTGCGTAGTAGTTCAATGGGAGGCCAAATTTGAAAAGCTCCACCTGTCTGGATTGCAGCAGGATCTTCTAACACGCTCTCTCTCTCTCTCTCTCTTTTGTTTGTGTGAGGCTGTCAGGATCACTATGTTGCATATCTCTCACCTTATTTCTCGTTTGGTTTTAGGCTTACAATGTTGCTTCCGTTATTTATTTGTTGCTTGGTTATTCAAGTCTGCTGCACAAATCTCAGGGGCAGTATGAAGTTAATGGTTTGCTAGAATAGCTTGCTGCATAAGCACTTAAGAAGTCTGTGTATCTTTCAGCTTAACTTTTGTGCTGCTAAAGTTAGCTTGGATTAAATAGAAGATTAAGTTTTGCATTTTATTTATTGATTCATTTATTGTTTTGCTTGGATATGGTTGCTTTACTCTTTCAGGTCTTAGGCTAAGGCCACTTAATTCTATCCAGATGTAAGATTTTGTAATGACAGGCTGAAACATGTCTTGGGAATCTAAATATTTACTTATATTAGTGTATGTGACTATCCTTTTCATCTATGCCTCATAAAAGTTTTCCTGTTTCAATATGTGAACATGGATCTTAATATCATTCTCGTTTTTTGACTTGCACCTCAATGTTTATGCAACTGAGTAGAAGTAGATTCAAGGCTAACTGTCCGTTCTCCATTTGTAGCAAATATGCTTGCTCTTGATGACAACCATAGAAGACGTCCCCTTGCACGCTTGCAGAAAGTTCAACCATTGTACAATCATGACCTGTTTGCAAATACAAAGCCTCCTATCTGCTTCCCAATTGATAATGCTAATGGAAGGTTGGAGTCACCACTGATGCCTCTGCAATACAGAGATGATAAGGCCAACTGTTTCCAGAGCAACTCATCAGAAGCTCTAGATGCTGCTCCTGGAATGTCAGTGCATGGGCATTCCAGACTTAACAGAGACAAAGATCTTACATATGCAACTTGTAAAGAATCTTTAATTGGAAAACGAAATTCAGTTATGTGCGGTGCAGTTGAACAACCCACAGTACAATTATGCAGTCGAATGGAACTGAGGGAGATCGAGAGCAAACTTGAGAACCAGGTTGGTTTTGCTAATGCTACAGTGCCAAGATATTTGAATATTGAGCCGTCTCTTGCTATGGATTGGCTTGAGATCTCTTGGGATGAATTACAAATAAAGGAGCGCATTGGTGCTGGTATTTTTTTTTTCCTTTTTGTTAGTTGGCTTTAACAATTCCCCTGCTGGAGCATGAAGATTGTCAAATCTTACTTTTGCTTTATTTATTCATGGGAGCTTTGTAATTATTCTAGTTCTTACATTTTATTTTGAAGGCTCATTCGGGACGGTGCATCGTGCTGAGTGGCATGGTTCGGTTAGTTCTTTTACTTTGTTTTAAGATAAGGTTATGCACAAATGTTATGTTATGGAGTTGATGTTTTCATCGACAATGCTAATTTGTGCCCTTTGAAATTCTGCACTTAACTAGGGATTTTTTTTATGCATCTGATTCACATACAACATTTAACTGTTAAGAGATTTTATGAGCAGTATATGGTATTCATATAAGCCTTCTGAATATCCGTGGTATGTAATCCAATATTGGTTCTTGTCAATGATAGAATAGTAGTTGCTCTCTTCATAAACCCCTAGCTGGTGCCTCGTGCCCACATATTCCATAATTGACTTCATTATGTTGATTATACTTTCAATTTTTTATCATTAAGGGAATTTCTATTCCTTATTGGTCACCTTTGTTGATTTCAATTGAAGTTCATAGGAGACTTATGAAGTGAAAGTCTATAAGATGAGTATATATATAGAAGTGTGATAACATGTATTTACCTCAAGGTTTGAGGTCTCGGTATCTCGGCTTGTTTCGGTCAGCCAAAATTCCGAGTTGTCTCGGTAACTCGGTGAGATCTCGGCTGAGTTGGTACATTTTTAATGTCATATTTCAGCCCTTGGTTTCGATGATCATATGACCTAATTAGGTCATGAAACTTGTAGGACAACCTATTTTAGGCCCTATAAACATGGTGGAACCCTTATTTTTAATAAAACCACACCCAAAACGGCAGTTTGACTTGGGACCCTAGGTTGGTATGTACGATGTATATATATACTGATATGACCAATTCCACACAATCTTTAGTATTAGAACACAAATAATTCAAGTATAACAGCTTAAATAAGCAATAGGAATGAAATTTCTTTAATTCAAGTAAAACTTCTTAGTTTTTAAAAAATCCTCTTTTTCCAAGCTTGGTTGTGTAAGGTATGGTCAAAAAATCAGCATTTGGGGGTTTTTTGTGCATTCGCAGTCGAAACTCACTGAAACAGATGAGACTGATTGAAATTTCGACCTAGTCTCGTCGAGTTGAGGCTTTTATATCAAGTGGATGGTCATAGTGTCGGCTGATACGAGATTCGAGGTGCCAAAATTTTGATCGGAACCTTGTTGATTCCCTAACTCGCTTGTGGTTTCGACTCGGTAACACAAAAAAACAAGATAAAAACTGAGAACTCGTGAGATCTTGGCGAGACCTCGAACCATGATTTACCTATAGCTAGTGTTGCAAATGCTTTCCTTTAGAAGAAGCATCTGACTCCTCTATGTGTCCTTCACTTCACTCGAGTGGATATATCTCTGTTGGCGGAATGTTGTTCTTGTAATTTGCTTGTTGTGATTGCGGATTCAATGTCTAATTGTCCAGGTGGTAATGATAGTATCTTGTACCTCAACCGGTGGCTCACTTTTAGTGGATACTCTGCTTGGTAATGGTTTTCTGACAAGTTGGGATGTCAGTGTCGTTGTCTTCAAAATGGTACCAAACAATTAATTTATTCCTTGTCCACAGCAGGAAATATCTATCTGGTCTGCTGGTTTGTTCAGGTCGCTGATTTTATTTTACATTCAGCAATCTTTTATGGGTGAGATTAATCTTGTGTGGGAGTTGGCTATACATCCTCAGAATTTAGTGTAAATCCTTTCTGTAAGAAAATCAGAAATTGTTTTCTAGTTGAATTTTATAATGTAAAAATTTATGTTTTAGAACATATTTGTTCCTGGCTTGCACATGAGAAACTAAGAGTTTTATGTTTTAGAACATATTTGTTTCTGCCTTTCTGGCTTGCACATGAGAAACTAAGAGTCACAAGAATGTTTCACTTGCATAATCCTCTATATTTTCTTTGTATTCAACATGTATTTCACAAATTAGATGTCAGTTTTCACTTATGTGATAGCCCTTGTTGGGTGTATTTAAGGTTATGGAGTTGCCCTTGCTCGTACAATGAAACTGGTATTTTGGGTGTAGTTAGTGTGGGGGCTGAAATTGGTTCAATTTTCTTGAGCTTGTCCATGTTCTAGACATTGAGTTCTATGAGTTGCTCATAGGCTGTCCACCTACTGCTCATTCAATTGATGATGTCCATGCATGAATTGCACATGAGTCCGTGATAGTTGTAATCATGTGGCTTGTTCATCTTTACTGAATGTATTAATTACCTCCTCTCTTTAAGATGATTTTTCTCGGCTGTTTTTGGCTGTTAGTTAATGAAGATACAAACATGCAATGCAGGATGTTGCGGTCAAGGTCCTAACTGTCCAGGATTTTCATGATGAACAGTTGAAGGAGTTCCTGAGAGAGGTATATGTATGACATATTGGCTTCTTATTTCTGCATATGCCAGAATCATTGTCATCACATCTTTTTATATGTGCAGCAAATCTTTTTCACTGTTTTGAACCATATTTATTTCTGTCATCCACTCTACTTCTAAACTTTTTTGGCCTGCACCAGAGGACTTCTCACTTAATGGTCTTCATTATGCATGGTCAAATCATCTCAATGTACTATGCCTAGTTTTAGTTTCATGATCAGTATGAAGGAACCTTGGCAATGGGATGTATAATTAGATGGTTGGAAGGATGTGATCTTATATTGAGAACTGTCTACTGCCATACAGGGACGTTTATTATTGTCAAATTGCTTCATGCCCTAGACCTATGGTTTGTTTTACCATCAGATTCTTGCTGTTTTTCCATTGTGTCTCTGTATTTTACACAATTTATATTTTTGGGATCTTGTTCTGCATTTATCCCTGTATTTGCACTTTATCACTGCAAAAAGGTAGTGGTCATATCACTTTCCGATTATGGTATTCTATCTTGTCAATGTAGGCAAATATGGAAGATTATAATATTTTACGCATTTGAAAAATTCACGTTCTAACATGTTGGGTTATTTTACCATCATCTTCAGCATACTGCTCCATCATGAATTGTATACTATTATGAAGTGGAATTTGAAGATATTGTATTGATGCTTGTGCAATTAGATTTAAAGGATGTATCATTTTCCTGCGGTGTGTATCGTTCTCTAGTTGTGCCATACAAAAGTTTGTGTTTCCCCATCAACTATCTGCCAACCTGTTCTTTAATGTTGTCTATAGGTTGCAATAATGAAACGAATCCGTCATCCTAATGTTGTCCTTTTCATGGGTGCTGTTACAAAGCGTCCACATCTGTCCATAGTGACTGAATATTTGCCTAGGTAAACAAGTTTATTGTTAAGGTGTGGTAACTGAATAATGTGGCTTAACCATTCAATCGTTCATGTACCTAACCCTTTTTAAAATACTGAATCCTTGTGAAACAGAGGTAGCCTTTATCGTCTCATACACAGGGCAGCTGCTGGTGAGATCTTTGATAAAAGGAGGCGGTTACGCATGGCACTAGATGTGGTTTGTGCCAGTTAAACTTGATTTGTATTCAGCTTGGGTCATCTTTAGTGTCATATTTACAATCTTTTCTGGATACAGGCAAAGGGAATCAATTATCTTCATTGCCTAAACCCTCCTATAGTTCACTGGGATCTTAAATCTCCAAATCTCTTGGTTGACAAGAATTGGACAGTGAAGGTAGGATTTGTATTCAAGCACCTTTCAAAAGTTCGTCTCAGTTTGCTACATGCATTGATCATTTTACATGCAATGAATGTAGGTATGTGATTTTGGATTGTCCAGGTTCAAGGCAAACACTTTCATATCATCAAAATCTGTTGCTGGCACGGTGAGTCTCTCTCTCACACACACACACACGCACACACAACTTAACCAAGCAGTGGAATTAGAATGCTGAAGGTCGTTGGTGAAGATAGTGTGTGTACTTTGGTATTCAACGTGCCTTTATTTGCTTAAACATTACGGTCAGAAGGGTACCTGCCAATTTTGATCCACTTCCTGCTTAGTGTTTCCTAAAAAAATCTTTTCTGATAACTGAGGTTAATTGTTTTAACTGTGTCTCCTCATCTCTTCATTTTACCAATCAAACCACTAGTCCAATGGGACAAAAAAAAGACCGACAGACAAATGTGTGGTTGGGTATGGGAGTGAATCAACAGGAAGCCTGCGGGCCCTGATATTCCTCCTGTGTTTGAATAGCATTAGAAAAGCTCTTCTGATGTTGTTGTTCAGGTATTAGGTTTGGGTACATTCCTATTCTCTTGGCCACTGAGTCTGGTGAATACCTGCCAAGTCTGTCTGCATCTACCAGTGATTTTGTGGTTTTGTTTAAGTTATTTCTTCTCAACACCCTCTCTGGGATGAAGGGGATTTTAATCTTTCCATGTGGTCCAGTATTTTATGAGCTATTAGAAGTTATTATTCCCTTTTCATAAATTCCCAATGTATTTAGTGATATGATGCTATGGGGTCCAATATCCAGTATCCAGTTTCCTGCTGTCGTTGCTTTTCCATCTTAGTTAGCCTCAGGATGTCTCTCTAATCAGGAAACAGATACTGATCCGATAAATCTCTCCAAGATCACTCACCTGATTAATAGTTCAATTCTTTTTGAAGTTGGGTCATAAAATCTTGCAGGTTGAATTTTTTCTTCGTAGTGCATCTACCAGCATGTAACTCTCTTGTTTTCCCTTTCAGCCTGAGTGGATGGCTCCAGAATTTCTTCGTGGAGAGCCCTCAAATGAGAAATCTGATGTTTATAGTTTTGGAGTGATCTTATGGGAGCTTGTAACCATGCAACAACCATGGAGTGGACTCAACCCAGTGCAGGTACTGTCTTCTTTTTGGGAAGTGACAAACCATCGAGCTTTTTTCATCATTCATCGCCATCATCACATTTTGAGGGAGTCATATGCGCATTGCATACAGCAATGCTGCTCACTCACAACTTGATTTATTAACATATTGAGGTTTCAGGTGGTTGGAGCTGTAGCTTTTCAGAATAGAAGACTTGTTATCCCATCGAATACCTGCCCTATGTTGGCATCGCTTATGGAGTCCTGCTGGGCTGAGTAAGAATTCTAGACTCTTATTAGTTAGAGAACACTTAACTGATTTTTATTTGTGATGTGGCTTGTTCAAGAAATTAAATTTCTGTAGCCGTAAAAATGTTTATTTATGTACTGAAACATTGAGATGGAAAATGTTTATTTCTGTTCTGTTTGTATTTCTTTGACAGTGACCCTACCCAGCGTCCCTCTTTAACAAATATTGTTAATTCGCTAAAAAAGTTGCTCAAGTCACCATCACAAACGATACAAATGGGGCCCAGCAAGGAGAACAATGAGGAGCTTCACCCGGTGTAGAATTTCCTTTGAGATTGGTGTCACCATGCGCTAAATTTGGAGCGAGTTTGGTGGTTTTGCTTCTCTGACCCATTTGAAAGGCATAACTGCTCTATTACAGAATCCAGTAAACTGTAACTGTAGAGATGTTTCTTTATCTTTAGGGATTTTTTAAGGGAGATCAACTTACACCAGCGCAGCAGTCTTTTTGCTTCCCAATCACGGTGAAATGCTCGGACTGGAATGCCATTGTGATATAATCAACTAACCCTTTTCTCTCTCTATCAGATGTGAAATATTGACTCAAATTGACTCAGATTCTCTTAATTTAAGTTCACTAGCCTGTAATTGTATCTAAAGCTGATTGTAACCGCAGGTTTTTTATGAGCCAAATCTGTATCATCAAATGCAATTATACAAGTGAAGTAATAAAAATGTCTTCTTATTCATCCACTACACTCTGGTCCTTTATATATTACAACTTGAACGCTCTCTTTGTAGAATCTATATGTTGTGATTGATTGCAAAATTGTGTAGTTGCCTTTTTTCCTTCCCCTATGAAATGGCGTATCCAGAAATTTGTTAATGCTTGTTCCCCCAAACTGATGTGGTTATTTTTATTTTTATTTTGTTATGAGCATATAGTAGTGTATTGGCCGGATATCGTATCAGTTTCCAAGTTGATTGATATCCGTTCTGATCCCGTGCACTAAAACCATGCTCCCCACAGAAAAATATTCCTTTTTCTTTTTTGGGATTTCTTAAAGAGGAATCACTTCTCTGTGATGTGATTATATGATTAGATTTATGTATTGTCATTGAACTTTCACCTCTTATTGTACAGCAACGAAATTCCCTTCCCTATGCCTTTAAAGTGGAGACTTCCTCTTCAGTTTGTTTATGTTTTTAATGATGAAATAGAATTCAGAGCTTTTCCATGTGACCTTGTGTTCTAGTGCGAGGATGGAGAGATGCTACTGCTCCTCTTCAGCCAAGCCAATGAAGCCCGTGGATACAGTTTAACTGAGAACCGATTTTAATAGTTACCCGAGTGTTGGATTATATGAGAGCAAGCCCGACGGCTGGGGCGGAGTCAAGTGGAAACCTATTAGCAATAAATAAGAACGTGGATTATATGAGAGCAAGCCCGACGGATGAGGCGGAGTCAAGTGGAAACCTATTAGCAATAAATAAGAACGAGTCTCCGTAGGACGCCTTCTAACAGGGCCATGTGCGATGACTTACCTTACCTTCGCTCAGGGTCATTGCGCGCGATCATGTATCTGCGCAGCACAGGCCGGACTGGGCAGAGTGTTGTAGAGGATCTGTTTCCTACATCGTAAGGGTCAAGTTGAGCATGCCTCATGTTGCAACTTAGAGTGAAGGCAGGGTTGCTACCTGAAAATTAGTTAATTAATTGGGACAATTACTGAAAAGGAACACTTGTTCTAGATTCTTTGAGAGAAGGGATAATAAGTATTTCAATATTGCATTATAGTCTGCAAAATTGTCCGTATTTACAGAAAGGGGACGATGTTGATACCCTTATCTAATAAATACTGCAATGACAAAATTGCCCTAACAAAACTCTCCCTCTCTATGTTCCTGCCTTTTTCCCACCATCTTCCACCCCACCCATTTTTACAGAGACTATGTTGCATGCATGCCACAACAAGAAGACCACCCTACAGTCTACACCCCATCCTTCTATATAATAAGGGAAAAAGGAGTCTATCCGAGAGCATGACTCCCATGCCCACATACAAGCCCTCGTGAAATGACCACTTTGTTGGAAAATTATCACCTCCAGTTTGCTGACCGGCCCAGTTCCCCAGTTCCTCTAATAGGGGGATGGTGGACCCCACCAGGGCAGGGTGTTTGAGCATGGGTAGAGAGGTCATTTCAGCCCCCCTTTGTTAGAGGAACTGGGGAACTGGGCCGGTCAGCAAACTGGAGGTGATAAAGATCCCACTTTGTCCCATGAAAGACAAAAATCTCACTCCTAATGATATTTTCGTGTTTCCATTTTCCATGGGCCCACATTGGTTTGACACAGGGGCAACGATCCCAAACAAAAAATTCTCCCCTTTATAATGGTTTGTGTGATTACACTTTCATCAAAAAAAAAAAGAAAAGAAATGTGTGGGTTTAGTCCCACATCGGGTGTGTGAATGTGGTGTGTGTTGTGTATATCCGCCATTCCACGATCCTAAAAGCCGATTAACCTTTTGGGATTGATGTGTGATTTGTTTGATCACACTTTCATTAAAAAAAAACCGGCTATTGGCCCCTTGAGTCCCTTGTTTGGGTGTTGAATTAGGCTTTAACAAACGGCCAAACACATCCCTCCCTACACAACTAACTCGATCACCAACCAGACAACCACCCAGGAACCCATTTCTGCTCGGTTCCTGGAAAGAGCATTAATTTCTTATCAGGACATCATCAAATAGAAAAGAGAAAAAGCTCGAGCTTTTTATCCAAAAAAAAAAAAAGCTCGAGCTAGAGCAAACCACAGAGAGAGGAAGGAGGCAAAGCGATCGAACAAGAGAAGATGGTGACGGATATTCTGATACAAATCCTGTTTCTCTTAGTAAGCATAGGGATGTTCATGGCGATGCACAATTTCCCCAGACAAGCCCTAGCGAAGCTGCGATTGAGGAATCGAGGCAACGTCCAAGCGAAGCGCCACTTTGTCCAAGGCGCTCAGTTGTTGACGAGAGCTCGATCCGCCCGCAACAAATCCACTTGCGTCTCCCTCGCTAAGGAAGCCGTCGATGAAGCCGATAAGGCTCTCCTCCTCGACCCAAAAGACTCCGCCGCTCACATCTTGAAAGCCCTAGCTCTCGATCTGCAAGGCCACAAATCCTCTGCTCTTAGATCACTGGATATCGCTCTCTCCCCACCAGCCGTCAAGACTCTTTCCGATCGCGAGCGAGGGGATGCCTTATTCAAGCGTGCTGAGTTGCAGGTCGCAGTGAATCGTCGGCGCAGGGTTGACTCGGCATTGTCGGACCTGGTCGAGGCGGTGAAGCTTAGCCCAGAAAATTCCAAGGCTTTTTGCCTCTTGGGTCAGTGCTATGAGGAGAAGGAGATGATGGAAGAAGCTAAGCAGGCGTACGAGAAGGCCATCAGGTTCCAACCCAGTTCGTCCATAGCCCGTGAGGGTTTGGATCGTCTGGCATCGCGGTAACAAATTAAAGCCTTGTAAAGGGGGAAAAACACTAACCAGAGAAACTCTAGATCAATACATAAGAAAAGAAAGAGTCTTTCTTGAAACTGAAGGAGGAGGATTATACCTTGGCTTCATTTGATTGATTCCCTTCTTTTTTCTTTTTCTTTTTTTTCTTTTTTTTTATTCTCGTTAATTAAAGTATTAAACCAGTGTTCCTTAATTATCAAAAGGGGTGAAATGAAAGTGTTCTTTCTATTTTGCTAAAAAGAAAAAACACCAGCTAGAGCAGTAGAGCAGTGAAACGATTTCGTTTATGGATCACCAGCTAGAGACTAATAAAATGGTGGTTTGTCTTATGAAAAGCACAATTACCTTTTCTTTTCTTGAAGAAATTTTAGAGTTGCAGCCCTTGTAAACTTCAGAAAGGAGTGAGAGCAAATTAGGACTGATATGCTATCTGCTATCGAATTGCATTGGTGGACAGAACTGCATCCTTTCAACTGCCACCAAACCAGTATTTAATATGGGAAGCAGTTTTCTGTACGGGAAGGAGTGTGCTCTACGTTAGTATTTCCACGTGTCTTTCTCTCTCCCTCTTTAAACAAAGGGACAAAGATGTCTTTTGATATAGGAGGAGAAAGATAGACTCATGGGAATGCTGGCGTAAGCCACACTCCCAGACAGAGGTTTTTTTCCCATTTAATATTTAAAGTCCTTTCTGCCCTTTACCTCTCACATTAGTGCAATAAAATAGACCAAGATTTCTTTCACTCATGGTGAGAGACTTGAGAGGAGGAATCCTCTCATTATTGATTGGACTAAGGAAAGTCATGAGTTTGTTTGATTGAAGTATTGGACTCAGGAAGAGTGTTTTGAGCCTTCTACAGTTGAGGGTGCGAGATTATGATGATACAAGAATTCAATCACAAGGGCAAATCATCAAGGTTGATGGGATTTTTTCTTTCAAATGGGTGAAGAAAAACTTTAGCATTTCCAAATTGTATTTTGGAAAATATTTTTTCACTTAAAACTTAAATAATTTTTAGAAATAAGACAAGGTTACAATTTCTTAATTCACCATTTTGGTTATAACATGAGGCATCTTTTAAAAAAATCAGTAATAAAGAGGTCAGCAGACTCCTCCTCTACGGCTGCACATCATATTGCGTGGCACCACAGCTCAGCACATGGACGAGCTCCTTTGGACAGCCTGGATTAAGCTGGAAATTCAAAATTTAAAATCCAAAATCTTCATATATATTGCACATGCACTACACTCAGTTTTCCCAGCTCAATCCAAGCCGTCCAAAGTGGATCCCCGCACCACAAGATGTGCAGCGCACCCTTGCGCCATAGAAAATCCCAATCCCAGCTCAGTTACACTTACTAGAGTTTGCCTCCATTCTATTCTGGCACCTTGATATGTGGAATGTTTAAAAGAAAAGATGATACAAGGGGTAAGTTGATTCCTTTGGGTTAGTAGATATTACCCTTCAGGGAATCAGGGATCAGTGTTTTGCGTGGTTTAATAAACAAAAATCCTCAAAGATCATATTAAGGAGTGCTTTCACTAGATAGTTGACATCCTAATAGGGATGTAAACGGATCGGATTCGACTCTGATAGTGTTATATCCGCATCCACATCCGATTAGCTTTCGAACGGATTTGGATATTGCTAAACGGATACGGACACAGATTCAGATCAGATACTTTATCCGTTTACATGTAAATATAGCTCTTCGGATAGCTATAGCCTATCCGTATCCGTTTAGTTTTCGGATGGATTCGGATAATACTAAACGAATACGGACACAGATACAGATGCGAGTAAGGATCCTCTACATGCGACCCAAATTTGCCATGGGAGACGGAGCATGATTTTATAATGAAAGTAAAATTCACAAAGCTAAAAAACCCCCGCACATATCCTGCAGGAACTCTCGCCTCTCGAGTCAGGTCAATATCCACGATATGATATATGTGGTAATTCTTGATGAAAGATGAAATTCAAACAAATTACCATTTAATACCCCAAAACAAAATTGATAGTCTACACCAAAACACAAGCTACTTATACGTTTCTTATTCGGACACCATATTAAAATGTTCAATCCAAAAGCTTTAGCTATTAGACGGAGATACCCAATCAGGTTGATGACGATGAATCATTTCCAACAGATTAAATGATAGACGGTTATAATTTTTCGATGATCAAAGCAAGAGCAAACTGATACAACCCCAAAATTATATGTAGATATTACTCAACAGCAACAACAACAACAACGCATAGTTGAGCAAGAGGCTGAGGTGGCGCAAGCTGGGGAAGCTGAAGTGGCATTAGAAGCTACTAGACAAGCTGAGGTGGCATTGGAAGCTACTAAACAAAGAAGACCTCCCAGCTGGCTCAAGGATTATGTAGAGAGTTAATTTCCAAGTGGGTTACACAAGTTGTGATTCAGTTGGATTAGTTGTTACAATTGAGAAGACCCTGTTACTCTCCAATTCTTGATTCCGTTACATTACAGTCTTTCATTGTACAAGCTTTAAATAGCTATTGTAAAAGGTTAGATGGGAATAACGAAATGATCAATTTCTTCTGTTCTCCTTTTCTCTCTCTCTCTCTCTCTCTCTCTCGTAATTCTAACCCTTCTATCTCCTTTGGGAGCTGAACCACTGTTCAGCTTGTTCTTATCTTCTCCTCTGTTCTCATCACTGGTGCTTTCATTGAGATTCTTCCATGGCTGAAGGTACTAGAACCCAGAGAATGGAGGATAACGTTCGTTCTCTTCTTGATTTCAAGAAGACTGCCGAGACACAACTACTGTTGTTGCAGCAGAGCAGTTTGGAGATCAATCAAAATCTTCAGCAATTCATGGCCACGGTAGAAACACAGCTCAATGATATTCATTTTCATCAAACTAACCAAGCCCCTCGTTCCAATACCGACATTCCACCATTGCAGCCTGCAATTTCGTCCTCTGCTCCACCGATGAAGCATATACGGCTGGATGTTCCTCGCTTTGACGGGTCGAACCCTGCAGATTGGGCCTTCAAAGCTGAGCAGTTCTTCCGTTACCACAATACACCTGAGGATCAATGTCTGGTCATTGCTTCTTTCCATATGGATGGTGCTGCTTCATCTTGGTTTCAATGGATGCACAACAACAATCTTCTAGGTTCTTGGAAATCCTTTTTGGCAGCACTTCTTCAACGATTTGGTCCGACAGCTTTCGATGATCATAGGGGTGCCTTGTCTAAGCTCCAGCAGACTAGGGATGTTGCTGCATACCAGGCCCAGTTTGAACAATTATCCAATAAAGTTAGTGGCCTTTCGGAACAATTCCTCTTAAGCTTCTTCATTTCAGGATTAAAACCAGAGCTCAGGCGTGAGTTGTTAATCTCCCAGCCTACAACACTCCTTCAAGCCATGGCTATGGCTCGGATGCAAGAAGAAACATACCAAGAACTTCAATCTTTATGGCCCAAATCCAATTCCTCCACAGGTCTGTTTCGATCTCCACACAACCAACTTGCTATATTACCAACACCCCCTGTCAATTTACCAACAACCCCAGCCATTTTACCAACACCAACCATCCATCATCCTTCTCAGATTCCCATTCGCAGGTTGACTTCCGCAGAAATGCAGGCCCGTAGGGAGAAGGGGCTCTGTTTCAATTGTGATGAGAGATATACTAAGGGACATAAATGTAAGCATCGTTTTTTATTACTGATAGCAGAGGATGATGTTGATCAGGAGCATATGAGCATTGTAGAGGAACTGATTACTGAGACATCAGAAGTTAGTTTACATGCCTTGTCAGGGAAATTTGCTCCCTCTACAATAAGGTTAATGGGTACATATGCAGATAGGCAAATACAAGTGCTGATTGACAGTGGGAGCACCCACAATTTTGTACAAGCGTGGGTGGCACAACTACTGCAATTGCATATTGTTCCTATTAGAGAATTCAAGGTGCTGATAGGTAATGGTGATTACCTCCTTTGTTCAAAGAAATGCAAGCCAATTTCCTTACAATTGCAAGGCCATACTTTCACCATTGAGTTATACTTGTTACCAATTGAAGGAGCCGAGATAGTTCTTGGGATTCAATGGCTGGAGCAGCTGGGTCCTATCTTAATAGATTATAAGCATCTTACCATGAATTTTGAATGGGAGGGTCGCAAAGTTCAGTTACAAGGAGAAATGGTTGTCAAGCACGACCCTGTATCTCATCATCAATTGGCTAAAATGACAGCTGCACAAACTATAGCTTCATTTTATCATATGAAGATGGTATCTACAGACATTAATTTCGAGACAGAGCAAGAGGGGCAGCTACCGCCCTCTGTAGCACAAATCTTGGCAGAATTTGAGGTTGTGTTCAGAGAACCAACCCAACTACCTCCTACAAGGCAGTTTGACCATCGAATACACCTACAATCTGGGGCCAACTCAGTAAACGTTCGACCTTATAGATATCCTCAATTTCAGAAAGCGGAGATTGAAACTTTGGTGCAACAAATGCTGACCAGTGGCATAATCAGAGTGTCCCACAGCCCTTTCTCTTCTCCAGTGCTCTTGGTTAAAAAAAAAGATGGTTCATGGCGTTTTTGCATTGATTACAGGGCTCTCAATGCCATCACCATAAAGGATAAGTTTCCGATCCCTACTATAGATGAATTACTTGATGAACTCCATGGTGCTACTGTTTTTTCAAAAATTGATCTTAGATCTGGTTATCATCAAATTAGGGTTGTGGAAGAGGACATTCATAAAACTGCCTTTAGAACTCATGAAGGGCATTATGAGTTACCATCTCATTCACAAATCCATGATGTATTCCATGTTTCTCAATTAAAGCCTTATCGCGGTCCTACTCCTTCGCTTGCTGTACTGCAATTACCCCTTGTCAATTCGGCTGCTCAACCAATAGTTGTTCCGATAGCCGTTGTGGGCCAACGACAGATTTGGCAACAGGGAAGGCTTGTACCTCAAGTCCTGGTACAGTGGGATGGGCTGTTACTGGAAGATGCCACTTGGGAATATTTCTCTGCCTTCCAGGCCTTATACCCTCATCTCAACCTTGAGGACAAGGTTTGTTTCGATGGGGTAAGGAGTGATACAACCCCAAAATTATATGTAGATATTACTCAACAGCAACAACAACAACAACGCATAGTTGAGCAAGAGGCTGAGGTGGCGCAAGCTGGGGAAGCTGAAGTGGCATTAGAAGCTACTAGACAAGCTGAGGTGGCATTGGAAGCTACTAAACAAAGAAGACCTCCCAGCTGGCTCAAGGATTATGTAGAGAGTTAATTTCCAAGTGGGTTACACAAGTTGTGATTCAGTTGGATTAGTTGTTACAATTGAGAAGACCCTGTTACTCTCCAATTCTTGATTCCGTTACATTACAGTCTTTCATTGTACAAGCTTTAAATAGCTATTGTAAAAGGTTAGATGGGAATAACGAAATGATCAATGTCTTCTGTCTCTCTCTCTCTCTCTCTCTCTCTCTCTCTCGTAATTCTAACCCTTCTATCTCCTTTGGGAGCTGAACCACTGTTTAGCTTGTTCTTATCTTCTCCTCTGTTCTCATCACAAACATACCATTATTTCCGGTTTGGTATACCATCTCAAATCGGGATGACACACAATCCTTTCCATCACCATGTAGATGCTAAATGGAGCAGAGTATCATTCTAGCTCCTCTCTATTGAGCCTGTCACCCAGGAAGTGCCCAATGAGGCATCCGACGGCTGGGCTGGATGTGTGACTGCCGTCGGATGCCTCATTAGGCGGATTCCTCATTGGAGAAGAGCCCCACGAGAGTGTAAGCACTTTAGAATTTGGGATTCAGATCCTCTACTGTCGAGCTGCCCGGCAGGATTCTACTGCAAAGACACAGCAAGGCGGAGAATGACTGCCTTACCGCTGCCCGAGTGGGGGTAAGGCGGTCATTTACGGTCTTGCTGTGTCTTGATAGTAGGGTCCTGCCGGACAGCTCAACAGTAGAGGATCCAAATTGTAGAATTTGAATACAGATTTAAAGTTCTACCAAAAAAAAAAAAAAAAAAACAGATTTAAAGAGCTCGAATTAATCTGTGTATCCATATATTGGAAAAGGAACATCACATCCATACCGAGCCCAACTCAAGCAGGGCCTCCATTTACCCCATTAATTTGGGCCCAATTTAAAAAGTCAAAGCACCCCGTAGTTGCTTTGAGCACGAATGCTATCTCGCCACGGTCTAAAATAGTAACCTTATCACCTGATTTAGGGATAGCAACATGGCAAGTTATAATTGGGGAACATAACAAGTAGAGAGTGGATATTGGCGTAAAGGTAAGGTTGCTCCATTGTGACTCAGTGATAGGTCCGTCCTTCTGAGTATGAAAACAATCTCACCCCCTCGTGCATTGGGTACACTTCTTTTTTTTTTTCTAACAAAGTAGAGGGTGGATGCTCATGAATGTTCTGATCAAACAAAACCCTATAAACTCAATATGAATCGATCAACTGGTCATAAACCCTAGAATTTTAATTCAACTGACCAAATTTGACCAAAATCGACATTCCAATTCCAATTCCTCAAACCATGCTAACCAAGTAAATTATAGGTATCAGTATCAATGTCCACAACAATCTCGGCTATACATGGAACAGCTCAATATCGGGTTGATTCCAAGCATAAATTTAAAAAATATATCACATTTTAGATTTTTTTTCACCCCAGTACGGTGCACTGTCCAGTGCACCACACTTGAGAATCCAACCATTAAACCATGGGCAATAATATCTTTTGATCTTCTCAGTGTTGGGCGTATGGTTAGATTATCGAGTGTGGGCTATTAACTGATACAATATCAACAGTTCGGCTTAAACTCTAGATGTTTACGAAAAATCACAAAAGCACAAAAGCAGCTGTGGTTTAAAAATAATGGCGTGTGTAGCGTTAGCAGTCCCAAGTGGTGAGAATGAGTCATGGATTACGAATTCAACCCCAAGGAATCAGGATGATGGCCCAATCATAGTGTGCCTAATGCCTAATGGAATCCGATCTAGTAAACGTTAGATTAAACCAGCATCGCTTAAGATAGATTAAAGAGCTTGATTAACGTGTTTCAACAGCTCTGGAACTTTTGGTGCATCAGTCAAGAACATAACAAGTCCATAATTCAAAATATTAGTCACTGATCAACAAAATCACCGAAATAAGATGAGTATTAGCAAAGGGCGCCCCCATTTCTTAGCCGATCCCCTATCCGATACGAATTTGCAAAGATCCAGCCTAATGCAGCCACATTCAGAGCGAACAGATTCGGTATTGGCAGACACCCAAGGACACAACTGTTCTGTGGCGCTTGGTGCAACAGCACTGATGATCATCGCGAACTCTCAAAGGCCAGTAAAAGAAGTCTGAAAAGCCTATTATAAATCCTTCCGCCTTGACCGAGAAATGATTAAAAAAAAAGAGGGATGAGACTCCCAATCTCACGCCCATTTACATTTCATCAGCATCTGAAAGTCTGAACAAAACACTTGGTTTCCTAACTTACATGTGTGTGTTAGATTGAGGTCAGGACTCAGAACCCATCTTCATGTGATTACACAATAAGCTAAAGACGAAATAAATAAGGCAAAAGCGGGGTTCGGTACTGTTGAGGGAAAATCCAGTTGATCAAAACAGATTGTGTCAGCTGGTGGATGCCACATTCCATCCATTGCTAGTGGTAGTCACCATTAGTACGGCTACTGCTGCTCAATGGCCCAATGTGCTCTACGTTGCTGCTGATATTGATTGGAGGGGTGAGTCCATACAAGAAACTCCGGCCACAGAACTCTGATGCCGCCGCCGCTGGCAGCAACATGGCCGTGGCAGGAGCGAAGAAGTTAGGAAAGAAGTCAGAAAAGGTGCCATTGTTAGACTGAAGTTGGTGGTAGTGCTGCGCAGGGGATGGGGTATCAAAAGGGAGTCCACAGGTGACAGGATTGTGGACACAGCTGCTGTTGCTACTGGTGGAACTGCCACAGCACTGAAGAGGTTGGGGTTCTCCATCTCTATCGCTATCTTTGTCTCTATCTCTACTACAATGGTCAATCTCGAAGATGGTTTCCTCATGTGAGGCTGAAGCATCGAGGGAGAGCTTAAGGCGTTTGGCTGCACCACCAATAGGGAGAGCGCTGTTAGCGATGGCATCTACGTCGTATCTGTTCATCTCAAAGTTGGTCACCGCATTCACTCCCCTGAACTTTATGGCTGCTATGTCATATGCCTCTGCTGCTTCCTCTTCTGTTCCTGATATCCACCACCCACAACCTCAATTTGTTGAAAACTTGATAGCAGTGTAGTATAAAGAGTTCATGGTATGTAATTAAACAAGTTTTTAAGGCTCCCAGAACTATTTAAGTGTGGAATTGTTTAATGCATCTCAAAATTCAAAGCAGGTGGAAAATGGAGTTTAGTTACCAAAGGTACCCAGGTAGAGATCTTTGTTGCCAGCTACACGGCCTATCCTGGCTTGCCATCTGCCCTGTTGATGATGCCTGCACCACAAATATCATATTTACCCAAACATGAGAAAGGCCAAATACTACAACCAAGTGACAAACTATTGATTTGGTAACAATATATATTATCTTTAACCCATCTCTATCTTTACCTTGTAACACCTCTGTAAATGGAAGCCCCCCTTGAGAAACCACTGCTTTTTCTGGCAAAGAGAAAAAAAAAACAATTAATCGTCAGTCCAATTGGATCTCATGGCTATTCACCACAGAGAGAAAGGGAGCTAGCAAATGGTGCAACCTTCTGAGGGATGCAATGAACTCTTGTCTAGTCATGTTCTTCATCTCTTCCAATTCTTTGGAATAGTTTGAAACCTGGGGGGAAGAAAACATTCAACTGTAAGGGAAACACCATGCAAGCAGACTATAAAACTCACAGAAACTTGCGTGTGTGTGTGCGTGAGAGAGAGAGAGAGACAGAGAGAGTCAGGTTAATTACAGGGAGATTGGTAGTGGCAGTTAGACCCCAATACTTCAGGGCAGCAAGATCATAAGCCCTAGCTGCTTTCTCCTCCCTATCATACCCACCTGATCATTATAATCATAAAACAGCCACGATTATTATCAAAACAGCATCATTATTGTCAGTATTAAGTACTTACTATATTAATGTATTTGTTTATCACATGGTTTTTTTATTGTTGTCTCACATACCCTGACCAAGTAGGCCCCATATAGATTATACCATTCCCTGTGTGTCCATTGGTATGTTGTCAGAGATTCCTCCCACACTGGCACGGGGAACCCTTCCCCTTATTATAATTATTAATTATCACTAACGGAATAAGAGGCAGCCTAACAGCATTCCATGTGTACACCAAATCTCCCTCCTATCATCACTTTCATCCTAGAACATTCAAGTGGAAGAATGAAGACTTCTATTTTAAAAGTTTTTCAGAGATTTCAAAATAATTTCGAAAAAGCAGACTTATCAACTATGCTGTCTGCCTGTCTATGCTATGAGGTATTAGAATTTAGAAGGGGAAAAAATCTAGTACACTGCAGATTATACAGCTGAGGTGGTTCAAGAGGATGATACTATACTTTTTTATGGAGTAGAAATTAGTACTATCATTACAAGTACTGATTTTCTAAATAGTTTTAATTGGAGCAATGCGTTTACCAAAAAAACAAATGGAGCAATACAAGTACTTAATTACATTAACAATTCTTATTAATTAATATGAAGGTACAACAAAGTGATTAAAGCAAGGAAAAAAGAATACTGAAATAAACTTTGAACTTACCCAAGTACACTGTATTCACGATGGCGACCGTAACAGCCAAACGTACATCCAACATTTCATGCAAGGGAGAAAGGGAAAGGTCAGAAACAAAAGAAGGAAATTTTTTTTTTTTTCTTCAAAATCCACCAATTATTTTTTAAAACTTTATTTTTCCACTTGAAAATTAAATTTAGGATGAATTTGATCTACTTGCCCACAAAGTTTCAGCATCCCCAATTCCCTCTAAAAAACTACAGAAACGACCCCTCATATCTGAAACCCAACGATCCAGTCTCAAAAACCCTAAAATCAGCCAGTCTAGAATGATCAGAATTGGTCTCAAAAACTCTAGAATTGGCCCCTCAAATCTGAAATCCAACGATCCGGTCCCAAAAATCCTAGAATCAGCTGCTCTAGAATATTGTAATCAGGATCAGTAACCACTCCGTTGGTTTTTCCTAGATCATTTTATTTTTTAAGTGACTGACTGGACCAAAAGGGTTTAAAAGTTAAGAACTTTAAATTCAGCAGTGGAAGGGCATCTGCCAAACATTGAAGAATCAGTCGGGTCAAAGACACCCAGCTGTATACCATAGCATAGAGCTCTCTCTCTCTCTCTCTCTCTCTCTCTCTCTCTAGCTTTTGCTGGTTTTAAGTCTTGACAAATGACAAGCTACAGTAATAAATTTAGACCTTCATTACGCCTTCATGATTTCTGATATATGAAAAAAATAACCCCACTATCTTTCTGGTATTTGCCTATACAACCCCTTCCCCTAAAAAAATATTAACTAGACCCCTACCTACTTTGAAACCTCCTTCCTCCGTTACTCCAAAGAAGAATAGGTTTGGATCAAATGAAGGAAGAAGTGACTATCCAAAAGAATGAAAAAGTTTCAGGAACACACGAGAGTATTTTCCTAGAAAATATAAACCTCTTTAAAAGAGTGAAAATAGAACAAAAGCAAAACACAAATTAGGAAAAGAAAGTAAAAAGAGAAGAAGGAATCCCAGTGATGTCTAAATCTGAGATTTGAGGAGAAAAAGAAATGGAAAAGAAATCGTAAAATCGTAAAGAAAGAAGAGTGAGGTCATAGTCTTCTTTGATGTTGCACAATCATGGCCGTCCTGTCAATAATTTCTCCATCAGAAAAATCCGAAATCAGACCTACCTCTTGTCAAATGTCAATCCCAGAAATTACTACACATCACATGCAAGCCTGAAAACTTTTTAAGGAGAAGAAGGAACAACTTTAAATTTGAATCAACAACAAAGAAAGAGAGACATTCAAGAACTGAAGAGAGTAATGGCGGCACATAAACGGCAATAAAACCTGTAAAGAAATAAGAAAAGTGAATAGTACTAACATTGGTATTACGTAACAGAGAAGAGTAGAGAATAGGAATGGGAGGAAGACAATGCAAGCAGGTTAAACCCAAACAGACTCACTCAAGTCTCTAATAACGGTTCTAAACCTGAACCACTTTCCCCTTTAAATGATATCAGACTTCTCTCATACCAAAAATTCAAATGGGTAGTGTGAAAGATCAGAAAAAACAAATGTTTTACTCCTTACCTTGACGACCTTTCCTGGTTTGCCCTTCTCTTTTACAGCTGTTATCCCAGAGATGCGCTTCATATCTTCCCGTCCACCTGTGTCTGCAACCATAACCACCACCACCAACCATCATCATCAGTAGAAAAAGAAGGTTTCAATTAGGAAAAAAATTGGATATTAGGAAGGAGAAGTGTTGATGTTTACTTCGTGACGCCTCTGTAAACGGAAGTCCTCTGCCCAAACGTATCAGTCATCTTCTTCAACGATTCTGATTCGGTCGGAACGACTGCTTTCTCGGAGACTGAGCTCTGGCTAACTGCCAACGACAAAGCCTGGGGGCTTTCAGAGAAGAATAAATCGCCGCATGTGAACCGGCTAGTTCCATTCGCTGAGACGGAATCCTCGACTATCTCGGATCCTCCGGAGTTAGAAGCAGAGAAGGCTTGAAACCTGGTTGGTACAGGAGCGAAGTTCTTTAGGGGTTCCTGGTCACCCAAGATACCCAAACCCTGTTTGTAGAAATTACTCAGTGATGATTCCTTTGTCTCCGTCTGGCTTTCGGAGTACTGAACGAGTGAAGACGAGTGGCCATGCCCGCCAAGGAAGTCTTCGAGCTTTGGAACTGTGTGATGTTGGATTTGATGGTTGAAGTTCGCAGGAACAGGGAAGCAGCCATTGATACTAGTAGGTACCTTGATTTCTTTCACATCCTTATTCTCTTCTGCGTAAGGAGCCTTTAGATTTGGCCACTCTACGAAAAAAAAAAAGAAGAGGAAAGCTTAGAATCTACATTAACAGAGAAAGGAAATTAAATAGTAGTAAGTGGGTACCATTTGCATCGAAGGCATCAAAGAAGTAGTGATTCTGAGAAGAGTCACCGGAGGTCTCGAAGGGCATGAGCTTAGGAGTCGATAACATCTCATACGAAGGTAGAGAGAAGGAAATCCAAGTACTCGCCGGAGCCATTGCTGGTTTCTATACGTAAAAAGCTATTACAAGTAAAGATAATGTGAGAAACCAGTAAGACAGTTAAGGTTTTATCTCAGAGAAGAAATGATTCAAGAAACTTACAAATAAGACACTCAAAAAGGCATGAAGAAAATATCTATATCAGGCAATGGAGAGGAGAAACATTGGGAACAAAAACGACTTTACACCCACAAACCAATCACATGCAGAGAGCCCATACCCAGTAAAAGAAAGTTGAAACAAAACCCCCGGATAGTGTTCTCGGCAGTTCAGAGAGAGAGAGGGAGAGGGGAGAGAAGCTTTCAGAAACAGTGTATGAGAAAGGTAGGTCACCACTACCAGGTCCAGGTGTAGGGTTTTCATGTGAGAATTTGGCGGTTCCTTCTGTCGCAAATATAAACTTTGAAAGCTGTCTGAAACGTGAGACTTTGACAGTTTGATTAAGAGAGAGAGAAAGAAGGAGAGAGACACAGAGAGGGCCAGATGAGGGTGTGTAGATATTTATATATTTTTTCTTTTGCAGGTCTGATAAATTCTGGCAGCGCAGCGGAGAAGAAAAATTATTGTCTGGCAAACAAAGTCGCGGAAGATCGGGCGGCGGATTGAGAGAGTTTAGAGACGGGGGACGCAGCTGCCACCCTCTTCTTCAAACCTGTTATTTGCTTATGGCGCTTATGCATCATTCAAATGACAATAATACCCTCTTAATCAATATTTGGGTAGTTTATTTATCGAAGGGTATTTTAGTCAAATGATTACGCGGCAGTCCACAACCCGGGGGAAGGGGAAGGGACTCGTGTTTGACTTTGTCCACACAGAGAGAGAAAGAGGGCACACGGGGCTTCGGGTTGGATTTTAGCGCCCGAATTAGACCGGTGCCGTGAAATCCGGGCACTGAGGGCCCAGTTTTCCCGCTTAGTCTTTGCACTTTTCCATTTCGATTTTGTTTTTTTACGAATTTACGATCGGGGGATTTGACAAAGCAGCATGAAATTGGGGATGAATTTTTTTACGGTAAAAAAGATTCATGAGATAAAAGCGCAAGAGCTCGCTCTGTGGTTGCGTGGTCCATGCACCAGCGTGGGGTCAATTTAAATGGAATTTTTTATTTTGGAAAGTAGTTTTCTGTACGGGAGTGTGGCCTACGCCAACACTCCCATATGTCTATCTCTCTCCTCCTTAAAATAAGGGGATAGATATGTCTTTTCACATAGAGAGGAGAGAGAGAGAGATTAATGGAAGTGCTGGCATAGGCCATACTCTTGGACAAAAAACTTTTTCCCTTTTATTTTATAGGATGAGAATATGAGATGGTAATTTAGCTTTCTTTTGTGTTTGCCATAGATGGTAGTTTAGCCATCCCCTATGCAGATAAGCATGTCGGCCCGAACAGCAAGAGCTTCCCCATTAAGATCGAACCAAAGGTGTCTAACTCTGTTGCTGACACCTTAGCTCAGGGGGCCCTGTCCATCAGATGTAGGACAGCGTGGCCTTTATCATCTCCTTGGCTCCAGGAAGGTTATAACCTGGAGTCCTCAGTTTTGTCATCCTTCTATTTTGAATAAAAGCCTTTCTTACCAAAAAAAAAAAAGATTGTATACCACCACACAGCTTGGGACCAAGCATTGTTCTTTTTTCTTGAAATAAAACAATTTTTTACTAGAAGAGGAAAAGGGATTAGGGATCTATATTTCCCATTTAAACTGGCATCTTACATGTCAAACCAATAGTAAATTTAGGTGAGTTATTCGCATAAACCATAGAGATAAGGAAGATGTGAGAATCCTTTCCTTCTTTTAAACTTTTATTTAGGCAGATTGTTTAAAGTAGTTATGTATTTAAATGGCTTTAGAAAGTATTTTGATTTGGTTCGATTTTAATCCATTTGAATCAGCTTTTGTCATACCCTGGGTACATTAATTTGAGATTCAACATTGGTCCGATTTGGTTTTGGGTTTTTATCGATCCATTATTAGGTTAATATTTAGGGTAGGGTACACTAGCATATTCGTATCAATACTTCACATTTATATCAATATCATAGCGGTATCAAGTCTGATATATATCAGCCAATATTCTAAGTCCATTATCCTTCCCCTGTGGCTCAGATAATCTTTTTCTCATATTTTAATTCATCGATTCAAAGTGCTTTCAATATATGAGGCTCTATACCAAAAAAAAAAAAAAAAAAAAAAACCAAACTATTAGACAAGGGTGAAGGGTAAAATTGTAAATAATTATCCTCCTTCCTCTCCCATCTAATGGTTGAAGACACAATCGTGTATGTATATAATCAATGCATCAAACATTTTGTCCTAATTAAAAAGGCAAGAGATCGCTCTTTGATTGTGTAGCCTACACCAATGCAGGGACTAATAAAAATATACGCAAAGACATCAACATGGATGATTTTTATAGGGTGAAACGGTAATTTCATAGACTCCCATATCTGGTTGCAGGATATCCATACAACAAGGCAGGGTTCTTTTCACCTTAAAAGAAATGTTGGGAGTTGTTTATTGGGAAAAAGGTTTAAATGATAAGGGTAATGGGGTAGTTTTTAGTATTTGAAGGAAGATTTTGGACATATCTGAGATTTGTAGTAAAGCAAACGGCTGTATATGTCCTTTTCTGGAAACAGAAAGCACGGCCATATATGTCCTTTTCCGGAAACAGAAAGCACGAGAGAGATAACCTTTATTTCTCTCTCTCTCTCTGGTTATTTGCAAAGAAAGAAAGACCACTACAAGCCTCCCAACAACGACAGTCTCCGTTCAAAATCCATAATTTTCAATCACACACGGAATTTAGGGTTTTGGAGTTTAGCAAAGAAAAGCTGAATAGGGAATTGGCTCTGTTGGTGTTGGATTGCATGAAACAGCAGCAATTGCGCAGAGCATAAGACAATCGACCTACGCACGCACCCACCCACGCACCTACAGGCCCACAGTTACGTTACTTGTTTGGTGGAGACTTGGGGTGCACCAACGCTGCTTTGCCCACTATTGTCCGCTTGGCTGATTGGGTAGGAAACGTTAGGGCACTCCATAAGGCCACGTTTGTAATGCAGGACACCTGGATAGGGACTGATGGTTACTCGTTTCGCTGTCTCGCTCGAGTTTGGATCATTTGTCCGTACATGTGGAGATAGACTCCACTTACAATCTCAGGGCTTTTAGTAATCGGTGTCAGGATCGGGATCAGTATCGGTCTTGGTCGATATCGATACGATACCGATCCAGATCAGCTCATATATATTAGTTCAGATCTGGTGTTTTATCCTTAAATTTCAATGAAATCAATTTTATTCAAATTTTGTACCTTGGTCAGGAATCGATCGGTCCACCATTAGCAACATGAATCGGCCAATTTGGTCGATCTAATACCGATTCCTCAAACCATACTCACAATTAGCTGATAACATCTCTCATAAAAAAATATTTGATAGTACTTTTTTTTTTTATTTTTCATTATAAATGTTTTTCAAAAAGAATTTTAATAGAAATCTACACCTGTTTTATTTTCTTGATTTATTGAGTAAATAAGAATATTTATGAAAACAAAATAGACAAGTGTTGGCCTTTGACATGTACAATGAATATACGTGTAAAAGATTTAAACTCAATTAATATTAACAGAATGAAAATGAATTATGGTATTGGATCGATCGATCACCAATACCAAACTAGGAGAGGGCATTATCTTTATTCAAAACTTGAGGATAAGGTTCGATATTATGGATACTTAGAGGAGAGGGGATGATATTCCCCATGTTTATTTTATCTTAGGGAAAAATCCATTTGCGACTAAAACTTGGTAGATGAGTACGAGGTATCATGTCTATCTATTCACAAAATTTGGAGTTTTGATCAGGTCCCATCCGGAGACACATAGGGTCAAATCTAGACCCTCCATGGGGTGTGGGCCCTACACACCAGAGGTGGGTCCCACACCCCATGGAGGGTCCAGATGGGGGCCTGATCACCTAATTGCAAATATTTGGAGTATGTACGAAGGTATTCATGATTTGGGTGGGGTCATCGAAGAAACCATAAGGGCCTTTAAGATTTAAGCAAAGTGGCACAGGACACAGGGCACAGGGGAGTACACCAATGTAAGGCAATGGAATGGTTTCATGAATAGGAGCAGAGAGATTATTACATCTAAGAAAGAAGAGAGAGAGAGTGGGAGGGTGAGGGTGGATGTGAACTCAAAGAGCCTTCCCCCTCCCACCTCACCCCACAAAATAACATCTATAGACTATTCCAACCCAATAGCTTTCTCAAGATATGCCAAGGTAGGGGTGCAAGTTTGGCCTTCCAAGCCTGAGTTCAAGCCTGACCAAGTTCACCTTGAGTCCGATAGGGCTTGGGTTGGGCTTTCCAGCCTGTGGACGAGGCTAGAGTTGATTTTTTCAGGATCAGGTTGGGTATGGGTTGAGCTCAGGCTGACATAACTATGTATATATGAATATAACATATACAATCATACAATAATATCATACACAATGTCAAATAACATGGTTAGCCATGGACTTGTCTAGTTCTGAGATGGCATAAATTAAATAGGGGTTGTCAGGGTCAATTAGGGCAATCCGGCCTGATCAAGGTTAATCAGGACCGAGCTGGGTTGGGTTAAGCCCGATACGACTGGGCTTGGCCTATGATATCCTAGCCCGAACTTGAACTGGGATGGGGATGGGTTGAGCTGGAGGTAGACGTTTATTGAAAACCAATGACTAGTCTTACCAAAAAACATAACAATGACTAGTTGAATGATGGGAAGATGATAGGAACCAAAAGGGGCTAATCGAGCTCGACGCTTTATGTCGAGTGCTCAAACCCAAACTACACCACACTGCACTTTTAGGGATTTGGTGAGGATTTTAATCCTATCGATCATCATGGATATCAATATCTCAAGTTCAATCAAACGATTTCTCCCCTAAGCTTCAGATACCATTTTTTTCACTATATTACCTTGCCTAGTTTTTTTTTTACCGTTAATCTAATATTGATCATGTATTGGTATCAACCACAGCAGATCTGATACCAATTCTTAAAACCATGATCTCATATTGTTGGATGGGAAGACAACAGTGTGTAGAGGTCACACTGATTCGTGTCAAAATCATTTTGAGGTGGATCCATGTGATAAAAAAGGATCCAAACATAGTCACTGAAAGATGATGAGATGAAGAATACATTATAAAAATTTAACATAAAAAAACTTAGCACTTGTGTGTCAATTTCGGAAATTTATCTTCAATTGTGATCAGTGCATCACACTTAAGACTCAAATCATCCACTCAACACTTGAAACGATAAAAGACAGTGATTAGATTTTCAAGTGTGGTGCACGGGGCAGTGCACTTGCGAGGATGAAAATCCATCAATTTTAGACAAGATAATTTTGGGATGGGTTTCTAATGGATCAAGAATTGAAAGACCAATAACGAATCGGTTGCAATCGAAAACGCTAATTAGAGTTACTTGATACTTAAAAATAAGGGTTGTGTCAAAAACACTTATATTTGAATGTTTGAGACTTTAAGGGCCAATAATCTTAAGGGAACTAAAACTTTTTATTAAGCAGAATTGAGTTCTAATTTTGAGACCATCTAGTTTATGGGATGGTCCTAGAATTGACCCCGATAAGAAAACTCCAGATTGGATCAGCTTCCATTGATTTTGACCTATTTAATTGCAATTGGTTAGGAATCGGTCAAAATCAAATTGAAAACCCTAATAATCGGCCGATTCAAATCGAGAATAGATCCAACCTACTCAAATAAAATCCAGGGATTGAGATATCAGTATTGAGATCGATATCGGTCTCTGTTGATACCTAATTTTACCCATACTTTTCTTTAAAGTTTGGGATTTTTTTTTTTAAATTTTTTACCCTTAACCTATAGTAATACTCGATCCAAGATCGATCGAGTATCGATATCAGCCTCGACCGATACTGATACGATCCAGCGTACCTCATTCCATGATCCTATCAGTGATATGAGAATCAATAAATTAGAGGATATATGATTATTATTCCTATATTAATTATTTAATTGGTAAAGATCTGGTCAGGTGGGTAGAGACCGGGGTATCATTCATTTGTTTTTTTGGGGCTTTCAGGATCTCTTAACTATGAGTCTATGACACAATCTTACAAGAAACCTAAACTAAATGTGGGTAATGGAAGACTATTGTTAAAGGTTTAAGTAAAAGAGGTGAACATGAATCATCATTATTACTATCATTCTTAAATACTAATATGGCCTACTACTAATAATAGTTTCTTTCTTTTTATGTTAAAAGATCATATCATAGATTGGCACCGTAGTTACCAAGTGATCCTTTCCTTCCCAAATAGCCAAATCCTTCATTAATAACGAGGCCGGTGTGTTCTTATCTTATCTTCCTTTGGCTTTCCTTTCCTTTGTGGCCTCTGCCGCAACACGCGTCTTCACTCTTTTTGGCATTTGACCGAACACCACGTGTGCCCATTTCTTTTGACTCATATTATTCTCAGTTTTACTGTTCTCGCACGTGCACTTCATCGTTTTAAACGTATACCCAAATCCTTTCTCACTAAATTACAGGGAAAGTACATGGAGGGGAGGAGAGTATCACTCTAGTCTCTGCATCTTCAATTTGCAACACAAAAGAGCCCACATGTACGAAGCACAGCATGAGTTACCCAAGAAACCCAAAAAAGAGAGAAAGTGAGAAGGACAGAGAACCACCAGACAGTTGGGCTCCACCTCAAAATCTCAGAGTAAGTAAAATGGAGAAATGGGAGACAAGGTTTCAATTTTCTCAGTTCTTTTACCTCTCTTTTCTCTGTTGCAGAAACTTTTTAATGAAGTTTTATTGAAGGACAACTGGGCAAGAACGACAAGAAGGTAGGTGACAATCAGGTGTGGATATTCAGAAACATAACCTAACCCCTTCCCTCCCCCCATCATAAAATAAATTAAAAAAGAGAAGTACTGAAATCTGAATTGTCGGGATAAACTCAATATAAAGTTTTCTTTGAGGTTAGTAAGTCAAAAGGCAAACCGATTTCGATGACTCATTAGTTACTATCTTTTGAAGAAATCTTCATTAATGTTGTGATTCTATTTTGAGGAGCTTGGATCCATGAAAATAGAACTTTCAAACTTTTCCCAAAAATAAAAAATTGAACCTTGAGAAGGAAGGCTTGAACCTGAACTATTGTCAGTATATTAAAGAATCCAAATATAATTGGGATATGGACACATGGCCCAAGATACTATTCTCCAGGAGAGATGGCAGCATCGAATACGACCGCAAACGTGCAGCCTACCTACCCTAGTAGCCACTTGGCATTCGTACGAGTTTCAGAATCAACTCGCTAAAACCTGCAACCAACCCATCTTATTGCTCAATAGGGAAAATTATTTCTTCTAGTTTCCTCCGTTCCCAGTACTTCTACTAAAGGAGAAGGGGATGGACATAGCCGGGAAAAGTGTTCGGGCAAAGCAGGTCATTATGTCCTCTCCTTATTAGAGGCACTGGGGAATTGGACCGGGCAAGGAACTGGAGGTGATAAAAATTCCAATGAGATGGTTCCTGAGAGTTGAATTCGAAATAAGTGGGAAGAAATGGATCTTTATCCCCTCAATTTGTTAGCTCCTCAATTTTCTCAATTTCATCTAATAAGGGGTAGAAATGACCACCCTACCCCCTGTCCAAACATACTACCCGGGTGGACCGGGGTCCACCTCCCTCTATTAGAGGAATTGAGGAAATTGACAGGCAGGCAAATTGAGGTGATAATTTTTCGAGAAGGAACAGTTCTGTGATAGGTGTTTTTCAATGGATTCAGAATTGAAATAAGGTTGTGTTTGGTATGTTGGATTCTTGACGATAAAAACAATTATTTTTATTATCAGAGAATAAAAAATCGACTTGGAATGCATACAAAACATAGCCTAAATAACCATCTGGAATGGAAATTGCAAGGACATGTTTAAAATACATATTTACTTATAGGTAAAGAGAATGTTGTTTGGTCGCATGCAACTTGCACCAGACATTGCCCCCTCCAAATGATCGCTCGATCCTCCCCTTACAAAATGAAATATCCTCTTGGTCAATGCCCATGAGTGTCTCTTAATTGACCCCCCATGCTGATGCATGTACCACGTGACCAGGCAAAGGCAACATTACTTATTCATTGCGAGTCTCATATCAGGATGGGAGTGATTGAATGACACCTCTATAAGTGTATTTATAACTTAACACCTATTAATAGTCCTTTGTCTTATTCCCAAGAATTGCTTCGGATAAGGATAAAAAAAGTTTTCAAAAATAATAAGATTTGTTTTTTTGGCAAAGCAAAAATAATGAAAGTGACATATGAATTATGTCATTGCTATGTATATTTTTCGGATACACATGTGAAATTACACTATTACTCTCATTAAAAAAATATTATATATCACACTAAAAGTGCAAAAAATTAAAATTACAAATTATTTAACATCTTGAGGAGTGTCAATAATGAAATTTTTATAAAAATTATGTCATAATCACAAAGTAAAACTAAGGATTAAATTTTTTTAACAAAAAAAAATTTATATTTTAGTGTTTGAAACTTTTGAAGGTCTAAAACCATAAAAAAAACTCGAACCATGTGAGATCATTATTTCAATGTTTGAGACTTTCAGTGCTTAGGATCGTTTAGGAATCATAAGAATCGTCTTGTTATTAAACGGGACCATTTCCTAATCTTGGAACCGTATAAAACCGTCTTAATTACCCAGGACCATCGCTTTTGACAATCTTAAAGTTTTGAAAATTGTAAGCCAGCGAAAAGGCGAAAACTATCTCTGAGATTGTGATGTCTGCTTTGAGTGGTTCTTAAGTTATGCAAGTATAGGGAAAATTTTCAAGCTTTTCTCAGAGGAGCTCTTTACATTTTGGAAATCTGATAGTAATAATAAAATCCACTCTCTATGGAGCTCACTGTTCTAATCATATTGGAGAATCGGTTGATTTGGTCTGGAAATCGGCCATGACATAGACCGATCCGGTTAGATTTTAGCTGAGTCCCATTGATTTGGTTCCGTATTCTGGCAATTCAAGCCCATTCGGATCAGAATCAGCATTGACCAATTCGGTCCTCGATTCCATTTATTGAACCTTGATGGAGCTCTCACAGATAGAGAGATCATTCTCCATTAGTTGATGCAGATTGCACAGACAGAGAGAGAGAGAGAATTCTCCATTAGAAGGGGGGGGGGGGCTTGATAGGCATGTTGGTACAGCCTCAAATTGGTATGTATCCCAGTACCCGTGGGGCATTTCTCTGATCCTTCTAAGGCTTCTAGAAAGGTTAATTGATGCTCCACCAGTTTCAACTACCTGAATAGTCGGCCTTGTCAAATTCACCATCTTTGACTGAAAGGGCCCCACTTCCATCTTAACTTTAAGGTTCCACTATTTGGGCTGACATTGGATTCAGTCTATTAACCTGCTCCTCTTAGTATTTGGAGGGTGAGCATAGGGATGGATTCTTTGCCCAATAAGTAAAATGGGAGGTCAAGGGTAAAGTACTTTGAATTCCTATTCACATGTGAATGAATGAGAAATGTAAAAACTAAAATAAGTCTTTACCTTACCTCCTCAATAGCTGTCTAGATGGGGAGCAATTAGGAATTTCTCACGTATTAAGTTCTCCACTGCATCCAGATTCCAGGCATTGGTTTTCATAACATATTTAACGCACCAGCAAGCCTCACACAGATCCTCAAAGGGAGCACTCTGTGGAAACAATTCTTGCTGCAACTAGTGATGGCAATGGTGAATGGTGTGGCTACTTTCCCTCTTTGCCCTAATGGTTCAGATATGTTTGGACTTAATCGGGTAAGCGTGGAGTTTGGTATTGGAAAATAGCCAAAGTTTTCCATAATATTCATGAGGGCTCAGCTTATCAAAATCCAGTCATTTTTGTGGAGATATTATCCACATCATCATCTATTAGACTTGAGAATTTCATACCAATCCAAATTTCCATGGCTGATTTATAGTGTACAACTCGGCGTAGGTTAGCTTATAAATTTGGTGAGCCCCAAGAATATCTGTCAATGCAGGTTTTAGGATGGGGTATCAGCAGTACCATTTTGACCCTCTAAAAATTGTGGACTGGTGATACCCCATCCCAAAACTGTTACATTGCCTTCTCTAACTGCAACATTGATGAAAGATCACGTTAGAGGAAAAAAGATGCTAAATCCCCTGTGAGACACCATTTCTGTTCAATTTCCTCCAGAACCTTCAAAGAAATGATGTAAATGGATGTCCAAAGGTTCCTAGGCGAGGGTAGAAGCTTAGTCACCCCATTCTAATCGATATAAAACATATGGGAAAAAGATCTGAACTTGCTGGTGTTTCCTACACCCTCTCACAAGGTACCGTGAAATGACACATCTACCTCTAGGGTAGATACCCAGACATGCTCCCCCATTGGCCCAGATGCTTGTGTAGACCATGCGAACAAGTAGAGATCTCTTGCCCAAAACATATATAGTTGAAGTGATAAGAAAGTGTCTCCAGACACATCATCCATGAACTTGCCTCGCTGGTGGAAGAAAAACAGTGAGGAATTTAGAAGTCCCATAGCTGTGAGGCTTACAGACAAGCAAAAAAGGTAGCTATTTTTCCGAGTCAAGTATGAGTATGATTAATAGTTAGCCAGAAAAAAAAAACAATTTCTACTCGGAAAAATAAGAATAACTAACCAAAAAAAAAAAACTTGTAAGGCAACTACAAGTAATACAGTACACTCTATTGATGACCAAACAAGAAATACAATTGGTTAGTGTACTTCTTCACCATCAAGCCACTTAAGGCAAGGGAGAACCTTGGACAGCACTATCTTAAATTTCTCATCAGCGATTGCATTTCCCACTACATCTAACTGTGTTAAATGTAAGCCTTTAAAAATCACCACAGCTTCCCAATACTCTCTCATACTAACACCATTAGTTACATCATTAATATTCCAATCAGTTCCTACTGCTTGTGACAGCGGAGATGCACACAAATACCTAGTTGTGTCAATATAATGTGCACCAATCTCGTTGTAGGAGATATCCAACACTTTTAAAGATTTTAGCAGTCTCAAAGGCTCCAGTGCAGTAAGACTTCTGAGTTTGTTGTTGCTTAGATTCAAACAGGAGAGAAGTTGCATTGCTTCCAAACCTGTCACAAGATTCAAAAAACCAAGTATCATCATTGGATTTCAGTTCTCTCTTCTTACTGGATTTCATTTTTTGTTTTGAAATTTCTCTTCTTACTTGTATTCTCCTTTGGTTTTGAAATGCTTAGGAAGCATTACATCAGTATAATTTCAACTCCCCCCCCCCCCCCTCTTTATTTTTGGTGTGGAGTAATTGAGGAAAGAAACTTGAAACCTTCATTAAATTTAATATCACAAGTTCACAACCACATGGTACGACTATATACGACCAGCATGTACAAAATGAGCAAAAGTTAAAATTCTTCTTTGGTATAACAAATGTTACAAATTCAAGAAACCAAACGTAAAAAATCATCACCAAACTCCAACAATAGTTTCACATTGTCCTGGACACCTAAATGGGAATATTCTATGAAGAGGAGTAGCATTACAGACACCAGGATAACATTTTTAGCCTATGATTTCTATGATATAACAGAGTATGAACCTCACCAATAACGACAAAGAGCCAAGAGAAAAGTAAGACCCTTCAGAAGCTATTGAAGCTATCCAACGAACCCCTTTCTCTAATAGACCATAAAGTTAGTCCCTTCACCCTTGTCCTATATGGAAATACATGAATATTCATCCTCTTATCCTCAATAGAACCATGGATGCAACAAGAGATTATACAACACCTACAGGACTAAAATTAAGATGCCCAAATGGTGATTGGCAACAGTAATAGTTGACCAAAAAAGATTTAATGCTGGCAATGGCCCTCCAAGGGACACAAATGGGTTCTTGAGCTCTTAAGGGGAGGGGGGTCAAGATTCACCAAAATGAGGGATATCTCCTATTAATTCATCTGAACTCGGCAAGGAAGAATTGTATGCATGGAAGTTTCGGATGTAGTCTTAATATTTATTTTATTTAAACTAGGATCATGCACACAGAACAAGTCATCTGCTACTCAAATATGGATCGAACGTGTAATCCATGCAAACTACATGAATTAGGATAGAAGGTATCCACAATCCAACAAATTCAGTCAGCAGTGTGCAGAGATACTCCTAACCAAAGGGCTAAAAACGAGTTATATACAAGAATACCTTCTATAGAATGAAGTTCGTTGTGGCTGAGATCTAGCATTTGTACCCATAGTAAACGCTCGGAAAATCCAATTCGTGATAGTGACATATTCTTGAGGCGTAAGCAGATCAAGTTGTGTAGACTCAAAGAAGTTTGGTCGTTATACTGACAGCAGTACCTCAGCAAAGAATCACTTGTGGAGGTCATCTGCAGAATAACCCAAATATGAGAATATGCCATCAAAATTTTATCAAGGTCTGCAAATGGCTAGCTTGGATTGGCATGTAAAACATATCCTATTGAAAAAACACAATGAATGACTAACTTTTTTCATTGAGATCTAATAGGAAGCAGCAGCTGAAAAACATTCAAAGAATCCAAAATCCAAAGGCTATGAGCACACTCTAAAACAGGGTTTTGTTTGCAGAAGCAGTAATTGACAAGTTTAATATCATTGGTCAACCTACACAATCATTAGAGTCTAAACATAGTCTTGAATTCCTCTACGTTATTCAGTGTTTAAGTCCTAGAATTGAAGTTGGGATTGCCTACGGGAAACTCTACATAAGGTTGTAATTTTTTTCTTTCAAATAATAAAAGGAGAAAATGCCTGCTATGCTATGGTTTGGTATTAAATCCAGAACTCCTGAATGTAAGATGATGCTTCCAGCTTCTTTCAGATGTAATTAATAGAACCTACTATTGTACTGCTAATTAGACCAATCCTTCGTCTCAAAATTTTCTATTATTCTTTTTTTTTTTAAGCTGAATCCATAACCCATGATTAGCCTCCCCAACATAAATTCCTCTATACATCCAGATCTCCATAGGCAATCACAACCCAACGCATCATACCCGAAGGCTTGATCACTACCAATCAGCTAAGCCTGTGTTCTCACCGATAAACCCTAGCTCCATAACTCTAAATTATGTTTAAATCTAATGCTAGTACAACCCTTTAATTATGACTTCCCCCATCAGTTTTATATCAGAATCTGTTCCAAATTTTCAAATAAAAAGTTTAGAAGTTTAGTGTGAACAGTTAGAGATACAAAGAGGCAGATTTCTCCTCCCAAGTGGGAGGGAAAACCCACAGCATCAATTCTTAATCGCTTTGCTTCCCTGGCCCATTTGCTACTTTTTTCTGTGTAATTACATCCAATTTAATGATATGATGACATGAGCTTTACTTCCATGCTGTCCATTGCAAGAGGAACATTTCTAATTATGACTATGGAAACTAGAGATACGTGAGCACTAAAAGCAGAATAATTACCAGAGAAGTCAAGAGATGGGTAGTAGGAGATCCTACCATATGACCATCTGTGATCACAACAATGACATTGGAGCTTATATGGGTGAGGAATGGAACATTTCAATTCTGTACTAAAGGTTAGAGAGGGCCCAGTAGAATGAGTCAGGCCTATGTAATTTCAATGTTTAACAAATTGGAACTGAAAACAATTTATAAACTTCACAAAATTCATTTCTGTCTTAAATTAACTAATAGAGACTCTTGGGTCTTGAAGAACAATTGCAATGATGGACTCAACATTAAGAGTATGATAATGCATATAAGATCTAGTAGCTCCTTAGACTAGCCTTATTATTATTGGCAAGCCCCTTGGCAAAAGCAAGTAAATAGATGGCACCTGGGTATGGGAACATACTTCCGTATAATATATCATACCTTAACAACCAGGCATAGATACATTACTTTTTTTCTCCTATAGCCATGTAATTGAGAGGCATTCAATTAAAAAAGAGAGAGAGAGAGAAGTGCAATCAAACCAAGCTTGTATGCAGGTTCAGAAGCATTCAGAAGAAACAGCTTACATAAGCAGCATTACAAAAAGAACAAACATATCTAGGTAACAATCAAATATTGGAAACATTATGCCTCTAGGGAAAAAAAAACCTGCTCCAAGAGGACTAAGCTGTGTTCATCCTTGTAAAATCTAGAATGACAGGGGTCCAACTTCATCAAGTCAATAAATAGATCCAAAACTTCTTCAGAATGAATCCTCTTCTGTTGAGAAGGCAACTGGTACGACATCATTGCATCATGAGCCTTTAAAAGTCGTGCAAGGGTAAGCTTTCCAATTTTACTGCCAATGAAGCCCCAAAAAAATGGAGAATTAGACAGAAAAAAAGGGGATGGAAGGGATAAACAGAGGCAATCTTTTCTGAAAATTTCCAACTAGAGCTACAAAAAACAAGGCAAACATACCAGTCTATCTCCGACAACAACTCCCGGAAGAGAGCTATCTCATTAGATATAGTCTCAGCATGCCAGCTATAGGTCTTTTGCTCACATTCCTTGTCAATTCTAAGTTGGTCAAAAGAACCAATAGAACTTAAGTCCCAAATAGGTTTTTCATTAGCATTAAAATTGTCATCCTTCCACACAACCATCTCAATATCAGACCCCACTTCACTACGTTCTGGATCAATTGAGTGTAACCTCACAGTAAATGCAAATTGGGAAGAATGGCAATAGTGGCACCCAGTTGAAGTGACAATACCTTGAGAATGTCCAAACTTAACATCAACTGGATGAGATTTTGAGAGACCTTTGGCATCAGGAAAGTTCAAATATGTTACCCAAGCTTGGGCACTTCCTGAATTGTCTGTTGAAAGTGGCATCCAAGTAAGATCTTCATTCTTATTGAACATGTATTCAATGGTTATTGCTGAAGAGTCTACTCCTCCAACAGCTTGATTAAAATAAAGAACGACAGGAAAAACCCCTTTATCAGAATAAACACTTCTGAATGGAAGTAGTGCACCACCACTAAAGTTATGTTCAAAAGATAACATCAGATCTGAACCCTGAGGAGGCCAAGAGGCAACCAGCACTGGAGAATCTGGTTTAACTGTTTGATCCAGAAGCCAGAGATGATAAAACCACCCACTTTGGTCATCTGGATCTGTAAAAATAGCTTGGTGTACAAGCTCATATTCTTCTGTCAGAATTTTTTCCCTATCAGCAAATCCTTGAGCCTTCTGCTTCAGCAAATCAGACAAAAGTACACTGCAGAAATCACTTAGTTTGAATGTCATGCTGAATGATACAAAATGGTAAAGATATAAAAGCAAAACATGCAGCAATGGAAATACAATTATGGACATTATAATATTGTTAAATGCAAATTTTCCACCCTTTGGGGGAGGAGGGGAGGAACAGAGATCAGTAGTATATGTCCTGTCCGGTGAATTCATGTATTCAGTAATACCATGCCTACATGACTATGCCATTAGTCAGATTTACACTATATCAAGATGGTCAAGGTAACTCATCAAAAGGAATTTGAATTGCATTCAGAGAACATAGTGCTGATTATCCTTCACAGTAAATTAATGCTTTCAGTAAGCATGCCAAAATATGGCTAAAAGAGTTTGGATCAGACAATAATCAAGAAAAATGACTTGCAAGTATAGTTCTTCCAGAGAGATGTCTAGACCAGGCTAAAAGAATTTCACTGGACCATACAATAATTGGGGAATCAGCAAGAAATCAAACAATACCTAAGGTCTTCTTCCATACAATAATTGGGAGTTATTGATGCAGTGGCACTCGAATGGTTGGACTAGCACGACCGGGTTTGGAAACCCAAGCCCAGACAGAACTGGTCCAACTTTGGTTTTTGGTCGAAAAAAGGCTGGTAGTGGCCTAGTCATTTAGAGGGCAAGCCTTGTTGCAACAGTAAGGTTGTTCTATTGCAACCCGGTGGTTGTAGGCTCGAATCAAGGAAACAGCCTCTCCGCGAAGCAGGGGTAAGGCTGCGTACAGCTGCCCCTCCCCAAACCCCGCAGTAGCAGGAGCCTCGTGCACTGGAATGCCATTTTTTAGTGGTCTAGTTATTTATTTGGCTTTAACTTGTAGTCTTTTATTTATTTTATTTCATCATGTTTTGCTTTGAGTAGATTACCCTAGGATATAGGAGATAGAGTTTGAATGAAAGTTAGTTTTAGTTTTGCAATCAATTTAGGACTCTTTATTTCCTCTTTATATGTGGGGATGTACTCATCGACTAGAGACAGATTAATGGAGAGTTTGGGTTTGCTTGAGTACTGTGTGTGGCTTTGTGGTTGGTGCTTTCTTCTTCCTCCCCTCTCCCCTGGTATGACCCATCCATCTTCCCTTATCCTCAACTGTCATTCTCTTCTCCTCCTCATTCTTTCAGTTTTCTTTTCCCCACCCTGTTTGCAACAGTACTTGCAGCCACCAAGGGCTGAATCTAGTTCCATCTACTCAAACCCTTTCTCCCTGATTAGGGTCAAAAGAACCCCTTCCCTGGGAGACTCAAACCTGAGATTCCCCTTCCCCATTCAACTCTCTTGCTTTGGGATATTTAACTGCAACCAGAATAGAGCCCGAATATACAACCAGGTCTTGAATCAGGTTATTCTTGTTCACTTGGTGCTTGCTCTTTTGATCTGCTAACAGTTGTACTTGATAGGACTTTGAGTGGCATCTTCTCTCTTTATAAAAAGGCAAAAAAAGACTCCTCAATTGATTGTAAAACGGAAGCTAACTTGCACTCAAGCTCTATCTCCTACATCCTACGGTATAATCTACTCAAAGCAAAACATGATCAAATAAAAGAAATAAAAGACTACAAGTTAAACCCAAATAAATAACTAGACTACCACCAGCCTTAATTAAACCAAAAACCCAAGTTGGGCCAGTTTTGTCTGGGCTTTGGTTTCCAAACCCGGTCATGCTGGTCCAACCATTTGAGTGCCACTGCATCAGTTATTAGTCACAAAACAGGCTTAGCATATTCAACTACAAAAACAACAGCAAAAACAACCAACAGCTGACCTATTTCTTCCTATGTTTACTCCTACAGCAGGCAATTGTGCAATGAGAACCAACCAATCAATTAAGAGTCAGCATTTCCTTTCATGTACAAGTTTGGAGTCCCA
Source organism: Telopea speciosissima (assembly GCF_018873765.1). Lineage (NCBI taxonomy): Eukaryota > Viridiplantae > Streptophyta > Magnoliopsida > Proteales > Proteaceae > Telopea > Telopea speciosissima. The sequence goes on from NC_057920.1 coordinate 4,617,381, forward strand.
CATGTAGAGCATGAGTCAGTACTTGATAACATAATGAAACAATAGAAGATGGAACAGCATCTCGGATGCCTGTCTGGGGATATTCGAATTGAGACCTGTACACAAGTCAAATCACCAGCTGTATCTATGGATAGGAATCATTAGTGCAAGCTTCTGACTCAAAAGATTAAGAAACAGTTCATGTCTGTGAGAAGCAAGTAAGCAACAAAAAGAAATTTTGACATGCTCTTTCTTGCTCTTTCTTCACTAACTGTTTGAGAATTCACTCAATCCCCCCCCCAACCCCGACTGTGCTTGCCTTAGCACTTTTACATCATTTCCAAATGGCAATGCTATATAAGGCCAGATTGTGCTCCTTGGGAATAAGAAAGCAAAAAAGACTAGCACAACTCAACCACCAAACCAACCAGATCATTACTTCATTACCTCATCTTAGCTATTGAAAATGAGATTAAAGTCAGTTCACAGTAGTACAGTTTCCAGGTATCTAGGGAACAAAGTTTACTGATACAAATCCCCCCTCCCACCCCCAATAAAAAAGGGAAAAAACTTTTATAGCTTTCTTTCATGTGCTTTCACAACTCTGGATCAATGGCAACTAAATCGAAACCCCACCAGAATGGCCTAAATCAATACTAAAACAACCAATATATTAAATCCAAAACTGATTTCAATACCCCAAACAGTGGAGATGATTCTGCCTTTTTCAACTTTCTTTTCTAAACCTACACTTACCCTTGTCTCCTACAATGGTGGCCTAAATCAATGCTAAAACGTCCAACACATATTTATACCCAAAACTCACAGTGAAGTGTAACAAATAGATGATTCTCCCTTTCACTTTTGTTCATTTGTTATCTTTCTCTCTCTTGGATGGACTCAGATTTGGAAGTTGCAGAGCCAATAATAGAAATGCTAGTTTAGTCTTTTCTAATTGCTATCTCATGAGTCATAAATATAATCTTCAGCTAGTTATAAAAGAAGAAACTCCAAGGACATACTTTTGAAGAAAATAAAGGAAATTTATAATATTGACCTACTTTAAATCATAAAAAGACGGTAATTTTCACACCTACGATTGTGCCACGCAGAATAATTGCTGAAGTTTGTATCAATCATGTCCGTGGTAAACTTTAGCTCCTCCTCCAGCGATAGGTTCTTCAGAGATGCAACATATCTGAGAAGTATATGAAATAAGCAAAAAAATTCCCCAAATGCTGAAATTCGGATAAAACCAAAGGCCCATCCTCACCTCCGGTAATTCCATGCGTGGAAATTCCGAGAATCGAGTCTTTGGAATTGATCCAAAAGTCGGAATTCCTTATCGAAAGAAAGGAATCCTTTGTTCAAGACCCATTTGCGATGGTACCATGCCGAGTAACACTTAAAATTTCGTCTCAACGCACTCTCTACCTACACCATCCATAAAATAAAAATCAAGAAATTCAATTACGCAAAGGACAAGAAAATGATTGAAATAACAGACTACAAAAAAAGGAGAATCAGCACGCACGACTCGTAGTTCTTGGTTAAGAATAGATTTAATGGCGTCGGGATCGGTTTCGGATATGAGTATATTATCCACAGCTAGCTTTCTGTAATTCCAAGCAGTGTAGTGTTCGGGATTTACTTCTACAAGTTTCGCGCCGATTTCTAGGGCTTCCTTAGTGTAGCTGAAAGATCAATCACACAAACAGTGACATATAAATAAGAGATAAGAATCCGCCAGACTTTAAATATTTAATACGATGCAATAAAATGATTTAGAAATGATGAACAGGAAGAAATGAAGAAAATAACTCACATCTTGTCATGGTGATATTGAAGAAGTTGATCTTGGAGGCTTCGCAGTTGAGCAGCTTTGGCAGCTGAAACTGTGTCATCTGGTTTCGTGGCCTTTCGAGGACGCCCGTGCATTTTTCTTTGCGAAAAACGCACACGGAAGAGAGAAGGAGATCTTTGCCACAGACACTCACAAAGAGAAGAGAGGGAGAGGGAGAGGGCGAGAGGGATCGAGCGAGTCTACGCGTGCGTAGAGGAACACCTGCACTCGATCAGTTCCAGACGAACAAACGAGGCAACTACCAAGGCTCCGTTGGATGCAAGGAAAACGGAAGAAAAGAAAATTCTATTGGTTTTGAAAATGGAAAAAAGAATAGGGTAAGAGATTGCTGCGCGAGTGCATGTCCTGCACCAGCGTCTAGACGAATGAAAGTGTGTGCAAGGCACCAACATGGATCAAATTTTTTATTTCGAGGTGACATGGTAATTTCACAAGCTCTTATGTCTAGGCAAAGATGCACCTGATTAAAGACGTTCTTTTTCCTAAAAAATAGGAGAGGGATCGCTACCAAGCTGTGGAAAATTTATCATCTCAAGTGCGATGCATTGCCCTAGTACACCACACGTAAGAATCCAACTATCCACTCAACAGGTGCCAATGAGAGCACAACGGGAGCATTCAAGAGGGGTGGGATTCTTCATTTCATAGGGTTGGGCCAGTCATTTTCACTTATGTGCTTGGGTGCAGATGCCATGCAGCTTGGGCTTGGCAGCCTTATCCTTCTTAAGGGAACGCCAATATTCCCATTTGTGTATCTCTCTCCTCCTTAAAACAAGGGATAAAGATGTCTTTTCATATGAAGAAAAGAGAAATAGATTCATGGGAGTGCTAGCACAGAAAGAGAACTCTCTCCTTTTTCTTAAAAATGAAGAAATTTCTTATCAAATGGAAAACTTGAAGGATGAGATAGGCCCATTAATTGAGGATTCCATTTTGTATAAGAAGAGACATTGTCTTATTTGATGGCAGTGAGGAAAGATTGCCAGTGTGAGCCTCATGGTGAGAAAAGATGTGGGAAGGAATTCCACTCATGGGGGTCGTATTCTTTTCTTTCTTTTTTCTTAACTATTTACCTAGTTACCTTGTATGATTGTATCCATTATTGAATTTTTTGGCCAAAGTTTTCCTTTACCATCATGAAAGAAAATCTATCTCATCCAAGGTGATTTAAGTTACTTGACGCTTTGATCGAAATCCTAAAGTCACTTATATTACCATTTATTCTCACCCCTTATCATCGATGGTTTAAAATACCTTTTCTCATTCCAATTAGAAAGTCAAATCTCATGAATTTAGAGGTTCTTTCTTCACTGTAGGTGAATGGAAACTTGATCCGAATTTTTTTTAAACATATTTAAGAATAATATTTTATGTATATTATTAATAATTAACATTCAAATTAATAACATAATCATCCTATGAAATTTTTTTTAATGATTTGCAAATCTTCACTTTCTTTATTTTATTTTCCTTAAACTAAAACTCAAAATTTGAGATATCGGCTACTTCAAAATTTTGAATGTTTTGTCCGTTGCATGATCTCTGTGGGAAAATTATCTTCTGTAGTTTCTTGTCCGACCCAGTTCCCTAGTGTTTGTAATAAGAGGGCTGGAATAGTCATTGTCCCCCACCTTGTTAGAGGTACTGGGGGAAGCAAATTAAATTGCAAACACTCCAAGTTGTACAGATACCTCTCCTATAGAGCTCATTACTTTTTGTTAGGACATCGAATAGGACAGTAGTATTTAGAAAGAAAAACAAGAATAAACAAAATAAAAATTTTAGGTTCAAAATAAAAGAAAAGGCTGTTGGAGCTGCTTAGAGGATACACAAACCCCCTTTCTCTTTATCTTTTTCCTCTAAACATGAAATGACCTCGCTGCCTTTCTACATACAAAAATTGTTCTAGCACATTTCATTGGTGCACTCCTCTATGCCACTTATTGAGAGAAATCTCCATGACTGTGCACGGACTCATCAAGACACCTCAAAAGTATCTGTTGTACTCTTCTTTTCTTCCCTTTTTTTTGTATCACCATTGGATGCTTCATAGGACTTTGGATGAGAACAAAAGGCTCCATCAAAATGATGAAACATCTCCTTTTTAATAAATCATCGATGCTTTCCTGCATCAACCCCTTCACCTTAAAAGATTTTACAATAAACCATGTCTTTTCAACACCAACACACACCTTTTACTCCCCCCACCCCCACAATAAAAAAAAATGAAAAAAAATTGCTGATAGGTGGTCATTGAGTGGAATGAAGAGATAACCCAAGCTCAAATCTAGGAAATCAAGCTCAGCCCAAGCCCAATCTAACCTTGGATTGGGGATTATTGAGCCCAAGTCAAATACATTCCAAATCATATAAACCCCACAATCGAGCTCCGGTTTTATTGGGATGGGCTATAGGTTTCTAGCAAGGAAATAGAGGATTCTCCCTCATTTGGATATGGAATACTAATGGAACAAGAAATCTGGGAATTGGGTTTTTTTTTCTCCCCGGAAGAAGTTTTCCTTCACCACACGGTGAAGTATCACCGGCCCCCATCAATCGCCATAAAAACTTGCCCCCCTATTTACGAATGATTGAACATAACCCTTCTATGTGGCTGAAGGAAAACTCAGTTCTTTCCTCCTCATGTCCTCTTTTTAGTTTTTTTTTGTATGTTATGGAACACTCACTTAGGTGGCCGGCTGTCCCATATGACATAAAGAGCAACCCAGTACATGAGTAGGCTCTCGCTATTGCAGGGTTTGAGAGAAATTTGGCTCTCCTCTAGCCGTGGCGGGAGCTGGAGGGTTCAGCCCAGCAAAACAAGGGAGTTTTTGGTCATTTCACAGGTGGGACCCAAATGGGCCGCCTATGAAATGACCATATCCCCTGTTTTTGTTGGGCTGGACCTTCCAACTCCAGCCATAGCTAGAGGAAAGCAAGATCCGTCTAAAAGCAATTTGGCTCTCCTCCAACCGTGGCGGGAGCTAGAGGGTCCACCCCAGCAAAACAAGGGGGGGGCGGGTTTGATCATTTCACAGGTGGGACCCAAGTGCCCCCCTGTGAAATGACCATAACCCCCTCCCCCCTTGTTTTTGCTGGGTTAGACCCTCCAGCTCCCACCACGGCTGGAGGAGAGCCAGATCCGTCTAGGAGGGGCAAATGTACTACATGTCTACATGTTAAGTTTCACAATAATCCGAGTTGGCCAGTTTCTATGGCACAGGTGTAAAAGTGAGGATCTTTATCCTCTCAATTACACTGCCCGTACTTGACGTCAAGTACATCTAATAGAGGAGGCAGAAATGACAATCCTATCCCCTGCCCGAACACACTGCTCTGGGTGGGGTCCACCTCCTTCTATTAGATGTACTTGACGTCAAGTACGGGCAGTGTAATTGAGAGGATAAAAATTCGTAAAAGTGATGCTGTCTTTGTGCCATGGACGAAAAAAAATAGCACAACACCCAATTATGGTTTAAAAACATGGATTCGAGATCTGGATCAGATCGGTCAGTCTGTAGATCCATTCGGGTGGGCAGTTTCCACACAAGGTCCGGATTGGTCTATGTATATTCCGATCCGAATCGGCCTGAATCATCTGATCCGATCTGATTTTTAAACCCCTGCCCCTAACTGTCACCTCCAGAGTCTCTCTTCCTTTGTTGCATTTTAGAGAATAGATAAGAGATATGAAGCTGAACTGTATGGCTCTCAAGTTTCTTATTATATAGATCTATATATGGAATCATCTCTTTAGTTACACCATATTTATATACAATTAACGCTGCCGGTTTACCTAAAAAATACACACAAAGCTAGTTTTTTTTTTTTTTGGTAAAGACACACAAAGCTAGTGAAAGGACGGGAAAAGATAAAAAGAAGGGAAGACCAAAATTGATGTGAAAAATCCAAGACTACCCTTGGAAGAACTTATACAAAACTTACCCAATCTTAAGTCATTTTGGAAACCCTCTTCGACCCCAGAAAATCTCCCAAACCCTTCCAACTCCAAGTCGACCAACGTTTTCTCCTTGACGAGGAAGATGAAGATGAAGAAGAAGTTGCAGAAACCCTACTACTCACATGCGTCGATTTCCTTCTCAACCCTAGCAAACCACGAACCTCCTCTGGTGGTCTATACGTGCGTATCAATGGCCACTTAATCCCATCGAAGAAATGGTGCTTCTTGATATCAGTGGCACCCTTGGCGCACCCTAGCCTCCCTCTCGGGTCCTTCACTAGCAACCTCTGTATAAGATCTCTGGCCTCCTCTTCCCCTTCCTCCCCAACCCTTACCACCGTCGCGTCACTCTCCGGCGTGGACCTAAATGGCCTGGACGACGCTATATTGCGCAGTGTAGCCTCTTTAGTAGCACCCTTAAACGGCGTCTGCCCGTACAATAGCTCGTGCACGAACACCCCAAAGGCCCACCAGTCGACTCCGTTACCGTGACCGTTACCACTCACCAATTCCGGCGCGAGATATTCGTGTGTTCCCACGCACGATTTCGAGAACGCCGCCGTGGGCTCCGCCACAAACTCTCTCTTCAGTTCCACTTTCTGCTCCTCCTCCATTCTCCAGCGGCGCCGCTTCCCTCGGAAACATCCGTAACAGTAACCCGGATAACGGCTCTTTTTCCTCTTAAACTTGGTTGACCCAACAAACACTGACGTGGTGGTTTCGATGGTGGGGACCACATCGGCATTGAAACACAAGTCAAAGTCCGACAACATTATGTGCCCATCATCTCTAATCAAAACGTTCTCTGGCTTCAGATCTCGGTAAACCACTCCCTGCGCGTGTAGATATTCCAACGCCACCAGAATCTCCGCAGCAAAAAACCTAACCGTGTTAACTCGGAAACGATTCTCCGGTTGTTTACGGAGTAAGGCGTGGAGGTCCCCACCAGGGCAGTAATCCATCAGCAAACAAGAGTAATGTGAAACCTCGAGATGCGCGTAGAGAGTTGGAAGGAAAGGGTGATCGACGATGGAGAGAACTTGGGATTCCATCTGCACGTGAGAGAGCTTCTTGGGTGTAAGGGCATCTTTGTCGACGACCTTGAGGGCGAAGTTAACGCCATCGTACGAGTCCTTAAGACGGCAGAGGAAGACACGGCCAAGGTTGCCGGTGCCGATGTGGCGGATGAGCTTGAGGTGGCGTAGGTGCAAGGAGCCGTCGGAGGAGAGGTTGGTGGCCGCGTTGATAGCAGACCAATGTGGGTTAGAACTGTAGTTGGCCGGTCGTGCTCCGGTGTTGGAGGTGGTGGAGAGGCGAGAATCGTTGAAGCTGAGGGTGAGACTGCTACGAGCACTAGATGAGGTGTAGGTGCGGCAATCGGTGGAGGTATTGGAAGTAGAGCTGGTGAAGCTGAAGTCTAGATCGGTATCTGAAGGAAAAATGGTATCATCATCCATGGCTGCCCGCTGCTGTGTGTTCGAATTGAGACTTGTGAGAGGGAAGAACAGGGTTGCTTATAAAGGATCCAGAGATGAGTGGGTGGTTGTGGGGGGTATTCCCCTTTATTAATTTAGTGTGTGGTTGACCCATATATCTCTGCTACTACCAGTAGTATTAAAAATTATTGGACGACTCCTCTAGAGAATTCAAGGTCCGCCGGGGATTGGCTTTGAAGCTGTGTGTTTACATGGGAACATGTGAAACAGAAATTAGTACTCCATATAAGAAGCTGCCAATGAGCGGAAATGGCTTTTATTACCAGAGTAGTGGCTTTTGCCGTAATACTCGACAGTTCCTGATGTTCTACTGGTAATAGGATAAGGCATCTCAGACCATTGACATGTGGGGACACACCTCATGTATGGTGTTTGAGATCATGGCTTCAGTTGAATCTAACGTGTGTGCCGTGTGGTGTAACACTGATAAGATTAACTATATCGGTTTGTATCGGCTGGTTTTATTATTTTATTTTAATAAAATATTTATTGTTTGGGCAAATTTATTTTTATTAATAACCACTCCATCGATTGAGGATCAACCAAATATTGGGCATTCTCTTTTTTTGTAAAAAAAAATGTATATGATAGTAAGTTTGGAGGGTGTTTTTGGAGACCTTTATCTCTTCAAGTACAGTACACCCTCAAGTGCACCAAAAATGTATATTTGACAGTACATATGCACTTGGGGGGTGTTTTAAACAAAAGCACTTTAAGGTGCACCATCAGATGTATCTTTTTGTTGCACTGTCCTTGAGCTGATAAAAATTCTGTTTTTGGACCAATAAGGAATGTTTTTTTTTCTCTAAACCAACATTTCGCTTGAAACAGGCTGATGGTGATCTCTCCCGGCCCCTTGCTTCTATATCTCCTGCACTGCCCTCTCTCTCACCCTCTCGGCCTTTGAATTCCTCTCTCTCTCCTCCCCACCTCCGCATCCATCCCCTTTCCCAATCCCAACTCTGTTCATCTCCCTCTCACCCCATCCTCTATCCGCTTCCCAACCTATGAACCCCCTATTCTTCTCTTTCTCTCCCCGAAAAAAAATCTTCTGCAATGCCCTAATCTGGCAGTGCAATGCAGTGTGGGTCTGAGAGCTCGACATATGAAAGAAGTTTTATCAAGCTCACACTGTTGGATTGAGACCTGCCTTGCATTGAGCTAGCACCGTTGGTTGAAGCTTCTTTCACATGTCAAGCTCTTAGGATCGCGCTATAGTACACCACCAGATGCTCGCACTCCAAAGGATTTTAATCTTTCTCTCCCCTTATTGTCTTTGCATGCCCTTCCCCACTCTGCTCTCTACATCTTTCTCCGTTACACCAAATAGAGAGAGAGAGAGAGAGTAGGATCAGTATTGAATTGGTGGGATTGTCATATATGTATTGGTATTGAAGGTCCCCGATCCAAGAGCAATCCTGTATCAATAGATCCATAAGGATCAAGGGTAAAAAAGTTTTAAAAAAGTATTTTTTAAATAAAAATCGAGGATAAATCTATTCGATCTAGATCAATATAAAGGTCCGAATCGATATTCATTGAGACCGATCCATATTTGATATCAATTCCTAAAACAGTGGCTGCAACCAAGTCCCATGATAAAGGAATCACCTTTTACATTTTTTTTTCAAAAAAAAATTTACATTATCGGTCAGAAATTAATAACAAAATTTTTGGGAGGGGGAATAAATGAGGGGCTTTTAGATAAATAATTCTTAAAAAATAAATATAGTAGGAACTAGGAAGACGTGGTCAATTTGGAGGGGAGGGGGGGAGTTTTGTATTATTAATTAATAAAGAAAGGCTTAATTTAATTTTGGTGGCGTCAGGTAGGGGAACAGTGAGAGTGGTGAGGGAGAAGGACACTGAAGGTGGCCATCACAAACCCATCACCATGTGATGGGCCATTGGGCAACATCCGCCCTAAGATGTGGGACCCATGTGGAACGTTTAACGATGCTGTCTGCCACGTGGGCAACATCCTCCCTGCATTACCGCTCTCCTTCAACAAAATCGTCTGTACTCTTAAGACTTCGTTGGAACTCATAAGGACACCAATCAGGTTTTACTTTAATAATGGGCAAAAAAAAGAGATCGCTCTTGGGTCGTGTGGCGCCTGCACGCCAAGTACCGGTTTTGCACCGTGCTGATCTCGATACCATATTGATACTATATCGATGAAATGATGTGTACAAGGGATAAAATTGTGGGGGGAAAAAAAAAAAAAACCTATTTTAAAGGAGGATCAGGGGCAAATTTATCCAATACCTCTGATCAAGACCATATCGATAGTTGATCGATACTCACTCCACTATCATTCACTAAAACCATAATGTGGAGCAAATGAGAGCAGACATAGGGGCATTCACATAGATGTGACCTTTGATTTCATGGGAAACATGGTGGTACTATCGTATTCTTATGCTTATGAGCAGATTTATGTAACTAGGAAATATTTTTTTTCCCCATAATAATAAAATGGAAAAAAATATGTATGAGGGCATGGTGACTGGGTATGAGATCTGTTGGAGGTTAGATAAAGGAATTTTCAATTACGATTGGTTGCAACAGGGATCAGCTTTAAGCCCTTATCTATTTGTGCTTATCATGGATAATCTAACCAAGAACATTCAAGACGAGATCCCGTGGTGTTTACTCTTCAATTATGATATTGTTTTGATAGATGAGACAAAAGAAGAGATTGACTCTAAGTTAATGGGATGGATGAAGTGGAGAGATAAGTCTGGAGTACTCTGTGAGCGATGCATTCCTTTAAAGCTTATATGACAATCAATGATAATGTTGCCAACAATCATCCATAAATCACCCTTCAACTATATATGTCTTGCAGAGAATGGATAGGGCCCCTATGTTCAAGTGTACATTAAGATAGACTTCGCACAAAGTGTTTAATCTTTATTTTTTGGTCCATAGAACATCAACATGGCATAATGTATGTCCATAAAAAAATTAAACCTTAGGGCCACCTTAGGCAAAGCACATGGATCTTATTTAGGACAACAAATTGAAATAAAATTATTCACCTTTTGTGGCCCATTTCTAGTATGTATTTAGCAAAACCTAAAGAATCCCAAAACTAAATTGTTTCTCATTATCTCAATCTCTTGAGTTCAAGGTTGCAAAACTCGGAATCAAGATTTGTATCGGTCGGAATCAGTCAGATTCTACCCTAACCTTAAAAATAGCTTATGAATCAACCGCTCCGAATCAACTAGAATCGAAAACGATCTCGACCAATTCCGATCCTGATCCTGATTCTTGAAACCAAGGGGATATAATTCATCTCTCTTAGCTAGAAACTATGATTCCAATCATGTTTGATTCAATTGAAAGGTAAAGGCAGTTTATCCATGAAGCTAAGAAATACAGATGGATGGGTTAAGAGGGTTTGAGAATTCTGATCTGTATTTATTGAATATATAAGAACAACCCTAGAGCATACATGCACCAAGACAACAAGGAGTGAAGAGTACATTAATGGAGGCACTATCCAAGTCCTATCTGCTTTACCAAGTGCAATGCACCCGCCTAATTCTAATTGTGCTTAAGAGCTAAGTCTCAAACCAAATGATATAAGCAAACATGCACCAATTTTTTTGTTAGTCTTTTCATGCATACCTAATTCAGTTTTGTTGTTATCCCCTTTAACATTGTTACATGCATTAACAAAAAAAAATTGGTTTCTTCCAATCATTAACCTTTTTTTTTTGGTTGGGTGCAATTCAAGTGTCGATCAGTGATCAACTCCATCAGGACCCCACAAGGAGACAAGGAGAGAACCCACAAGGGGTCAAATATGATATCCATAGGTTCCATTTCTTGGAAAGCAAATAAATGTAGATTAGGTATCGCTAGGGAGACTTGAACCACGATGAAGCTCCTGACAAAGATCGACCAATCATTAACTCAGATTCCATATAGCTAGAGAGAGAGTGTGTGTGTGTTTGTTTGGAATTTTCGATTTCACATAATGAGAAATCTATCATTCGTCAACAAAAAAGATAGCCATCTGAATTAAGAGTGTCCTTGTGATGCAGTTGGTCATGGCTTCTGTTTGTCTGGTGGCCCACCAGTAAAGAAGGTTTGATTGATAAGAGAAGATGCCTTAACGTGTTGAGGGGGGTAAGTGGGGAATAATTCCCCAACTTAGTTATAGTTAGTGCATACCAAAATCATAATTATAGTTGGGGAGAGGGTTTCCATGACGCCTATGTGGGGAGTGTTGAAAACAGTGCATATGACCGTGTCTGTGTGTTGGTTATCATTGTTAACACATTGCATGTGTGTTGTTATTGTTAACATAGTGCATCTTAATGTAAGTATAGAGATAGAGACATTGTACAGTAGTAGTTCAAGGTTGTTAATTTTCTCCACACCTTGTTAACGATTCCAATCAACACCCCATGTTTGATGCGCTCCCCAATCCCGGCATATCAGAGAAATGGGCCCTATGTTTAGCTAGGGAGATGGATTTTGACGTAGTCAGTGTGGAGGAATCTCCCACGCCATACCAATTGGAATGCAAAAAACGGTTTCATCAATAGAAAACCTACATGATCAAACCAATGCCTTTGTGTGCAAAGAGATTCAACCCCCAGTGAAATCGAAATTTACATCCAAACCAATACTTCTACGCAAACTTTCATTGGCCACCGTGCTAGTGCAGGGGCTACACGACCAATTAACATTCTCTTGCCCATTTAACAATTATACATTTTAAATGTAATCTTAAATAAACTTTTCAAATCAATTTGATTTTGTTTCAAAGTAAAGCGAGAAGTTCTCTAAGCAAACGGCAAAGGGCACTCCAGCACCCTTTGTCTTATCTCTCTCCTTCTCACATGATATTACTTCTTTGCCCCCTTATTCACAAAACTTTTCATCACCCTTGCTGTGCTCTCCTATGCTGCTTTCTCATATACCGTTCCAAATTTAAAATGTTTTGGAATTAGTTAGACAATCACGATAGATAATGACCAAAAAAAAAAAAGGAAAGTTGCTCAGGCACGTGGATACTATGCCTAAGCAGTAGGCACAAGAGCGTACAAAATTACCATCTCACCCCTGTTAATTAAAAATCACATCCATATTGATGCTCCTGCGCACGCTCTCATTGACCCCTGCACAAGTGAAGGGCTACAAAAGCAGGCAGATGATTTGATTTCACTTTCCTACCCTTTATTTCATTCTGCAACCAAACAAAGCTGTACACAAGAAATCAAGCCGTTCTTCTAAATGGTTCCTTTCTTCCTGAACACCCTATACAACAAACACAGATGATATTCTGCAAAAGACCTATGAGGCTCTATACTAGTATACTGTCATAAGTAGAGAACGCTTAAGTTCACATTGGTATGATTGGTGTCACAATAATCTCTATATAAATATCAAGATGAGTTTTTTAACTGCAAACATCTGAATATGGGGAATTAAATCATCAAACAGCTCAAGGTAGAGGCCCATAATTTCCAACTACTTAAACAAATGACCTAATGGTGTTGTTTCTAAAATAAGTGTGTGTAAATTTTCTATTTCACTTTACTGATCTAAATGCATTGACTTCTCAGTATAAATACTAATCTCAACCAGGAATGGCTTCGATTAAACAAAAACTCTGCTAGTTTGTATTCATCTTGGAGGACCTGAACTTGAACTCCCACTCTTTGCTTGTGCTCATATTCTACTGCCCATTCCCATTATCTTTGGCTAAAGGATTGACACCCATGACAACTGGTGCCTTCGTTGCAGTGTTTAAACTGATCACCATTGAAGTTGCTGGCCCAGTTCCAGAGACTCTATGCCCTCCCGTGACAAATGCCTTTAGATCTTCTAATTGGACTGCTGGTAGGATTCCAAGGCTAGAGGTTCCTTGTCTATTTTGCTTAAAATTCAAGTTCATAGGCTCTGCAACTTGAGAATTACCAATTACATCTGCAACCAGAGGTCCTGAATTCCCAACTTGAACTCCAGCTGTATTCTGCGCAGGCAGCAAACCAAAGATTTCAGTGTGTCCATTAGTAGGATCTGATACTCCACACTCTGGGTTTTGAGAATTCTGATTTGCTTGCACAACCAGCATTCCAGAATCCTTGGCTTGGAACCCAGATTCAGCATTTTGATGAAGTTTTGATCCCATGTGCTGCACTCCCTGATCTTCCCCGAACATCTCCATTGTTGTATCTTCAGCCTTTCCAGCAGATTCACTTTCTGCAATATCAGTTGCCTGCTCATTTTGGTTGAGTTTTGTTTCATTGCCTTTGTTTTTGCCGAATTTCTTCCATTTCTTCTTGAAACCAGTCTTCTTTGGTTTGAGAGCTTTTGTAGTTTCTTGCTGTGCGTTAGTTGACTCGGTACCCTTTTTCTTGCATGGGACAACTGTGTACTGAGAGCTGTCAGTCGGCCGCACTTCAGGTCCTCCAGCATGTGCCTGGATTGCTAACAGAGCAGTTCGTGCTGCTTTGATTTCAGCTTCCTTTTTTGTTCTGGCTGCAGCTCCAATATATTGAATCCCCCCAATCTCAATAGTGCAAGTAAATGATGACACTTTTCCTGGTGTCTCAACTCTTTCACACACATATGATGGAATCGCGTAATTCATCTTCTGTGCATATTCCTGGAGTAGATTTTTGCACAAACCTGATTCGTGCTGAAATACAGGCAACTGTTGATGTAAGTATTCAAAAAGATAAAAATGTCCATCAACCAATATATCATGCCTATGGCCTCGATTTATTAAAGAGCAATGGTATGAGGACCCAAGGATCCCCCCCACCCAAATGCACTTGCACCACATAGTATTCCCCCTAGTTCATTGCCTTTTTTATCAGGAAGTATTGACATTGATTCCATGAAGTCCAATCCAATGTGGGGATCCTCTAATTGGCTGAACCTCCCCTAGACATTTCCCATAATTCAAACACTAACAAATAGCAAAAATTCATTGGAATGCATCATGATATCATAATCAATAACCTCAGTTAAGAAAATATTACTAAACACAGGATTGTGACAATTGCTAAAACTTTTACCAAAAAAAAAAAAACAATTGCTAAAACTCAATGGATTTCTTCCCTATGTCCCAGTCAGTAAATTGGGAAGGAAGGAAAGAAAAGTTGCATTTACTAGGGCAACAGAAAGAAAACACACCCTTTTTTTTTAATCTCTGAAAAACTTGCCTAACTACAATCTAGATGGTAGTTAAGAATCCCTCAACTACATTCATTCATCTGGCAAGGAATACACCAAAAACATTTTCAAAAGCTCAAAAAGACACAAAACCCCTTAGGCCTGGTTTGGTATGATTTCTATTTCCATTTTGGATTGATTTCTTGAAATAGTCAACAAATAGGTTTTTGGTCAAAAAAATAAAATTGTTTTGGTTGTATCAATATGAAATATTTCAAGAACAAAAAAAATCCATTTGATAGTTCAAATTCTGAGAATAGATTCTCTATATTTCTATGGGAAGGATGGTGGTGGTGGCGGCGGGGTAGTGGCGGTGGTGGTGGCGGGGGTGACGATGGTGGCAGGGTAGTGGTGACATGGAAGTAGTGGCGGTGGTGGTGATGGTGAAAGGGTAGCGGTGGCGGTGGTGGTGGTGGTTGTGGAAGTAGTGGCGGTGGTTGTGATGATGGTGGTGGCAATGGCAATGGTGGTGGCGGTAGTGGCGGCAACGGCAGTGGTGGTGGTGGTGGTGGTGGTGATGGCGGTGGTAAAGGTGGTGGTGGTGGCGGTAGCGGTGGCAACAGCAGTGATGGTGGTGATGGCAGGGTAGTGGTGGTGGTGGTGATAGTGGGGTAGTAGTGGTGGTGGTGGTGGTAGTGGTAATGGGGTAGTAGTGGTGGTGGTGGCGGTGGCAATGGTGGGAGTGGGGTGGTGATGGTGAGACCATTAGGAGAAGAAGGATGGTGTTTTATTTTTAACATGAAATTACTACTTTGCCCATGAAATTAACCATGTGCTCATTCAAGAGCAAGAGTGTTAAATCAAATGAAATAGAAATTCTGAAACAGCTCCTCAGCTATTTCAGAATTTCTATTCCACTTGATTTCTATTTCACTGAAATAAGGTGCAAAAATCAAACCAAACAATTTCAGAAATAGAAATCACCCCCTGAAATTGAAATAGAAATCATACCAAATCAGGC
Organism: Telopea speciosissima; assembly: GCF_018873765.1. Taxonomy (NCBI): domain Eukaryota; kingdom Viridiplantae; phylum Streptophyta; class Magnoliopsida; order Proteales; family Proteaceae; genus Telopea; species Telopea speciosissima. The sequence continues at coordinate 4,632,848 of NC_057920.1, forward strand.
CTTATTCTACATTTTTATTTTTCTTAATTTTAATGTTTACATATTCTTCAAATAACTCAGATTTGAAAGAGAAGTAGCCATGAGGAAGCATACTTAAGTCATTTGAGATCAGATTACTGGTTAATATTGCCTTTCGCTCCCTATCACTTCCTAATGCCACAACATGCGACTGCAGAATCTTTGGGTTGATAGGGATTTGTCTCCCAAATATAATTTTTAGAGACTCAGATTCATCAGCACAATTCTAAAATTTAGACAGAATGTTGGCTGCCATATTGCAAGCTCTATGGTGTCATTAAAGGAAAGGAAGAGTTAAGGGATTTACCAATTCATAAGAAAACAAACAGCACCCATTGGGGTCAAAAACAAATGAAGGAGGAAATAACAATCTGTACCTAGGATCTCAAAATCTGTCATTAGGTTTATTCTGAGCAGGATTCTGAGGAATAAGAACTAGCAACAGAAGGGGGTCATGGGGATTTTGGAAAATTAGGTATAGCTCAACCAGGGAATTTGATGTGAGGGAACAATTGACACAATCATGTGTGTGTGTGTATATATATATACATGTCATTCTTTCCACATGGAAGTCCTTGTTCAGGGATGGTTTTAAGAGGGTTAATAAGTCAGTAGGGCAACAGGAATTTAGGGGGCTAGGAACCACAGGACAAAACAGCATCTTAAAATGCTAAGACACTATTTCCAAATATGAGGAAAACAAGAGTGGATGTGGGAGAAGTGCTCTCGACATAATTGACATACAACTAGAGAGGCAAGCTTATCAAATTTTCATTTGCTTCTGAATTATGTTAAAGATGCTATGCCGGATGAAATTCTTTCAACCATGAAGAGGACCAGAATACAAGAAAAGGCAAAAAGCTGATGCGATACAGCCGCGACCTTAATTTTTGAGTTATTTGGGCTTGTCTTTGTTATTTGGTTGCTCTTTTTCTTAGGGCCTTATTTTGGACTGGTTCATGGGCTTAAAGTAGTAAAATCTTTTTAAGTTGGAGGACTCCAGTGTATAGTAGTTTAGCTTGGTTAGGAGTTTTTAAAAATAAGCCTTTCTTAGTTAGCGATCCAACAAAGAGGTGTCTAAGTCACGTAAGTATGTCAGATTAAGTCCGGTTGAAAGCATATAAAAGGGGTAATCACCTTTTTCAAATATAAATGGTATGGTTATGGTTATTGCTAAAAGAGAAAAGGTTTATCTTTTTTATTTGATGGTCAACCGTACTTCTTCTAGCTTCCCACTGCTGCTATCTTCTCCAGTTTCCATGTTTTCAGTTGAAGAGATTGTTTAGAGGCCTTGTTTCTTCAATTGGCAAAAAGAGGTGCTGCTTCTTCCAATTCTGGTTTCCTTCCATGTATTGACTAGTCTCATTGGATTGAAATTCAAATTCACACTTGAAGACTATTGATTGATTTATACCAGGTCAGAGAACAATGACTGCTTTGGATGAAAGCTATTGTTAAGCTTGATGGTTGGAGGAAGGGCTGCCCCAAAAGTTAAAAGGTTGATGTGGCAGGGGGAGAAAAATCTCTTTCCAAGTGGAGTGAGTTTAGCAAGTCGGTCCAGCCATCAAGTTAGAAGGCAGATTTTTTGGTGTCAGAGAGGAGGTTTTGGCCGTGTGTGTGGGTTAATAGGTTTGGTGTTTGTACAGGGTTTGGGGGCTGTAGGAAGGGGGAGTGTCCTGGCTGTTTTGGTTGTTGTGTACAGGGTCCTTTTTTCTCTGCTAGTTCAGCTTTCCTGGTGATTTTTCATTTTTTTTGTCGATCTGTACTTCCTCTCTTCATGATAAAGCTCTTTTCTGCTGTTGTCTATTGGAAAAAAAAAGGAGGAAGGGGTGGGGTGGGGGATGCAAGTACCATTCAGAATCATATAGAGATGATTTCACGTATGGAGGCTGGCTCAGTAATCAGATTTCAACCAGAAGTCAGAACATCCTGGCATGGGTGGTTGCTTTGCGGTGGAAACACTAGCCTCTCTTTCCTATTAAACCTAATCTACTTGCTTTGGAATTTTGTGGACCATTTGTTCCTCTAGTTATGGTTTTGGAGTAACCAAATTAGCTGTTGACAATTGCTTTTTGACAGATTTTAAATTGAAACTTCTCGACGGCTACTGTTTCTGTGGAACAGTGAATATCAGTGAATTACTGTAATTTTCTGGGCAACCATTGGGAGATCTGTGTTGCTTTTAAGAAGCCTGATGGGTAGCTCTCTATCTGTCTCTCACACACACACTTATACATTCTTTACCATTCATATTACTCAAACGTAAGGCTAAAGGCAATGCCCAATAGTTGCAGAGATTTTAATGGTGACAAACGAAGATTTAGGCATAAGAACTTATACATACACACTTATACATTCTTTATCATACATATTACTCAAATGTAAGGTTAAAGGAATGCCCAATAGTTGCAGAGATTTTAATGGTGACAAATGAAGATTTCAGCCTTAGAACTAAAGGGTACTCAGTCAGAGTTAAAGAATGGTGATAACAAATCTGTTTACGTTTAAAGGGTATGAGCACGAAAAAAAGTATATGTCCTATATTGGAGGTGAATCCATTAGGAAGCCTTTGCTTTGAATGAAGAAATGGTGGCATTAGATACAGACATCAAGGTAAGCCATTGAAACATTTTTCACACTTCATTAAACCAGGGTTTTTATGCATCTGTATGCCACTGTATGCTAATGAGAAAGATGAACATACCAATGGGTTTGAGATGCATTCCCCCAAGTTCCCCGATTCAGCTAATCCCATAAGAGCAATTTCTGCAGCTGACTGTTCCGCCGCCTTACGATTGAAAAAGCCAGGCAGAGAATCATATTTGACGTCGTTCACAATCACTGTGGACCTGAAGCTAGGCTCATGGGAAGGCCCTTCCTTTGTAGTCTCGTAAACAGGAGTAGGAATCCCTGTCTTCTGTGCATATTCTTGTAACCGGCTTTTAAATATATAGCACTTAGGTACACCTGTTAAAATTAAAAAGCTGAGTATATACCAATAACACACACACAAAAGAAAGTTCAGGAGTTTTTTGTTGCCAATTGAGATCTTATTAAGAATGCAAAGGGAATCAGGTCCAACTATTTGTGTAAAACATCTGATTACCAAACTCTGTTAAATAATCTGTGACCATTAACCATTACACAGTTCCACTGAACTAAAACTAAAAAGTTCACAAGAGTAACATCCAGTTGGCACTGAAATGTCTCAGTGCAGGTACTGACCAAATCATGTGCACTATAGATCCTACACCAACTGGGACCCAATTATTGGTCTATCCTTTTGCTAAATGGTTATTTCAATTTGTTGGGAATTTGAAACTGGAAATGATTACGTCTTCTGTTAGGCTATATTGGTGTAGTCAAGGCAGATAAAGGTGAATACCTTGACAGGAATTGCAGAAAGGCACTGTTCAAGCGAGTAACATAAATGTAATATATATATATACACACACAAATGGATGTCATTAAAAGCTAAGATCAAGGGATTAAATCTTTCTGGGTCAGCTGTCCCAAACAGCAGATCCACTGGACATTGGGTTTGGCTGATCCTAGATAAAGTTAAACCTCGATGATCCTCAGCTCATTCAGATGATGATTGTCAAATTCTTAAATCCTTCAGTAGTAAAGCATTTTTAAGATTAAAAGTTTGAGGAAGTACATGAATTGTACTTTTAGGCTCCTCCTTCAGTAGTAAAGCACTTTCAAGATTAAAAGTAGGCTCCTCAAAAGTGCTAAATGAAGGGGCAATTTAACTTTTAAGAAATTAGGGAGGTCAAATTTACTTCTTTAAGTGTTCCCAGATTTAAATTGAGAAACAATCTCCTATCTTTTACATGAAATATAAAGCATCACCAGGGCTATTGAGTTACAACAAGGAAGTAGTCGAATGGACAATTGGCTTACTGGTGAAGCAGCATCAGGTTCAATTGCAGAAGCTATTTTTGGCCTTCAGTTGGAATTTTCAGGCTGTGGATGTACAGGAATTTGACGGAACAGAATTAAAGAAAGCAGAGCTTCAAAGAAAATTCCACCAGCAGGTTCGTTTGAAGGAAACAGTAGGGCTTTCAGAAGAGGAATGTGTCAGAAGATTGGCTGACAAGGGGAATTGAAGAGGGCCAGCTAATTAAAAGAAAAATGTAGGAAACAATAATTCAAAATTTGCTAGTCAAAAGAGGGAGACAACAAGACACTCTTTCACAAAATGGTCACATGCAGGAAATGACCAACTCTCAAAAAGAATGAACTTTAGAGGAAAGGAGAGAGATACTTGTAAATAAATGGGGAACTGTTACTGAAACTTCTGTATAGAACTTTTCAGTTTGTCCAGGTCTGAACTCTGAAGAGCAGCCCTGGATGACGAGAGTAGTGACTGGCTTCATTACCCCTTTTTCAGAGGAAAGGAAGTAAAAAAAATGGTGTTTCAGAGATGGAAGGAGATAAATATCTGGCACCGGATGGGTTCATGATTGCATTTTATAAACAAACTATTGGGAGCTTCTCAAGCAGGATTTATGGAACTTAAAGGAGTTCTATGAAGCTAACTATCTGGACTGGGGAAGTATGCCACCTTCCTTAATAATAAAGTAGTAGTGGGAGAAATAAGAGATGTTTTCCCATTAGCTTGATAAGAAGAAAATATTACTGAAGATATTAGCTATACATGAACGTGTGACTTTGGATCAACTCATTTCTACACCTGAAAATAGTTTTATGTAACGGATGCAGGGGAGGTGGGAGTGTTAATTGGCAATGGATAATTGAAGGTTGATTAAGAAGCTAGATATAGCGATGGAATATAATTGTTTCCATTTGGATCGTCTTCAGAATATCATTAGAAAAATGATGTTTGGTTGAAATGAAGGAAGTGGATGGAAGCATGCTACTTTGCAGCTGGTTTTTTTATTCTCAATGATGGAATTTCAAAGAGTTTCTCTTTCAGTTCAATGCAGTTGAGATAAAGGGCTGCGATTTTCCTTTTTCTTTTCTTTTTCTTTTTTTTTTTTTTTTTTTTTTGTATTTGAAGATTCAGATGATGAGTAAAGTAAGAGGATGACGTATGGATTATTTGACGGTGATGCAAACCCGAGTCAAAATAACCCTTATTGGGTCGCTTGTGGGGCCACCCAAACAAGGAAACTCATGTCCAAAGTTCAGTGGCAAAACAGTAAATAAATCAATGTTGACAAGAGGGTGGCAGTTCTGTAAATAACCAGAATGTGTAAGGACTGTTTGGTAGTGAAGGAGGGTACAAAAGGGGTTTAGATATAATAAGCAGGGGTAGACATGGAATGGAGTTTAAATAAGGGACAAAACGGGATTAATAAAGTCGGGAAGGGCAGTTTTTAAAAAACAACTCTAAAAGGGGTAATATCGTATGGAGAGAAGTTTCTCTTCAACCTCCCAATTGTAACCAGGAGGCGGGAAGAGCTGAAAACACGAAAGGAGACGAATTCCTTCAACTTCTGCCGGCTGGGCCTGAGATTTCAGGTGAAGGGTTGCAACTCAAAGCTCTATCGACTTCAGCAGTTCAGCCCATCACAGTTTCCATTGTCAACTAAGCAAGGAGTATTTAATCTCTGAAATCAGACCAGGCGAACTTCACAGTTGCAGGTTTCTTCAAAGGCTCGAGTAACACAGCAAGGGAAGCTTTTAAGTATGAGTCTCTAAGGTATGAATCGCCCTAAAACTCAGGGTGATCAGGTTAATATCAATGGAGTTCCTTATTCTTTCTGGATCAGAACACAACCGACAGGTTTGAAAAACAGATATATAAAAGATAAAGAAGATTAAGGGAGGAAAGAGAGAAGAAAAAGAATGAAAAAAAAAATAGGGAAGAGAGAGAGAGAGCTCACAACCAGCCAACAGGCCATGCAACATTCCACTGCAACTCAAACTTTCAATTCATTCATTCAAATCTAATTTCTCCATCCTATAACAACAATATAAAGAGAAAAAAAACTCCCTTACATGATAATAGAAACTTAACAAATTAAGAAGGAAATCAAATATAGAAACAACCAAACAAGTCCTACGTAATCTACCCACCCATATAAAAATAAAATAAACTAAAGATTGCATCCTATGCAGTCTACCAGCCCTTGTCAGACCAGAAAACTGGTTTAGGACCAGTTCTTGGTTTGGGCCTCCAAAGTCTGTCATGTCTGTCCAGCCAGACTAGAGCAACTGCATCGGAGGGCTTCTCCATTCCCAACCTTATGCTTTCAATGTTGTGTGGCAACCTGATATTGAAAGGATGCAGCATAAATTGACCGCAAGGTAAGGGAATACTTGTCAAAGGGAGGTAACTGCAGCATTGGCCAATATCTGTATCGATATTATTAACTCTCATAACTTTGACGACTAGGCAAATACAACACAATATTATATGGGAGGATTTGGAAAACTACATGAATACCATCATGTCATAATGGAGACTAGTCACAAGTGATAACCAGTCCACAAGAGGATTGCAAACCTCAGGTCCAGCAACAATAAATACTTCGATTGCTTCTTAGATTTGCAGGAAATTTCAGAACAATAAAAAATAAAAAAAATTCAAATAAGGGAAGAAGAGATAGGGTAGTCTCTCCCAAACTCAGGTCTCTCACATACGGCTTCTCATCGTATTTTGGTCTCTCACCAATGGCATCTCAACATACTCTCTCAGAGCAAAGCACAAAGCTATGGTTTTTTTTTTTTGTTTTCAATCTCATTAATTCAAATTCTTGTACAAGGCTGTAGCACCTTACAAACTTATATAAAAAACTCAAAAACAGACTCGAACATTAAAAAAAGAAAGGCCTAACACAATCCTTAACTAATAAGGTAACATAAACTGACTAGGAAACTCAAATAATGAAAGAAAATGACTCAAAATATGACTTTAACTAGACTAATGAAGTAATCCCGTTTTCCTACTTTCTACCTATTTTTTAGGCCCATCAAAGTGACCCAATACAGGATTAAAGGCCCGACACCTACATAACCCAACCCAAGGCTTATTTCCAATAAAATAAACCCTTTAGGTGACTTATCTGCATCAATTCTCCCTTACTTAAAAAAGAACCATCCACTAGTTTGGTAGAGATGTCGAATCAGACCTACACGATCATCCTTCAATGGGAAGTAGAAGTCAGCAACCTTTGGCTCCATCTGCCGTCCCAACCTAGCTCTGATACAAAATAATGGAGACCAATCACAAGTGATAACCAGTCCACAAGAGGATCACAGACCTTCAGGTCCAGCAACGGTAAATACTTCGATTGGTTCTCAGATTTGCAAGAAACTTCAGAACAATACAATAAAAAAAACAAGAAATCAAAGAAGAGAAGAAGAAGATAAGGTAGTCTCTCTAACTCAGGTCTCTCACCCATGGCCTCTAACCATATTTTGGCATCTCACCATACTCTCTCACAGAGCAAAGCACAAAGCTATACAAGGCTGTAGCCCCTTACAACATATATAGAAGACTCAAAAAGGCCTAACCCAATCCTTAACTAATAAGGTGACACAAACTGACTAAGAAACTAAAATAACGAAAGAAACGGACTCAAAACATGACTCTAACTAAACTATTGAAGTAAATCCCGTTTTCCTGCTTTCTACCCATATTTTAGGCCCAATAAAATGGCCCATTACAAAGAAAACCCATAGGATCAAAGGACCAACACCTACATAACCCAACCCAAGGCTTATTTCCAATAAAATAAGCCCTTTAGGTGACTTATCCACATCATGTCAACTAGACTCTGAGGAAAAAAGGAGTACATTCTTTCTAAAAAATTACAATTCTAAACAAATCTTCATTGTCTGAGTGGTCATGAAGATTTTGCATGATCCAATTACCATTGGGGGCAGAATATTTTGTGACCTTCGTTGATGATTACTCAAGGACAGTCTGGATCTACTTCATGAAGCGTAAAAGTGAGGTGTTCACCAAATTCAAATAATGGAAGGCTGAGGTAGAAAGGAAGATGGGAAAGAAAATTTAGTACTTGAGAACAGACACTGGAGGGGAGTGCAGGTAGAAGCCGTTTCTAGAACTGTGCAAGGATGAAGGGATTACATGTCACTTCACGGTGTCGAATACACCACAGCAAAATGATGTAGCTGAGAGGATGAACAAGATACTTCTAGAAAGAGCTCGGAGCATAAGGTTGAATGCAGGGCTGAGAAAGATTTTTTGGGCAGAAGCAGTGAATATGGCATTTTTTCTCATCAACATGTCTCAGTTAAGAGCAATTGATTGCAAAATTCCCAAAGAGGTATGGACAGGAAAACCAATAGATTATTCTGTTTTGAAAATATTTTTTAGCCTATGTTCATGTATAGAGAGAGCAGCGTTCCAAGTTAGACTCAAAGTCTAAGCAGTGTACCTTTCTTGGTTTTGTGAAAGGTATAAAAGGGTTCAAGTTGTGGGATCCTAGCTCACAGAAAATTATGATCAGCAGGGACGTTGTGTTTGATGAACCTCACATGGTGAAGTCAAACTACAAGTCAGAAGCAGATCACAGAAAGAAAGAAGAATCTACTGTGCAGGTGGAGTTAGGTGAGTATGAAATAATAGGAGAGAAAGAGTCATCCGTTGGCTTACCAGAACACCAAGAAATAGTAGAAACGTACTCACAAAGCACTTGTGAGATACGAATTTGAGGACATAGTTGCAAATGCCCTCACTATAGGTACAGGTGATCCATCTTCCTACTAGGATGCTCTAAACGATGATCAAAGTAATATATGGATGACAGCAATGATGGAGAAAATGGAGTCTCTACAAAAGAACAAGACTTGGGAGATCGTTGAGAAACCTAAGGGAAGAAAAATCATTGGGTGTATATGGGTCTTTCGTAAGAAAGAGGCAGCATCGGAGAAGGAGCGTGAAAGGTTTAAGGCCATACTTGTAGCCAAGGGCTATGCACAAAAGGAGGGGTGGATTACAATGAATTATTCTCTCCAGTGGTAAAACACACTTCTATTCGGGTACTACTTGCTTTAGTAGCTATGTTTGATTTTGAGCTTGAACAACTTGATGTAAAGACAACGTTTCTTCATGGGGACTTGGAGGAACAAATTTGCATGGATGAGCCTGAAGGTTTTAAGGTGCAGGGAAAAGAAGATCATGTTTGTCTGCTTAAGAGGTCGTTTTATGGTCTTAAGCAATCTCTTAAGCAGTGGTATAAGCACTTTGACTCATACATGGTGCAGATTGGCTACACAAGAAGTGAGTATGACCGTTGTGTGTATTATAAAGTGTCAGGTGATAATTCTATTATTCTTTTGATGTTTAATGTTGATGACATGCTCATTGCTGCTAAAAATAAACATGAAGTCCTCTCTAAAGTCTTTGTTGAGTGTTGAATTTGATATGAAGGATCTTGGTGTTGCGAAAAAAGATCCTTGGAATAGAAATCCTTAGAGATAGAAGTGCAGGTAAACTTTGGATAACTCAGAAGAGGTATGTTGAAAAGGTATTGGAGCGTTTCAACATGGAAAAGGCTAAACCGGTTAGCACTCCGTTAGCTGGCCACTTCAAGATACCTGAAAAGCAATGCCCTACAACACATGAGGAGGTGGAGCAGATGTCTCAGGTTCCCTATGCTAGCGCAGTTGGGAGTCTCGTGTATGCTATAGTGTGTAGCAAGTTGGATTTGTCTCATGCAATCAGCGTTGTCAGCCGATACATGAGTAATCAAGTGAAGGAACACTAGAATGCAATTAAGCGGATCTTCAGATATCTGAGCAAGATTACAGGTTTGGGTATCAGTGGTAAAGGAAGTTCTGCAGAGTTGGCACGACATGTTGATTCTGATTATGTTGGTGACTTAGAAAGACGGAGGTCTACTACAAGGTATGTGTTTACATTAGCTGGTGGACCTATTTCGTGGAGGGCAATGCTTCAGTACACAGCCACATTATCCACTACAGAGGTAGAGTACATGGCGGCAATTGAGGTGGCCAAGGTAGGAGTTTGGTTAACTGGATTGGTTCGTGAGTTGGGGTTGGAGCAAGGAGGTACGGTGCTACACTGTGACAGTCAAGAGTGCTATACATCTTTCAAAGAATTAAGGTGTTTCATGCAAGGACAAAGCATATAGATGTGAGGTTTCACAAGATCAAGGAGCTTGTGTCAGAAGGCAGTACTTACTTGAGGAAAATTCAAACAAATAGCAATCTTGCAAATATGCTTACCAAACCAGTCGCCACAGAGAAGTTCGTCTTGTTTAGACTTGGTCAATATTACTTGTTGAAGGTGAGGGACGCATTAGATGGGTGCGGGTTTGTACCTCTATGGAGGTATGGGAATGAAGGCATCCACAAGTTATCTTTACAAGAGGCTTGACAAAATTCAAGCCAAGACGGAGACTGTTGGGGGTACAAATGTACAATGTCTTGTATTCATAATTGTCAAGGCATCGCCTAGGCGTCCAGGCGGTTTTGTTGGGGCCTAGGCAACCTCCGCCTTATTGCAAGGCACCTTGCACTGATTTTTATTGGTATCGAACCCAGTATTACCCCTTATTTATGCCAAATATCAGTTAAGTAAATGTTTTATATTTGGAATTTCATTTACTTAAGATATTATTCATAATAAGCAAATACCCCCTATTTGAATCCAATAAAAATAGTTAAAAAATCAAATTCCAAAAGGATAAAAAGTCAACCCCCCAATTCAAAAACAAAAACTGGATTTTCGACGATAGGTAAAATTTTTAACTTTCTAATGTTGGGGTTTTTCTCAAATCTAAAAATTCTATAAATCTTAATATGGTAAAACATTGCTAAAAACCAAAAGGGCGGTAAAATATTCATTTGTTTTGACATCTAAAAAAATATTTTCATTCAAAGCGATTTTCACAGCATTCGCGCATACCAAATAAGGTTTGACTAGAACATAGCTTCTTCAATATAAATCAGATTTAAACAATTTTGGATTTGCTGGAAAGCTGGTTTTGAGCTCTACCTAATACTAAAAGTCTCATGTAAAAATAAAATCATCTAACTAGTCAAATTTCTTAGAGAACAAGAACATTTCTATAAATCGAGAACAATTTAATTACTTATAGATAAATCATATTTTCTAAGAACAGTATAAACCAAATGTATGTTTAATTGTTTCAAACTTTCAATAGCTTGCGTCTTCAATTTTGTTGTCTTCTAGTTCTATGTTGATTTTTGATGGCTTGATGTGGCTTAATATTGATTTTTTATGACTAAATGTGGCTTAATGTTGATTTTTTATGACTTGAGAAGGCTTAATGTTGATTTTTGATGATATAAGGTATATACTGTAGCATACTAAATAATGTTAGAAAAGGGGGAAATAAAAAAAATAGCACTTGGGGGCGCCTAGGCGGGCGCCTTGTCACCTAAGCGCTTAGATACCCCCTCCATCGCCTTGGATCTCTTTACTGCCTTGAAAACTATGCTTGTATTCCATCGCTCGGTTTATGGGTTGATTCTGAAGGGTCGTTAAGAAGCCGAAGGTTTTGAGGAGTATATGGGTATGTCGGTAAAATTCCTGTATATTTCACTATAAATATGTAGCGAGGGTTCTTTCTCTGTAACAAAATCTGATAGAGGTGTGAGGACAAGCGGTTGTAACCCTATTCTCCATTGATAATGAAACTGATCTCATCTCACCGTGGACGTAGGCAACCTTGTTGAACCACGTAAATCCTTGTCTTCATTGTGTGATTGTTGTTTGTGATTTCCATTCTTTTCTACATCGTGTTAGGTTTCGTTTTCCAACATACCTACAATTGCTCCCTCATTTTAGATCGCCTCCACAAAAGACTTCAGCTTTGGAAAGTCTTCCTACATATTCAGGTCCAGCATTTTCGAGCTTCCTCAATCTATTATTTCGAGTTTGGAGTCCTTCATGTGTACTTTAGAAGGGCTATGATTCAGCTAGATTTCTCCACCATGTCAATTGGGCATCAATCTGTCTCCCCAAAGAGGAGGGGGGCCTTGCCTTGAGAAGAATAAAAAATGTCCACCATGCTGGTATTCTCAAGTTGATTTGGAAGCTTGAGACAAAACAGAAAAAGTATTCAGGTTGGTTGGGTATTCTCTTGGCCTATACGCAATGACTCCATCTGGACTGTTCCATCATGCTTTAATGCTTCTTGGGTCTGGAGGAAGATCCTTAAGCTCAGACCTCTTGCTTATGGTATCATTAGATCTCATATTGATGGCGGCTCCTCTACTAGACTTTGGCTCAACCATTAGCACCCGCATGGAGTTCTCCTTCACTCAATGGGAAATAGAGCTATCTATAGATTAGGTTCAGCAGATTGTATGTGATATGTGACATTATTCGACATGATGGTTGGCCTCCTACCCCCTGTTCATCCATGTCTTCCATTTGAAGTGCATTGGCGAGCATTCCTAGGAGACCTCCGGGCGGCGGCGACATTGTCGCTTGGTTTGCTTCATCTTCGAGCCTTCTCAATGCAAGGTCTGCTTGGGATCTCATCAGGTCTCGTGGCTACATCAAAGTCTAGCGCAATTTGGTCTGGTTCAAAAGCCACATACCCCATCACAGCTTCACTATCTGGAGGGTTTTTACCCGCTGCCTCCCTACTCAGTCTTTCCTTACCTAGGCATCAGATCCCCGTCCCCCCCCCTTTGCTACCTTTGCAAATTGTAACTGCCACTGAAGACGTGAATCAGGTTTTCTTCGCCCGCCCCTTCTCCTCAACGGTTTGGTATGGTCTCTTAGCCAAGTGCTACCCTAGGAGAAGAACGATTCTTCCCTTTGACACAGAATGGGTAATGCAAGCTCAACCTCGAACCAAGGAAGAACCAATGGAGATCAATTGCAGCAGGATCAATAAAATAGGGAGAACAATTGAATAACTGAATTTTTTATTTCTATTTTCTGATTACATATGAAAGAATAAAATAAAAAGGTATGGAAGAAGAAGAAGGGGATATGGAAGGCGGATAGGGGACTCTCTCAGTCCAGGGTCCCTCACCCATGGCCTCTCACCGTTGCCGCATCCCACAGCCACTGCTTCTCGCAGCTTCAAGCCATAGCTCTCTATTTTCTTTAGTCTTCAATCATCCCTGTATTCAGCCTTGCTCTTTATTTATGTAGAAGAACGAATTACAAAATAGAAAGTGTTTGCTAACAAGTAGCTTCCAACCAAAATAAAAACTTCTTATAAAATCTAGCTTCCATACATCAAAATAGAAACTTCTATTTTAGAGAACATAATAATAATAATAATAACAAACTGAAATTAGAAACTACCTTAGATTCTATTGCAATAAAATATACTTTCTAAAATTGAAAATAGAAACTAAACTATGGCAGCATTAGGATAGAATCTTTCTCCACTTGATGGGCCCACTAGATTTTCTAAAAAACATCCCCACACAAAGGCAAATATGGGTTGTGACACTGTTCACGCGAACAGTGTTTTTGTCTTTTTTCTTCATATTTTGATCTACATCAATGGGTCTGGTTCGACATGTCTTTTGCTGAGAAATCTTGTTGTGATAAGGTAGGCATATTTGCTTTTGGTGTTGCTATCTCTCGTACTTGGTTTGAGCACAACCGGCGAAGGCGGACCTCAAAATCTAGAACCTACCAAGAAATATGGAAATCCATTATGTTTGAAGTTAAATCTATGATTTCCGGGTCCACAGATCAATGTTCTGATTCCGCCAGAAAAAGGTTTATTGTAAATTCTCGGAGCCCCTTCTACTTTGCAAACCCAAGCCTCCTCCTCCCCACCCCCTTTCGTAAAGGCTGAGTTTAGTTTTCTGTATTTTTTCGTAATGAATTTATTATTCACACAAAAAAAAAAAAAACAAGTATGACTTTGAATAGAGATGATTGAAGAAAAATGAACCATGTAGCCGACCCCATTTAGTTGGGATAAGGCTGAGTTGAGTGGAGTTGAAACATTCAGAGTTTGGTTGTGCATATGATTGATTTAGGATGGAAGTGATGAGACCTTCAACACAATCGATTCCAATATTTCATCCTATTTTGAGAACCAATAGGCACAAATCTCACTTAATAGATAAAACAACTGTGAGAAAATAAAAGCTAGAGGATGCTGTCATAATAGCAACCAACAAAATTTGGCAAGTATTTGCATTACTTATCAAGACCTTTAACAAATATAATAATGGTACAAAAAACATTGAACTGTGATCCTGTAGAACGGTTATGAAATAAAAATTCAAATGTGTTGAATCTTCGAAAGGAACCCCCCCCCCCCCCTTTCCGAGGAGAGGCAGGGGGACGCAATAAGTAACGCAATCACCGTCGAACAAATAATTATCACAGAAACTATAGTTTCTTTCCCACTTCCAGCACACACACACACAGGGAATCACACAGAGATTAAAAATAAAGCGCAGTCAAATACACAGAATTAATTCGCTTATAGGAACCATAAGAAAAAAAAAAACGAAGCCATAAAGACAATCAAAACCAAATTCCAAAGGCCAAGAAATGCAACAAATGAGAAAAAAAAAAAAAACGCTTTATGACAATCACCATTGACACTACTCACTAGAGGGAGACGTTGGGAAAGATGAGAAAGCGAGGGTAAGAAGGCTGGGGAAATTTCTTACGCACCTTCGAAGCCATTACTGGGCGACATCTCTTTTCTGTTGCCTGAAGAAGCCAGCTTTCTTTTCTCTATCCAGGAAATTCTCTATTGCTCTATCGCTCTCTCCCTCTATCCCTCTCTAAAACCCAGAGCCGATGAACAGTCTGTATGGAGGAGTATTTCAGAAACTCTAAACAGCATATCTTTTGGTTTTTTTTCCCCGCAACTGCGGCACGTACACGCACGGGCTCCGCGTGAGTGAGTAGTGACTCGTGAGTCGTGAGTTCGTGACTCATGCTTTTTTTCCGAAATACCCCTATGTTCACTCAAAATAACAGGGGATAGCACAGCTGTCGAGCACATGGTTTTAGATATTTGGTATGGCGGTATCTGCGATTCGTACTGGCATTGGCAGACACTGATACTAGTACTGATTTTGTTCCGATACGAATCACTGACACGGTATAAATAGAGAGGTAAAAATGCAGAAAAAAGGTACGATTTGATATTTTTGAAGGAAAACCCATTTAATACGGATTGATACTGATACGTATCAGTCCTATACCAATACCTATAATCATGTTCGAGCACTGTCCATACATGTCGTAAATTCAAGTGTGGGAAGCAGTTTTCTGAATGGCAGTGTGGCCTACGCCAGCACTCCCATGTGTCTCTCCCTCTTCCTTAAAACAAGGGGGTAGAGGTGTCTTTTCACAAGGGAAGGAGAGAGATAGACTCATGGGAGTGCTGGCATTGGTTACACTCCCGAACAGATAACTTTTTCCCTTCAAGTTTCAACCTAATTAGAGTTTGCCAAGTGATTAAAAATTTTTGGGATCCAATTTCCCTCCACCTACGGTGAATGGGATCCCATTAACAGCGGGGCAGGAGAGGGTGTCGGGATGATATTTTGGAACATAATAAAACCCTAGGGGAGGTTTGTGAATCCTAGGATGGAGGATGAAACGCCCTCTATGGGGATTGTGTGAAGTTAATAATAACCATATATCAACAACATATGTAAACAACAAAGCGATGAACCAATTAGGAATCCCTTCCAAAATGGGGATTGTGTAGAGTTAATTTCCCCTTGAAAAATATGTACCATTCAAAATAAAAAGGAATTGGGAAAATATATAGGTCGAGGCATGGACATATTCTATTTGGTCGGTTGGTTTTCGGTTCATAATCGAGCTCAAGGTAATTGGGTTAATTGGTCTGTAATTGAGAATTAAATGGGTTAATTGACTATTTCACTATAAAATGGACCATCAACATCCTTAAACAAGCTATAATTGGGCTATAAACGATTGATAATCATGAGTCACAGTATTCAATGAAAAGTTTGGGTGACCGTCGGGCCACTACCATGCACCGGAATTGCCTATTTATTAATCAGTTGGTGTTTGAGCTTGACAAGTTTAGTAATTAATCAGACCGTTCTCAGACCTCAACCGGCAGGTTCAAGTTAGGCCTACCAAAGTAGGCCAACTTTTGACACCCTTAACGTGGCATGTCAACATGGTCCTCGTGGTTTAAAAATCAGATCGGGTTAGTCGCTTCCGGTTGATCTGCATTGGAATCAATTGATGTTGCTCCCAAATCCTCTAATCTGGTTTGGAAAAAAAAAAAAAAAAAACCTAAATGCCTACAATCTATTGATTTTGGATTTGATCCAGATGGATCTAGGCTAATCTAGTCTACAATTAGTCGAGACTTGGGATTGATCCAGATCTTGATTCCTGGACTTAAACATTGATGTTCCTCGTCCACCTAATAGTCATATCTAAAAATACTAGCCCTACTCAAGGTTTTAAATCAAGGTATTGGTAACGGTATTGGTCTCAACCATAGTTAGTAAGTTCGCGTATTAATTGTCTTATCTGACCGTATGAATCAATAATTTGATTCTTACCATATTCTATCAAGTAGTATGTCACATCGGCAAACCATCCTCTGGGATGATTCGAATAGTGACTCGAATACCCGAAGTATTCGAAGACCTCTAGGATCCCGATGTAGTATATACACGTCACAAGCACAACACCATATCAAGATAAAAAGTATTTCATTGATCAGAGTGCGCGGAAAGTACAATTCATAAGTTTATATACATATTATTTACATTCAGATCCTCTCTTTCCCAAACAGCCTGGATTTACATAGTTTCAACCATCGGCCCAGAAACAAGCTATACTAAAATATTTACAATGGGAATACATCTGCCAACAAGAGTAGAGTTTTAACAAAAGAAAACAAATGAAAATACTATGTCATCAATCCATGTTCTCTAAGTAATCCCCTCCGCCACCATCATATCTACCTGCAAGATCATCTAAAAGAAAATATTTCATAGGGGTGAGCTCCACCAAGCCCAACAAGTAAATGATAGACCACACACAAGCAATCACACATACAAAGCAAAAATCATAAATGCATGGATTCAATTTTAAACATAATTTCTACCTAACAAACAATGTCTAGGTCACTAAGTCAGTGCTACCCAACAACTCGGGAAAACATTCTTGGTTCTTTCTGCACCTCCCCGAGATGTAACCTCAATTGTTGTATGGAGCCCACACCGGTTGTTGGTTTTATATACCTCCCCGTGGGTAGACCCCGATAATCATAGCCAGTACCCCATCCTGGTGTACCATACACTCCTCTGCGACAGGGAGCTATGATCACCCAGCACCTGAACCCTTGCTGGTAAGGGTTGTAGCACCAATGAATGACATTCCTAGCCATATGCAATCTAAATGGCATAGTATGAGGTGTACAGTACTCCCGCATCTCATACTACGATACACCATATCTCTCGTTTCTAAGCCGACTACGACATCTATTCTAACACCATATTCACATTTCAAACAATTCCACATCACTTCAATATTAATCCACAGTTTTGTATCCATAAGCCATAAACAATCAACCAATAGATCATTTTCAAATAAAGACAGCATCCATTCATGTGTATGATCCCTAACAAACAATCTAAATAAAATAAACATTCCCAAAATAAATCAAGTCTATCCCCACTTACCTTATTATGATTGATTTTGCGATGTCGGGTTGGTTCTCGAGTTGATTGCTGGTAGGTTTGATGACCCAAGAGTTATGTCCTATTATTTATCAACCAAACATATAAGTTAGGCGGTACCCTAATGTTATTGGAGTCCTAAGATAGGTTAGGGTTAATTTAGAATAGGTTTGGAGTTAAGAAAACACCAGAAAGCAACACTAGTCTGTGTCTTTAGTTGACCAGTGACTCCCACCAAAGACAAACAGTGAACGGAATTAAAAGGAAAACAAAGTTTTAGAAGGGGGTTTTGGGTTGGTTAATTTTCTCCAATTGACACCAGGGATGGTTATCACATATGGGATTGAGTTCATGTGACTCCATATGGGCTAGGGAGATGGGCAATTTGGTGAATTGGGGTTGGGATTGGGTCACAGAGATCGAACCACGCAGGTATGGTAAGAATTGTTTTCTAAATTCTGTAATTTGGTATAAAAGATGAGAGTTGGTCTCTAATCATGATCAAAACAGTAATTGGGTTAGCTTAGAGTTCATGGATCAGTCATGCATGAAGTAACTCGGGTTCTAATTGAATCAAACCAACCATGCATGGCTGAGTTTGGCTTTCAAGAACAAAATCCTAATGTAGATCAAGAAATAATTGGCAAAAATACCAAAATGGAGTCAAGCATAAGTTAGAAGCTTTAGATCAAACATGCATGAGGTGAAATTGATTTCCAGACATAACAATATGGAATGTGACTTCACAGAGACATGGTAGATGATCAATTCATGACTCTATTCCAGAAATTATACAAATCCAAAGTCTGAAACAGATTTGAAAAGGAAATTAACTTGAATTTAGTGGTTGTCTTACCATTTGGAAACAATAGGATAAATTCTAACTTGTAACTTAACAATCATAGAAGATTTGGGAATTTCAGAATGAAATCAGTAGGGTTTGCTATGGGATTTATGATCAAGGAAGAGAGAGATGAGATGAGATCCTACCTCAAAACGAATTTGGGAAATCCAAGTTCTTCCGCCTCTTCTTCTTCTTTCTCTTTTTTCTTCTTTTCTTCTCTGCTTCCAACGTTTTCAACAGTAGAGATAGGAATAGTGAAATGAGTTTTAGGTTTAGTTTTGGTTTATATAGACATAGGCTTAAGGCCCTATTTGGCTAAGGCTTATTGGACACAAAAATAGATTTTTAAGCCGAAAACATGTACGAGGGTCAATTTTGCGGGTCCCACATACCAACACTATTGGGAGAACATATTCACAAGGTAATTGAGATGCGACGGCGAGATCCCCGACTCAAGGCACCGGGTCCCATACTCCCGAGACAACAATTTACAGTAACAACAGCTTTGGTCAATGTATGTGGTCGACTAAAGGGACCCACCAGAGTGTGATCTTTATGCTGTCCAACTGTCGGAACACCTTGAGCTTTGGCGGTTTTGCGTATTAATATATTTTCAACAATATTTTCATGTCCCAAAAAACCCAAAACATGGTCAGGGTCATTTACCATGATTTATACATTAGATTGAAAATTTTGAAATTGTACGAGGGAGGTACGCATCGTTTTGCCAGTAAACGATGTATTACCACCAGGATTCCTTCTTCATCTTCTATCCGTTCGAACATCTAATCAATACTCCAAAATGTATACAAGGCTGCAACTTCAGATTCTGGACCTACCATCGGATTCGGGTCGAAAAAAAACCAAACTGTAACATAGTATAATTTTATAAGTGACTCTAAGGAAACACCGTATTAATTGTCATATTAATCTCATATAAATACATATTTATGAGTTTTAATTAAACAAAGGGAATAAAAAATAAAACCTAAAAACCCAAAAGTCGGTGAAAAAACCCCCAAACTTAAAACCCAAAAACTCTCATTTAGGTTTCGTTTTTTAAAACCGTTTGAAAAACATATTGAATAAATTATAAAAACCTAATAAAACTATTTAAACCGAAACCATTTTAGTAAATGATTCATGTTTCGTTTCTTAAAACCGTTTAGTTGAATGGTTTGGTTTCGATTTATACCCCTAAGCATGCTAAACCAAATCTAATCGAATAATTTAACACCCTTAAGATTTATCGTCAAGGTTTTAAGAATTAAGAATTGGATCAGTGAATCGACCAAATTAGTCGTAACTGATCTTGATTCCAACCGATTTGATAAGATTCACACTAAAAAACTAGGGGGTGCAAGTTTGGCCCTTGTCAGCCCGAACCCACCCTGAGCCCGAACATGGCCTGCGCTGAGATACTTGGTCTTGAGGACGTATCAGGGTTGGAAATTTCTGACCCTGAGTCAGGGTAGGGTCGGGCCAAGGTTGAGGCCACGGGCTGAGCCCGGCCTGGCCCAACCCAACCCTGTTTTAAGTTATACTAAAAAATATGGGGAAAATATCTCAACTTGGTGGTGTTTCTTACGCCCTCTCATAGGGCACCATGAGCTGACGCCTTTGCCCCCTGGGTAGATACTCAGGTGTACTCACCTATTGGCCCAGACGCTTATGGAGAGACCATGCGACCAAGTAGAGATCTCTTGCCTATAAAATAGGGCACCGTGCTCACCTATCTGCTCATTATTCTCATCGTACTTTAAGTGTTTATGAAGACATGAAAAATTAGAAATTAGAAATTAGAATTTAGTTCCAAAAAATTCATTTTTCTCTTTGATTTTTACTAGGATAAATTCGTATTTTTACAGAGCAACCATATTAAACCACGTATAGTGTATCATTGTCGTACATATTTTATTGCACCAGATTTTTAAAACAAGTACTATTGTTGTATGGGCTGATTAATTGCCAGTATGTATCGGGTCGAGTTTTATTAGGCCGTTTCACCCTCAACTTTGATAAAAATTTATGAGAAAACATTTTTTGTCCGGGAATGTCGCTCCTACGCCAACGCGGTGTTAATGAGAGTGTAGTAGTGTACGCCGAAGCATAGAGTCATAGACACATTTCTTGTGAGAGGATCATTTACTGCTCGGAGGCACACTTCCGGTCAAAGTTCTTTTTTCCAAAACTTTATTTTTCAGACAGCTTTACATCAATAAGAATCGTTCTACCGTACGTGGTCGGGCAGGTATCAGACTCGTACACTGCAGATACGGCGAGTCAAGATGCTCTCCGTTTTCTCACTCCGTTCGGAGTGGCTTCCTGGTTTTTAACTTCCATGCGCAGCGGTCTAATTATGATGAGAACGTCACAAGGATTAGAATCCTAGCGAACCCTAAAGAGGGAAGGAGAAGAAGCATCTACCTGACAGCCTCTCCCCGGCGACCCCAATGGTTAATAAATGAACCGATTCGGACTGAGGTACTCTATCTTTTTCTTCCAACATGCTTGCTAGAAACGGTCATATTTCAGTTCAAATTTCAAATATCCAAGTACAGAATTTGATTTTCGTTATTTGGTTTTAAGAAGAAAACCCATAAATTGTTTACCTCGCATAGCATCCATATATTATTTTTTATATTGTTTCAGGGAGACGATACAAATTGTTTCTCTTTCCAATCTTGTTTGACATGCCGTTTAACAGTTCCTTGAAGTTTTTCTTAGTGAAGGGTTGATTATAGGACCTATTGTTTTATTTATATCAACTCAGTTAGTTTTTGCTACTCTAGCAAACCATTTTATTTCTCTATTTCAATGATGAATAGAGCAGTACAGATCATGCAGTCTACCTGTTAGATAGAATGCGTGAACATTTACTGGTTGGAATCTCATCCAGAGCTGAACCCCACAGCATAATTTCTCCCTCTGGCCTCTGGTAGTTGTAGTCTGGTTGATATAATTGTTATGCCACTAACCCTTGATTTGCTCTATCCAACCCGTTCATCGTATGCTATGTGTCTGGCTTAAATTTTTAGTACTCTTTGTGACAGCAATCTGAAACTAATTATTTGCATTTAACAAAATTGGATTTCTCTTCAAAGACGAAGAGCTATTGGTGGCTTCAAAATGGGCTTTGCAACTCAGGTTGATGAACATTAAGGCCCTCATGGTTAGAAGCGAAATAAGATAAAAATTTCAATGTACCTTGAATGGAAAATATGTAAAGTGCAGTTAAGTGCAAGAAATAAATGGAAGCTTTTCAACTGGTTTTCTTGTCAGAAGTAAAGTGGGGTAAAAAAAGAAAATAAAATTATTGATTTAATTTACTACTGGCTATTTTCACTCACTTCACTTGTAACTAAACAGAAACCAAGGGAAACCTTATTACTTTCTTTACATTGGCTGAATTCTCTTTATCTTGTCAAAACTGAAAGATGCTGAATAGAAAAATTAAGACTATATATAGTCTTATAGGTTGCATGACAATTGCTATTGTGAGAATAGGGCATAGGAGATACCAAAATGCAATTCTTTTTGGGGAAAAGATCTGTTGATGGCCTGCCCACATTTTTTTGTATGGATGGTACACCTAGTTGTGCCATGTGGAAAGATGATGTGGGAATTTTGATCATTAAAAATGTAGCATGTAGGTAATGGTGTGGATTAGCCATGTGTCAAATTTTAGGATCTAAGTCATTATTTAACCTCCCAGGTAATGGCATACCCTCCCATGTATGCCCATGCACCCCTTTGTGGTCTACATACCCCCTTGGTAGTCCTGCAAATTTTCATTACTTTATCTTTCCACGTAATAAATTCCATTGGGACTGAAACTTGACTTGTGAATAGGTGACCATAGGGTCCACCTGTCCGCCAAATTTCAGTCCCATTTTTTTAAATGGCACATGGCCTAGCTGGTGACGGATCCTCAGTCCATTCTTTTTTTGTCCATACCAAAGTAAAATAAACTGAGGTGCATTTTATTCCTTACTAAGGAACAATTCATGCATTTTATTTTATTTTAAAGTACTTATGAGTTATGGCCTTGGTGGTGTTTCTTAAGCCTAATCTTGTATGCCTACCTCCTACCCATATATCAGGCCCATTAAAAGTGGCTCATTACAATAAAAACACATGGATCAAAGGCTCAATGCATACATAATCCAATCCAAAGCTTGTTTCCAATAAAATAAGCCCTCTAGGTGACTTATCTGCGTCATATATACCTGCCTTATATTACTGGTATACAATAATATGTGGGGATGCAGTCATTTGTTGTATTTGTAGCTTATGTATCTATTTTGTCAACCCATCCTCATATCAGATGGAAGAATCAAAGAAAAGAAGGGAACAATTGAAAGCAATGCAAATGGAGGCTGCTGAGGCTGAATCTTCTAAGATTGCTGATAGTTCTACGGCCCCTGGTTATCTTTTTAATCCACTTGTTGAGCCCTCTACGATTCCACCGGTGGGGGAGAGTTCACCTGTTGTTCCTAGGTTTGATTTTTATACAGATCCTATGGCAGCTTCCTCTGGTAATAAGAGGTGGAGCAGCACCATGCAGACACCACAAAATTATATCTCAGCTACAACTAGTAGTGGGTCTCCCATTTCTAGGTTGTCATCGTCTCTTTCAGGTAGTATGCTCTTTTCATTTGGTTATGAATTTTGCTTTGCTTAACTATTTTCAAATGCCAAAACCTCATGGTAGATTTAGGTTTTTTCCTTTTCTTTTAGTGTCTTATTTTCTTAAAATGTTATTGTATATCCCTGTTCTCTTCGTGTCTTCCCCCCCTTTTGTTCTGGAGGTTATATATATATAACTTTCGTGTGCTGGAACTTTGGCTCGTAAACACAAAAGTACTGTACGTGCTTTTTTGAAAAAATTGGGTGTGGAATTATTAGAAGAGTTCTTTACGGAGGAAGAAGAAGTTCTTTCTTTGATCTTCCCAAGAGCCTCTTCTCTTTTGCGGAGGTTATATAGAGAAACGGATTTGGTATTTAGATATTTTTCCATCAATGATTTGGTCAATCATGATTGATTGGTTAATCGGGCCACGAGAGCGGTACCAAATCGAGGCAAACTCTGAATACTAGATATGACCCCCCCCCCCAAAAAAAAAGAGAGGGGTCAAGGTCGGCTAATGAGACGATGGGGGATAAGCTTCATCGTCGAGAGGGAAACATCCCAAATCACCAGCTAAAGCCCCTAAATGACCACTAGGATTTCCAGAAGAAGATGCCATTCGTTTGATGGGAAATAAAAAGGAATATCGAAAATTCGAGTAGCTGAAGCTGAAGCAGCTACTTTCGAAGTAACAGAAAGAATAGCTGAATATATATATTCATTCGGGCTTGCACTTACCGCTATTTTTGGGGGTTTGATATTGTGGTAGTTGTATGGTAAGGTAGGGCTTTAATGGTATGGTAAGGGGCCAGGGGTAAGGAGTGACGCCGGGTAATTGGAGGTATATATTAGTTTTAGGAGATTATCAGTAAAAGATAGCATATGGATTTGAGGATCTTCTATGCTTCTTGCGATGAATTTAGTAATATTTTTGTCTGATAATCGAACATATACCACTCATGAAGAACTCTTAAAATGGTACTGTAATTAATATAAAGTTAAGCTGGAACCAATAGTAGTTTATGTTTGTGATGTGGTGCTCATCTTTCTTGGCTTTTTCCAATTAATGCAATCCTTGTTGCTTTTTTTTCTTTGTGTATGTGTGTTGGGGGGGGGGGGGGGAAGGGATTATCAAAGGATTTTGTAAGTAGCACAATGGTTGAAGGAAAAATTGGTTACACTAGGACGGATTATGAGGCAGTGAATATTGATGAGAGGGATATTCCGTAAAGTAATTATTTTAGGTATCTGGGCTCAATCATAAATAAAGAAGGTGATATAGAGGATGATGTTTCACAAATAATTAAAATAGGATGGATGAAGCGGAGAGGTGCGTCCGGAGTGTTGTATGGATTGGCGTTTTCCTTTAAAACTTAGAAGGAAAATTTTATAGGACAGTTATGTAACCGGCTATTATGTATGGTGTGGAATGTTAAACAATTAAGAAACATCATGTAGATAAACTCAATGTAGCGGAGATGAGAATGTTGAGATGGATGAGTGGCAAAACTAGGAAGGATAAAGTAAGGAATGATCATATTAGAGCTGGTTTGGGAGTAGCTCCGATACATGATAAGCTACGGAAAAGTCATTTGAGGTGGCATGGCCATGTTCAACGGAGGCCTTTGGATGGACCAGTACGGAGGAGTTATTTGATTCAGATTGAAGGAACTAAAAAGCCATGGGCAGACCTAAAATGGCCTTAGGAGAAGTGGTGAGGAAAGACATGCATAACTTAGGCCTTATATCAAGAATGACCTCAAATAGAGCTGATTGGAGGGCAAGGATACCTGTAGCCAACCCCATTTTGTTGAGATAAGGCTTAGTTGTTGTTGTCGACATGTCGTATAGCACAAAGGTTGAAGAAGGTTTTGTAACCACCAACAACACAAAGCTTGAGAGAAGTTACACAAGTTCAAGAACATCATGACTGAGCAATAGCATAAAGTTTAAGAGAAAGAACTTTGTGCTTGAACTTGTGTAACATCTTTTTGTTCTTAAATTTGTGTAACGTCTTTTCGTTTGTGAATTTGTGTATGCCCTATATATGTAGTTGAGTGCTAAGCTCTAAAATTGAAACTACTGAAAACAACTAGTCATTTCTTGTGTAATACCTATGCCTCTTCTAGAAGCTTTAAAAGCCACAAAATAATCTTTTCAATCCACTGCCCTCAAGATTAAAGCCCCATAAAACACAGGAACAACAATAAAGCCCAAGAAACATGATAGAATATTGACATTGTTATAGAAAAAAAAACTTTGATTGCAAATTTCTTGTAACCTACTCAATGTGTAGCAAAACCTACTTAATAATCCATAAGTAATGACCTTAACGCCAACCCTAAAAAGTACCATCTAGTCTGCCAAAAGTTTGCTATCTGAAACATGTTGGATATTCGAGGGTATCAGTGGCAGAGACTACTTGGTCAAGCCTGAGGAGATTAGGAATATTTTGGTTGCTTTTGGCGGATCGCTTACTACTAGGTTGGATTGGATGTCAACCTGTGGAGGCACCTTTTGTTACTATTGGACAACTCTTTTTTTGCGTTGTAAGCTTCCCAGTGCCCCATATAATAGTGTCTCATAAATATCTCCTGTCGTAAAAACTCTCCGTTGCCTCAGATCTCGACCCGAATGAGAAACTGCCAACTATGTATGCCTTTGTGGGTGATGCTCATGATCCTACAGCTCGGAGATCCAAGTCAGCACCGGCAGTACCTTGCGGCACCCTCGCGGCCGGGCCGGCTTGGAAGCAAGCTAAGCTACCAAAAGCTTCTGGCGACTAGCTTCTACGCCCGACCCGTTGACTATCCTATCGGCCTGGAAGCAAGCTACCTGTTGCCTATCTCACCCCCCTTAGACGTAAAGGGAAAACGGAAGTCCCAGAGAGAGTTTCCAGCGACAATAGGGTAAGAGCCGTTTCTTTCTTGCTTGATATGGGGGACGCTTGAGTAACCAATTTACATTGCCTTGGCTCAGGCAATCGGAAGTTGAACCAAACGTTGTTTCAGATGAGGAATTATCCATGTAATCGGAAGCTAAGGAATTTTCTTTTTTATGGGTTGTGGGGGGCTAGGAAGGAAGATGAGGGTTTTCCCATAAATGTTGATGGCTTTGAGTCCCCCCCTATCTCTTCTCTTCAGAGAAGGAGAGGTATTGAGATTGATCATATAAGCTCTTCAGTGCCTTCTTGTGGATGCGCGGCAGCTACCATTGTCAATAAGCCTTTACACATCACCAGGAGACGACATGCGTTCACTGATTACTATACGATGTCATTCAACACGCTCAACTTCGTCTTCTAGTTTCAGTTCTTTTTTTCATGTAGGAGCGCTCTCTTCCCTCTGTCTAGGAAAGGTTAAAAAGCAAGTATTACCCACTCGCCCTTGGAATATGTACTCCAGAATACCGTGGGGGTAGTTTTATTCTTCTTATCTTATTAAGTTTGTCGGCTATGTGGGTTTTAGTCCCACATCGCCTAGTTTAGTCTCTTTGTAATTTCCCCTCTAGTATAAATAGAGGGGCTTACCTATCAATTAAATAATTAAAGTATTACAACTTCCATCTTCTGTTTTCTCTTTTCTCCTCTCTAAAGTTACTGGTTACAGGTCCTAGGTTTTCTACATGGTATCAGAGTTGTTGTAACCAGTGATTGATTCTCTTCTGGTTTGCAGTTTTGAGAGTCGTTTCAAAGTTCTCCAATTTATGGAGAAACCCTAGTTCATAGAAAGAAAAGAAGAACTAGGGTTTCCTGCCCATTTAATCTTGATCCTTTTTTTTTAATCTTTCACAGTCATTTGTTCTGCCTACGTCTTTGAATATCTCTTTTATTGCTGAATCCAGTTGCCGCTGTTGATGTTCGCGGTTACTTAGTTCTCTGCTGCAATTTCCGTCTGGTTGCCGATCACCGCTTGTTCTTTTTCTCGGTTGCGAGGAGGAGAGTTTGGAGTTGTGGTTGGGTTTCGTAAGTTGCTGAATGGGCTCTCATTCTCTGCTGTTGGCTATTGACTTCTGGTGGTATCGATCCTTTGCTGGAATTTTGTTGCTGCAACTGCTGAGTCGAAGTGTTACTGCTATTTGCTCATATCGATGTGCAATTGTCAACCTGCCTGGTAAAATAATCGCTGGGTTCTGTTTGTCGTAGGAGGTTGGAGACGAATTTTCTCCAAAAAAACCTGACCTCTATTGATCTCATCATTGGCTCGTCTTCTTGAGCTGCTTTTTGGAGGATATTTTGGACTACCAGAGAGAGTAACTTGATTACAGTTTGGGGCCCTTCTGCCGGCTGGTTTGTGAGATTTGATTAAATCTCTATCTGCTATTTTTCTGCTGATCGAACTAAGTTTTTCTGGTTGGTCGATTCATGTTCTCCTTCACTCGATTTTTTTTCTGCGAGATGGCATTTGCTTTTGTGGTCTGGTGTTTGTTGAGTCCAGAGATTGAAGACCATACTTCCACCTCTGATTCATGTTGGAGGTTAGAGATGGTGCTGCTAGTTCTTGGTAGAAGTGCTGCTGGTTCTTGGTTCATCGATTTTCTGTTCTTGATGAGGTATTCTTGTTGAGATGATACACCATGGTGAGTTGCCGTTGCCGCTGCCGCTGGTTCCTCTTCTTCCCTGGTTTCCGCTGTCCAGCTTTCCCTGGATTCTTTGTCGTAAGGTTGAAGACAACCTTCATAAATTGGTTTCTTAAAACCTTATTTTTTGAGTTCCAATAATACCCTTCTCTTTATCTCTTATTATCTTTAATCTATTTTTTACATTCCTTTCCTAGTTTACCCTTTCTACTAGGGAATTAAATTCTTTTCCAAATCTGTCCCCTTGCTTCATTATTTTCCAATAACCCCTTGAAAATTCTAATTATTTATCAAATTGCCACTCTCCATAGCCATTATGTTACCAATTGCATCCCTTGCTTTTTTGTTTAGCAAAACCCCTTGCAAAATTCTGGTTATTTACGGAACTGCCATTACTTTTTAATACATTCCCCTATTTGACTACCCAATTGACCCTTGAAAATTCTGGTTTATTACCAGTTTGCCATTTGGCTTGGATTGTATTTAAAAATGGATTTCCACCAAATTACAGCCATGCCATCCTTTTTTCCAACACCGTTCCCTTTCAATAATTCTAATTCCCTTCATATCCCATACATTTGGCATATACCCATAGCCCCTTTGGAAGTTAATGGTATTCTTTAATTTGCCATTTCTTCCTTTTCCATTACCCTTGGCACCTCTTGGAAAATTCTGGAATATTATGTTTTTGCCCTATCTCTTACATCATCTCTGTTATGTCCACGTGTACTACACCTGAGGGGGGGATTATGTACAGTATACCTGCAGACATTGTAGAAGCAGAACTTGCAGGAATACTTGGTGCAAAACATAGAAGATCAGAGTTTTCACTATTGCCAATGGGTATCTACTTTGTTATTGGGTTGAGTTTGCCGTAAGGGGGAGATTGAAGTATTGAAGAGTATTGAAGATATTTGGTTGTTGCCTATTTGAGGACTTTCAGTTGGGTTGATACAGTTTTTTTCGGTTGCCTGATTCAGTTTGTTTTCGTTACTTACTACTCTAGTTATTTCCCTTCAAGATTCTGTCACTATGACAACCTGAGATTCATCACTGGATAGCTATTGAAGATCGTTGAAAGCTGCCTTTTTTGGAAGACACTCCAGTCCCGGTTTGCTGAACATGTCTGTCCAAGTTTTGAAGATCTATTTTTTCAAGTTCTTGAAGGTTTATTTGGGAGCTGCATTCATATGTCAAGTTGGATTCTGCTACAACTTAGTTTCTTCTCATTTTGTTGAAGTTGGGCATTAGTACCTTGTATGCCCCAACTTGAGGGGGAGTGTTAGCATTATTAGGAGTTCTTTTTTCTTTAGTGCAAGATGGATCTTCTTTATTTACTTATTTGTATAATCCAGCTTGAGGGGGGAGTGTTGGAATATGTACTCCAGAATACCGTGGGGGTATTCTGGTCTTTTTGGGGGTAGTTTTATTCTTCTTATCTTATTAAGTTTGTCGGCTATGTGGGTTTTAGTCCCACATCGCCTAGTTTAGTCTCTTTGTAATTTTCCCTCTATTATAAATAGAGGGGCTTACCTATCAATTAAATAATTCAGGTATTACAACTTCCATCTTCTGTTTTCTCTTTTCTCCTCTCTAAAGTTACTGGTTACAGGTCCTAGGTTTTCTACAAAAAGGCTCCCTCCCCCGACCAATGAGTCCAAATTAATCCAATAGCTGTAATTTAGAAGCAGTTTCCATCCCCAATTGCTACTTTCAAGGAATAGGGGCGGTTATGCTGATTGGGACGACTCGGATTGATAGTAATGGGGGCGCCTTCGTTCGTGGTAGGCCAGCTAGCTGATGTGAGTGCCTTCGCCCTATCTATTTCGATCTTTTCAGCTTGCTGCTCGCTTTCTTGCTTCATAGAGGCGAAGGGAGCCTGACTTACGGCTTCCAAGCCTAGCGCGAAGCGAAGGGATTGGATTTCACCTATGATCAGATCAGTGGGCAACCATAGTGTACTTTTTTCGTGGTGTTGTTGACATTGTTGAAAGCGAATTTCCAATTTTTAAGTAGGCCTAGCTTTTCGGAGCTGCTCACATGCAAGGAACAGTGATGGGCCTGGCTAGTAAGCGTTTCAAGGGCACTGATTGGATTATTACCAGAGACGAAGGGTTTAAACCACGATATCAATGTAGCCAAATATCTTGTGATTCTCCCCAGTCCCATGCCGACCCCGAGACTAAAGTAAAATCACCATCGATTGTGAAAAGACTCTCCTTTGTGCGCTAGAGTTGGCCTTGACTCAACTGATCCACCTTCGGGTTACTTCGAAATGCTAGATAGATGGATTGGGTGGAGTTCGGAAACATAAGAGTGTTATCTGCGCAAGACTGACCCGGTTCCAACTCTCTCTCTTTAATATAAAGAGGTGTTTTGTTTAAACTGAAATCTTGGAGTCAGGGCGGAAGAAGGGAAGGATTGAGATCTTTCCTATAGAAGACGAGAAGGTTTGGTTACAGAATCAGTTTAACATGATTTACAATCTGCCCAAGCGGTATGAATTTTGCCTTCATTCTTCAAATGAATTGGTAGGTGTCTGTGACTAATAACCCAGGGACAATTCCTAAAAGAAAAAAAAGAAGAGAGGAAATAACAATGAAATAAGCAGAGAGAGAGAGAGAGAGAGAGACTGGATTACTCTCAAGCTAATTATATTTACTTTTTATTAAATTAAGTTCTATGATTAATGTGCTCACAACACCTATTTATAGATAAGAATACTAATTAATATTGCATTGAGATCTATAATGGCACTGGATAACTATAAAACTCTAGAAACGCCGCCCTCTAAGGATCCAATGTTAACAAACAAGAAGCCCCTTGCAGTTACCCCCCTCTCTTATTTTAGATGGAATAAGATATCGTATTATGTTGCCATCTCACAAAAAATAAGGTGCATTTACATGAGTATGCACACGGTAAAATGTACAGGTCTTAGATCTGGGTAAATATACACCTCTGCATTCACCCATCCCCCCATCTAGAAATCCTCCCCTCGGGCCCACCTTTCTCCCGTTTTGACATTGTGAAGCATACCATTCTCTGAAGAATTAGATGACTTGCAAATCCCCACCCCCACCCAAAAAAATAGAGAGAGATTCAGATGACTAGATCTTCTTTTCAAAAACCCAAAGGAAAAAGGAAATCTTTCTCATACAACCATGGTTCTTTCCTTTACAATCCCCACTCTCTTAGTCTCTTACTCCTGCACAAAAAAAAAAGAAGCTTGTGAAAGGACCCAGATCACTGAAAAAGTTCCCATCACTTCAGCCATAGTTGTCACGGCGGTTAGGTGACCCAAGGCGTTGGAGAGGGTAAAAAAAGAAAGGTGACACCAATTAGGCGGCCAAGGCGCCCAAGTCGACCAAAGCAACTGGACGCCTAGGCAACGCCTTGACAAGTCGTCTTCAGCCCACAGTCTCTCCACATAGCTTTTATTTTTTTAACAAAAAATTTAGCTCAAGGCCTTATCTCTCTCCTTTGCAGTAGCTGTCCCTGTTCCATGAATTTCAGTTTCTGTAGCCTACGTGTTTATAGCTATAAGGTTTATTTTGTAGCTTTATTCAAATGCTATCCTCTCTTTATTGTTATTTTAATTCTGTGACCCCCCTATAAGGTAATGCTGTCGTGTGTCTAAAGTGGATATTTCTGCTTTTTCTGTTTCAATCAGGTTCAAGGAATCCCAATGTTACTCCCTCTCCGGTTCATCAATATCCTATTAATTATTCCCCCAATAGTTATTCTCCCAATCAAAGAATTTATGAATCATCGGGCTTTGGTGGTTCAGATTCTTGGAGAAGTCCTGTTGGAAGTGCTAGTCCTTTTCATGGGCACCAAGGAACTCCTCCAGGGGTCTGGAACAGATCTGCTGGCAGGGCTGGCTATAGCTTTCCCTTAAATTCACCAAGAGGTCGTAGCTACCGCAGCCCTGCTCCTGGATGGGGTGGTAGCCATAGTCCTGGTTCTGGCAGAGGAAGCAGTCATATGTTCAGTAACAGCCCTAACCTTGGTTCAGGACAAGGTGGTGGAAGAGGGCGTGGTTTACATGCTATTGTCTCAGCACGCGAGAAACCATATATGTTTTACAACAAGACCATGCTTGAAGACCCATGGAGGCTGTTGACACCAGTTTTAAGAATTTCAGTTCTGCCAGTCAACACTCAGTATACCCCTGATTTGCCAAGATCTTGGCTTCGGAATTCGGTTCTAAAGAAGGCAAGAGTTTCAGCAACTGTCAATGAGTCTAATTCTCAATTGAGCCTCGCTGAATGCCTAGCTGCCTCTTTCGAGGAGGCTGTTAATGATGCAACAAGTATTTGAGAGGTAGGGGTAGCCGTGAACGTGGGAGTCTTTACAGATCTCTCTTTGCTATGCTTATGAACTCAAAGTGAGTTTGGTCTCTTCCGAAAAACCTACTGTTCCTCTACTGTCATTTATTTGGTATCAGTTTGGGCCAGAATTGTTAGAAGCTTCACACACCTCCACCAAGGAAGTTACCAATGAATTTGTCATTAAAAACAACACTTATCAATTTCAAGTTCACCATTGAAAAAGCTGGGATCTCATGGCTATCTGAAATTTGTTCTGACATGTTTAATCTTTGGAATGTTGAATTTCTTCAATCTGATGTTTATGTAATTGCCATATTCAACTATATGCCTGCCCATCAGAAGCAATTCCTTGGAAAAAAAAAAATGCATTCTTACATGTTGGCCAATTATTTCATCAACTACTTTGATAATTGGGGAGCTTAAAAAATCTTCCATTATCCCAGCATCCACTAATCTCATCATTTAAATTTGTTAGAACAAAACAGTTAATTCTATGTAGTCATCGTGTGTACCCGAGGAATTGTTTATTGGCACTTCTTGATGTTTGTAATTACAAGTGGAAGCATGGAAAAATGGCAATATTTTATGTTCTGTTCAGTTTTTGCAGGTTTTGAAGCGTTCTGTTGCATGCAGGATTGACATGGCAAATACACAGTTCGGCTAAAAGAGTGCCCTCTGATTAAACTTCGTGGTCATCCCCCCCCCTGGCAGTTCCATTCCCTGAACCTGAACTTAAATGGGCCACTCAAATATGAGTCTCTCTCTCTCTCTAAAGAAATAAATCTAGAACTATTGGGTGCTCAAATTTAGAAATTGAACTTAACAACTTAAGGCCATTTTTGGTATAGTTTTTATTTTTGATTTTTGACTTAAAAAACATTTTTTGTTACATTTGGTATCATTTATGGAACCTGTTTCTATTTAAAATGGATTGAAAAAAACCAAAAACCAAAAAGAAGTTGAAAGTTATTTATGATTTTTGGTTGAAAAGTGTTTTTAGCTAA
Source organism: Telopea speciosissima (assembly GCF_018873765.1). NCBI lineage: Eukaryota > Viridiplantae > Streptophyta > Magnoliopsida > Proteales > Proteaceae > Telopea > Telopea speciosissima. The sequence goes on from NC_057920.1 coordinate 4,665,869, forward strand.
TTGTGCGGACACTTTAATGAGCATGTGCTCATAAACCCCAAAATTGAAGGGTAAAACAGTAAATTGCTTTGATTTTTTAAAAGGCAAGCCTCCGACCGTTCTCCTTCTTTACCGATCAAGAGAGGGGCGATGAATACTGAAACGAAGAAGAATGGGCCAGAAGGTGGAGCTGCGGTAGCTAATGCCGCCACCGCCGGCGCTAGCACCACCACCACCGGCGCCAGTCAACTCCTAAATGAGACACCTTTTGTGTATCTTGTTGCACTGATCTATGCAGTGAGAGGATCCCCAAAGCTCTGAGAAATTACTTCATTATTTCTGGAGGTATTTGCTGTTTCTTTAATATGAGAGCAAATCAGAGCAAGTGTCAATGGATTTCATCTAATTGAACCCAGCACATGTTGAAGCAAAATTTTATCCCCCCTCTTCCCCCTTCTTGTTGTGTGATACTCTGGTCCTCTCTGCTGCAGCCTCTCCAACAAGCTCGTCAATCCTGTGTGAGAACTCCCACTCAATCCAACAGCTTTCCTTGCCTCATCTTTAACCTGCGCCGCCTGCACCCTCAGCCGCTCATTCCTCATCATCTCCCTCACCCTCTCCTCTATCTCGTTGGCCTTCACCACCTCCTCCCCACCGCCACCACCTCCTCACCCACACCCCGAGCCCACTCATCTCGCTCCTGCTCACATTCGCACGGGACCAGTGACCCAACCGGTATCACCAGTGGTTGCCCATTTATTACCTTTCCTTGGTTCAGTGCCGCTATCGTCTCAGGCTCCAGAGACTCGAACGTGTTGATGAGAATCCCGTCTGATCTCACAGTGCTTCACTGTTTTCTACTGCTTTCCCACGAATTACTCAATTTTGCTTTTCCTTTTGGGTTCTTCAATTGTTCCAACTAATTTTCTGTTCTTTTATTAATCGATTTTACTGTATCCATTTGATTAATTTGAGCTTCTTCTCATCCCTTTCTGTTTTCTAGGAAGGAAGATGGGTGAAGAGGGAATATCTTCACCCACCATTTCTTTAAAAAACTATTATACATATGACCATACCAAACCATTTTTTCATTTTATATTCTATTATGTCTAATGTTTACCAAACTATTTTTAGTTTTTGATAAAAAATGGTTTTCATTAATGGTTTTTGTAAAATAGACAAAAATCAAAAATAAAAATGATACCAAAGAGAGCCTTAATACGGTAAGATATTGTTAAAAGAAAATTTTTATTGAAGAAAATTGAACTAGACTTAATATGACTGTCATGTCCTCATGGAAAGGACAAAACCCCAGACGGTGCGGCAATCATTTCATGTGGTCAAGTGTCTAGGTATAGGGGCCGTGTATTGCACGCGATCAGGTGTCGTTTTCTTTCCTTTATATTGTTTATCATTAACCTTCCAAATTCCTTCGACTTGCATTTGTCAAAGTCCACGTACTCCAAGGTTAGACTCATATCCCCTAGAACATGAGGCAATGATAAATTATCAACAATAGCAGGTAACGAATCTGTGGGCATGTGAATAGTTGGTTTTTCGATTGGTGGTGGTTTGCCAGTTGAAGTGGATGTCCTCTAGCTTTCTCCCCTTCCCTTGGTGGTGTAAATTTTGTCGGCTTGTCTTAGTCTTCTAAAATAAATACTAAGCAAGTTCTGAGTACTGACCTGATTTTTTTCTTTTTTTTGAGATTTTAAAAAATAAAAGAAAAAGAGACAATTTCCGTTCACCCACAATGAATTCCTTCTCCAATGTGCTGAGTCACTTAGGATGGACATAGGGAAGAAGGGCATTATTGACTTCACACACTAAGGGGCATAGTAATTATGATTCTAAATGAGTGTACTTAGAAACTTTCTTAAGGAGATTAAGCTATAAGAAAATGTTTTCAGACTGGAAAACCCTACCCTTCTAGACCCCTGTTTCTTCTCTCTCTTGCCCCTATGTAATGACCTCCTTGCCCAAAGGGGGTGGGGGCGTTGTGAGTGGTTGTTTCCTCTGGTGTAGTGTATCCTCCTGGACAAGAAACACTCTCATCATGGTATTTAAAGGGGAAGCAGTTTTTCTGTCCGGGAGCGTGGCCTATGCCAGCACTCCCATGTGTTTATATCTCTCCTCAAAATAAGGGGCCAGAGGTTTTTCATATTGGGTAGAGAGAGATAGAATCATGGGAGTGCTGATGTAGGCAACACTCCTGAACAAAGTTCTTTTGCCACTAAATATATTCTTCCTAAAAAACATATGTATTGAAACACCAAAGTGAAGTAATTAACCGAAACAAGAGGGGTGAGAAAGAAAGATGGGTTGTACACTATCAGCTATAAAAATCACATTAAAAATAGGGCTATGATGTCTAAGCGATCATTCAAAAAAACTTATTTCAAGATTTGAATTTTTTACCATATGATAAAATTCAAATTTTATGAATAGGTAGATCCCAAGGTTTTTTATCTATTTATTGAGTTTTAATCTAATAAAGAAGTGTTTTTTTTCTTCTTTTCTCAGTCTATCCCATGTAACTACGTAGTAGGATCTTAACCACAATTATAACTATTTAATGAAATTTTGGGAGAAAGAATCTCACCCGATCGTGCATCTGAATCTTTGTTTGGAAGATGTCACTGTTTATAATGATTCTGGTTGTCAATGAATTTGGTTTTCACTAAAAATAAAAAAATGATAAAATAAGAATCTAAAATAAATGTCAAGAAGGGGAGGACCCATGTAGGGATGTAAATGGATAACCGAAATCCGAATCCGAATTCGCATCCGTATTCGTTTAGGGGCATCCGTATTCGTTTAGAGATATCCGAAAAATAATCCGAATACTCCGATTAAAATCCGTCCGAAAAAAAATCCGAATACTTAATAATAAAAAATTAAGTAAATAATGATTTTTAGGGTTTTTGAAGATTAAACAAGTTCTAGAATATGATGAAAAGAGAATCATGATCTAAGAGATATGGATTGAGAGAGAATTGTATCCGCTAGGGGGAGGAAGGTCCGGGTTACACAAGGCAGATATGTAAACGGATGGTCGAAAATCCGAATCCGATCCGCATCCGAATCCGTTTAGAGGTATCCGTATTCGACCAGGGAATATCCGGCTCCGATCACATCCGATCCGTATCCGATCCGAATCCGATCCGTTTACATCCCTAGACCCATGTGTCTCTGTTGGGTTGCAACTATTGTGAAGTCCCATCAGACGTGAGAAAACAATGAATGCAGGCAGAAATTTCATTTATGAAGAGGTAGCAAAAAGTCTGCTCAAGAATGAGGAGACAAAGGCTCAATGGTCGGCAGAGTAAAAAAAAGAGTAACAGTGACAGTAAGATGAGACTTCTGGTCAACATTTCGGAAAATTCATACAAATATTTAATAAGAGTAATTCCACATTAGAGATCATTCCAAACCACCGACTCAGTTATTGAATCGGCAGACTCCCTAATAATAAATTCACAAGGATGGAGTTGTTTCATGTTGTCCTTTTCACTTCATCTTCATCTGCTGGAGCCATAGAGAGGTACTTGACCAAACTATCGAAGACTCAATCGATAGAGTCGTCCAGGCCAAAGAATTCATCACAGTATTGGAGGATTGGAACATAGGAGAATCTATAATAAACAAAGGACTGTTGCAAATGAAAAATATCTTGACAGATGCTACTGCTTGTAATGACTCTTTTGGTCAATAAAATTTTTTTTTATCAAAAAAAAAAAAAAAAACTTCCCTACTCTCTCCCTTCAATCTTATTCTTTATATTGGAAAATAGGAATTTAAAAATCAGATTGATCCAAATTGGATAATTTTGGTTGACTTGAATTGAAATCAGTCGAGTTCAATCTCTATTTTAACCTGATTCGGCTTTGGCCAATTGTATATGAAAACTAGTGTTGTTGTGTTGATTTTGGATTAGATCAAAATTGGTCGAGACCGATTCAGATCCGGATTCCAAGTTTCTAACCATGATTCAGAAAGATGTGTTAACATGTGACCCCATTGGGTATGACATCATCCGATCACCCGCTTCCACAAACTGATCGATTGATTCCTATAAAATTCCTGCTCGTAAGAGTAGGTTTCTAGAAGGATTTTGGGGTCACTTAAGGGGGTTTTCAGGGATCTTTATCCCCTCCAGTTTCTTGTCTGATCCAGTTCCCCAATGCCTCAAACGAGGGGGGAGCAATGACCATTCCACCCCTACTCGGGTGGGATCCACCCCCCTCTTATAAGTGGCACTGGGAACTGGAGGAGATGTTTTTCCGGGTTTTCACTCACACTCTCAACCCATTCAAGAAATCATACATTTGACTCATAATAGGCCTAATTCAAAGCTAAACTTGAATGAAAATGAAAAATGTGGGAAGAGGAAAATGTCAAGGGGATCTGTATGTAACCCCTCTTAGTCTCTCTTTCTCTCTTATGAAATGCAAAGAAATTTCTCAAATCCCAAGAAAGCTTTGATCCTCTTCAGTTTTCTCTTCTATAGACATTTTGCACGTTTTCCACTTCAGCCCTATTTGTCCTCCAAAAGTCACATGAGTCTTTTTGTTAGTGTGTTAGCTTTCAAACATTCAAACTCAAATCTTTCGTCCCATCATGGGAAAATTTTTGAATGCTCGCATGTAAATCGAGAGACAAAGTAATTGCAAAGGCCTCCACTACACATGGCCGTGCCATTTTAAATGACTCTCACATAACTTATCATGTATCAGAACTATTTTCAATTCAACTCTAATATGATCATTTTTTACTTTATCTTTTCTAATTTTGCCACACATCCATCTCAACATCCTCATCTTTGCTACATTTAGCTTATTTATATGGCACTTTTTAACTGCCCAGCATTCTGCACCATACATTATAGTCGATGTATGACAATATTATAAAATTTTCCTTTAAGTGTTAAAAGAATACGCCGACCACACAACACTTCGGACATACGTGGTCAAGTTCCTAGCTCACTTGGTAGCAAGTGGTGCGTAAAGGCCCATTGCTACCAGGAGGTCTTGAGTTCAAGCCTCCTGGTTCATATCCTACATCCCCCCTACCTATCAAAAAAAAAAAATAATATCATCCTCTATGTCACCTTCTTTATTTACTATTGATCAAGACATCTAAAATAATTATTTTGTGGAATCTCCCTCTCGTTAATATTCACCATCTCATTAACCATTCTAACGTGATTATAGTTACACATCATATACTTCGATTTTTTTTTTCTACTTATCTTAAGATCATTTGATTCCAAGGTTGATCTCCATAAATCCAACTTGATATTATTAATCCATGCTTTTGTCTCATCTATCAGAATGATATCATCAACAAAAAACATATACCAAGGAACCTCATCTTGTATATTTTTAGTTAAATTATCCATGATAAACATAAACAAATAAGGGCTTTAGGTTGATTTTTTATGTAATCCAATTGTCATTGGGAACTCAAAACATTGCCCCCCCATAGTTCTTAATTATGCTAATCAACACACCATCATACAAATATTTAATTATGTCCGTATATTTACACGACACTCTTCTCTTCTTTAGTATGTGCCGGATTAACTCTCGAAGGACTCTATCGTAGGTTTTTTCTAGGTCAATAAAGTCCAAATGAAGATCATTCTTGCACCCTCTGAATCTTTCCACGATTCTTCTAAATATAAAAATAGCTTCCATCGTGAATCTTGCTGGTATAATATCAAATTGATTATTGAAATAGTAGTTTCCATTCTCAAGTGAGTTAGCAATAATTCTCTCCCATAACGTCATCGTATCACTCATTAATTTTATACCTCTATAGCCATTGCAGCTATGTATTTTCACCTTTATTTTTATATTCGAGATCACATGCTTTTTTTTCCTTTCATCTAACATTTCTTTGTGACCATAATCTTGTTGAACAATTTCATTAGGCAAAGTAAACCACAAATTTCTAAGTTCTTTTACACTTCTATTGGAGCCTGTCTGGGCTGATGCCTTACATTCTTGATAAATCAATCCACCCAATCCGATGCCTAATTATTAAAAGCCACAAGATTATCTTGTCCACCAATTTTACTTACTGAAAAATAGATAAGTTTTAATCCTCCCTTGAATCATGTTAGGACAATTCTAATTATAATAAATTAAAATGAAATTTATTTTCTCATACAATTGTTAGGTAGAAAGACCAACGATTGGATTGGTCATGAAACAAAATTTGGGACCAACTCAATAATAATGGATAGCTTGGCTTCTAGATGTCATTTATAAATTATTAACCATGTAATTTGCGAAGATGTTAAGTGTCACCTTAATTGCCACAAAAAATAAAAAATAAAAAACCTATACAACCATTAATAATTGATGATATTATGAATTTTGCTAGTCATTGTTGTGCAATATGCTTATCCCCCAACGAATATCCCATAATAGAAACCCTATCAAAGAAAGTTTTGATTATTTCTATGATCATGACTTTCGCAACATAAGATTGAAAGATCCATACCTTCCTCTTCGAAGCAGAGATAGACGTGGCCAAAATATTGTCGCTCATAGGGATATATCTATCTGGATAGAGAAGGTGACGTTCCGATCATTTCTATGATCACGATCGTTAGTTTGGCATTTTGATTATCAAGGTTTTATTTTGTGAAACTTTTTTCTTATTTTTTTTCATATAGTGTATGTGTTTAGGAAAATAATTGTGTCATTAGTGATGTCTCACTTGATCAACTTAGGTAGTAGAAGAGGTATCTTATGTAATCTCTTAGCTCAACTCACCCATGGGTGATCCAATCACTCTTCCAATCTTAGTGAGACGCATGACACATGTCATATTTACGAAATCTTATAAAGATATGATAGCATGACAAAGGCCTTCATTGCTATAAGGTCTAGATGATGAGTAGGATTAGGTCATGAACATGACGAATGTCTACATTTCATATTTCCTCTGTTGAGAGCTAAGTGTATAGAATACGTTGTTGAACTATATCATTATCAAATAAGAAAGAATTATATCCGCCATTCCACGGTCTCAAAAGTCAGTTTACCTTTTGGGATTGGTATGTGGTTTGTGTGATTACACTTTCATTTAAAAAAAAAAGAGAATTATTAATTGTTGTATTTTTTTTATATAATAAATACAATTAATTTATTAAGAAAACAATTTATTGTCTTCTTAATTTGTATATGTATAAATACTACTTAAAATCCATTAGGCATCCTCTCTTGTTTGGCGATCCGCGTAAAATTAAAAGACCCATACAAACATGTCTATTTTCATTTCTACAAAATAGATCATTGAAAAATCAAGGAATAGGGTATTACAAGAGTTATGATTGAATTTTGGTCTGAAATTTGACATGTGATCTATCCAATGCATCCCTTAGATATCAAACAATCAGATTTTCCATTTGGTCATTCCACGTAATGGAATTAGCTGTTTCAATCAGGACCCAAACCTTACCTGATCCGCCAACTAGAAAAACTCTCACAAAATAATAATTAAATTGGAAGAGAGAGCGGGGGAGGGAAATGAGTGTTGCCAAACAATGTTCCTCTACGTCCTCTCACATGGGGCAATGAAATGACCAGCCTACCCCTCCCTTTTAATGCTCGTGTGCACGATCTAGTGCAAGGGCCACAGAGCCTAAAAAGCAAGCCCCTTCCCTTATTAAAGTAAGAGAAAAAGTTTCCCACAACGCTAAACTACTATTTTCCAAGGTTACAAGTATCGGTATCGGAGGAGCGTAGATCATGTCTGTGTAGAAGTATCGTCCAAGGCCCTCTAGGGCCACTCACATGGAATCCACTCCTCTGGTAGGTCCCATAGTGAATTCCATATGACTGGCCCTCGATGGCCTTGGATGGTACTTGTACAAGGACATGATCCGGTCTTGTATCGGAGGCTGTACGATGTTCATTCTACTAAAACTGATATGCTTGTATCGATGTGGTATCAAACCATATCGTTTCAAGATTGAACTAAATTTCAAAAAAAGACTATGTATCAGCTGATACCATTGCTTGGAATCAGTCTTCTTCGAGAATACCAATACTTTGTTTGATTGTGTAGCGCCTGCACTATCACAGGGGCCAATGAGAGCACATATAAGAGCATCAACATAGTTGTGATTTTTGATTTCATGGGGGAGGGTGGTATTTTTGAGTGCTCCTATCTCTGGGTGCAAGAACCACATGATCAAACCCCAAGGGATCAACTCAGTTGGCAAAAGACCAACTCCTCAAATAAGAGGTCATGAGTTCAAACCACCTTGGGGCCTATCCCCATCCCCTGTCCCGCCCCACCATTAAAGCTCTCCAATTACAAAAAAACAGAACCACATGATCAGGTGACATTCTTTTTTTCTTGATATAAATGTCGCGGTACGTCCTTAAAAATAAGTTGGGAGAATGTTCCTTTAGTTATAACCGTAGATTTAACCCCGTTGACTATTGGCCGTTGAATTGCTTTAGTCTTACTTTACCTAAAACAGACTAGGACGGTGATTTCTCTCCCCCTCCTTGCCTTTGCATCCCCGCTGCACCCTTTCCTCCCCCTCCATCACTTCTGCCCTCTCTCTCCCTCTCCCAGCCTCTGCATCCCTCTCCCCGCTTTCTCTCTCTCCTCCCCTTGCCTCTACATCCCCTCTTGGCTCCACTTCTCTGTATCTCCCTCCCACTCTTCTCTACCAAAAATCAATTATAAGTCCAATGGTAAATCCATCACCAAAACTGAAAAAACGGAGATATCCATCTCTACTCTCCTTCAGAGAAAGTCAGAGGGAGGAAACAAATAGAAACCCACATTTTCTTGATCTGCAATGTGTATCACTTATAGTCTCCTAACAAAACTGAAACAATAAAAAACTCACAAAACCCATCTCCAATCCTCCCAAGTTCTCACCTAGTCCCTGGGTCCCTTAGAGAACATAAGGAAAATAAAACTACTCATTGGCCTGTTCAACCTATATGTTGGTAATCCTCAATGTCCCATGACGTAGATTGAAAATGGAAAACCCAAATGTGCGAATATGAAATTGTTGGTAACGCTTGCATTAAATGCATGATGACTTTTCAAGTGAGCAGTCTTTGATTCGTTATTATTGGAAATACATTGAATATGAAACCCCTGGTGTTATTGCAAGAGCAATAATGGACATAAAGAAAATTTTATGGATTTTTTTCAAAAATAAAAAATAAAAAATAAAAAATAATCAAGAAATATTTCTCCTTCAATTTATTTGCCCTGAATTGATCTCCACTTTTATCAAAAAAAGAATTGATCTACCACCTGCCCCACCCCTACGTTCATGCTCAACCCTGCATCCTCTCTCTGGATCATGATCCTCAACTGCCGAGCTGCCCGGCAGGACCGTGCAGCCCAAACACAATGAGGCACGCAATGACAACCTTACCCCCACTTGGGTAAGGCGGTTGGGAAGGGGCACAATGGTCACTGCAGGCCTCATTGTGTCTGGGCTGCATGGTCCTGTCGGGTAGCTCGGCAGTAGAGGATCTGGATTGCCCTCTCTCCTCTCTCTCTCTCTCTCTCTCACTCATCTCAGCTTTTACATTCCCCTCCCTGCCTCCCCTCTGCATCTTCATCGAGCACCAGTGCCCAAACAGGATGAGTTGTAGCCAAAGCCCTAACTGCCTCTCTAAAATTGATGAACTTAGAGAACATAAGGAAAATAAAACTACTCGTTGGCCTGTTCAACCTATATGTTGGTAATCGTCAATGTCCCATGACGTAAATTGAAAATGGAAAACCCAAATGCGCGAATATGAAATTGTTGGTAACGTTTCCATTAAATGCATGATGACTTTTCAGGTGAACAGTCTTTGATTTGTTATTATTGGAAATACATTGAATATGACACCCTTGGTGTTATTGCAAGAGCAATAATGGACATAAAGAACATTTTATGGATTTTTTTCAAAAATAAAAAATAAAAAATAATCAAGAAATATTTCTCCTTCAATTTATTTCCCCTGAATTGATCTACGACTTTTATCAAAAAAAGAATTGATCTACCACCTGCCCCACCCCTACGTTCACGCTCAACCCTGCACCCTCTCTCTGGATCGTGATTTTCTACTGCCAAGCTGCCCGACAGGACCGTGCAGCCCAGACACAATGAGGCACGCAATGACCACCTTACCCCCACTCGGGTAAGGCGTTTGGGCAGAGGCAAAACGGTCACTGCACACCTCACTGTGTCTGGGCTGCATGGTCCTGCCGGGTAGCTCGGCAGTAGAGGATCAGGATTGCCCTCTCTCTCTCTCTCTCTCTCTCGTCCCAGCTTTTACATTCCCCTCCCTGCCTCCCCTCTGCATCTTCGTCGAGCACCGGTGCCCAAACAGGATGAGTTGCAGCCAAAGCCCTAACCGCCTCTCTAAAATTGATGAACTTAGAGAACATACGGAAAATAAAACTACTCGTTGGCCTGTTCAACCTATATGTTGGTAACCCTCAATGTCCCATGACGTAGACTGAAAATGGAAAACCTAAATGCGCGAATATGGAATTGTTGGTAACGTTTGCATTAAATGCATGCCCACTTTGTGAGGAGGAACCTGAGTCTATTGAGCATTCCCTCATTTATTGTCAAAAAGCAAGGCAACTGTGGTTTGTTACTCCTGCAGCCCTACAAACATCTATGGACCTAAGTAAGAGTATGTATGAATGGATTTTGTTTTGGAGTAACCCAAGGGATGGTCTTTCCAAATCGGAGAAGAAATCAAGTTTCCTACTTCATGCGCTTACATGTTGGGAAATTTGGAAATCAAGGAATTCCTTTGTGTTTCGTGGAGTTGTCCCTGATCTAAAGACTTGGATTTCTTACCTTTCTCTCTATTTCATGGAAATCCAACATCACCAGAATATTGTGCCTCCAGACATCACAAGTTGGTTGAGCCTTCTTTCATCCATCCTTCCCATTGTATCTTTATCTTCACTGATGCGGGATTATCAAGTAATCCAAAAGCAATGGGATTAAGGTGCATTGCTGTCAATGAAGCTAAAAAAATCTGTTGGGTAGCTTCAAATCATTTGGCCCCAGCTCTTGCTTTGGTGGGTGAGGCCCTTGCCTTGAGACTTGGTCTTGTATTGGCTAAGTCAAAGGGCTATCACAAGGTCGCATTGTTCTCATATTGCCAGGTATTAATTGAGGATATTGTTCATTTTGATCGACTACCAAATTTGTCGATCTCGTATGTTGTCCAAGATATTAGGCATCTTCAACAAGGCTTCCACAGATGTGAGTTTTTCTTTATTCCAAGAAAGTGTAATTTTTGTGCCCCATAATATTGCTAAATGGGCTGTTTGTTTTCTTGAGTTTGGTTGGTGAGAGAACTCATATCCTAAGTCTCTCGCGTCTATTGTAACCAAATTTTTTTCCCCCGTTGAGGAAGAATAAACCGTCTCCCCCTCTGCGGGATTTTTGTGTCAAAATAAAAAAAAATGCATGATGACTTTTCAGGTGAGCAGTCTTTGATTCGTTATTATTGGAAATACATTGAATATGACACCCCTGGTGTTATTGCGAGAGCAATAATGGACATAAAGAAAATTTTATGGATTTTTTTCAAAAATAAAAAATAACAAATAATCAAGAAATATTTCTCCTTCAATTTATTTCCCCTGAATTGATCTACCACCTGCCCCACCCCTACGTTCACGCTTGACCCTGCACCCTCTCTCTGGATTGTGATCCTCTACTGCTGAGCTGCCCGGCAAGACTGTGCAACCCAGACACAGTGAGGCATGCAATGACCACCTTACCCCCACTCAGGTAAGGCGTTTGGCCTGCAATGACCACCTTACCCCCACTCGGGTAAGGCGTTTGGGCGGGGCAAACGGTCTGCACGCCTCATCGTGTCTGGCTGCGCACGGTCCCGGCGGCAGCTGGCGAAGAGGATCTGGATTGTCTCTCTCTCTCTCTTTCTCTCGTCCCAGCTTTTACATTCCCTCCCTGCCTCCCCTCTGCATCTTCATCGAGCATCGACACCCAAACAGGATGAGTTGCAGCCAAAACCCTAACCGCCTCTACATTTTTTCCTGTTTATTGGATAACCGTACCAGCCGGTGACTGCGTGAAAATGCAATGGATGGTTTTGATTAGTTTAATGTCAGATCTACTGTTCGCATGAACAAGCTCACAGAACGCGCGTTCCGCTACCATCCACCCTTATTTATTTTTTTAATCACGTGGGCCCATGTTAATAAACCGTTATCCGCGTCACCAAGTCGAACTAGCCAATCGCCATGGTGTCGTGTGCAAATTCTCTGAGCCCAACCCTTTCTCATCTCTTTAAATTAAATTACATCCCAACCTCCGCAACACGGCAACACCTCCGCCCCAAAAAAAAATAATAATAATAAGAGGATCCATCTTCTACTCATCTGTGCTCGCTAAAGCCCGTACATGTGCCTGCCTTGCCTTCTGAAAATCCTTAGAAAACTATAAAGAAAGAAGATCAATCTTTGATCTTTTCCAGTTTTCCAAGAAATGTTTGAAAAGCTTCCTGGGCTTGTGATAACTTCTCCCATCCTTCTCACCCTCTCTCTCACTTAATCCACTCCTATGAACACGCTATGAAACTATGAGATTGGCCCTGTTCATGCGTTAATTCCTCTTCGGTTCTTGGTGGATTTCTCAGTCATGGTTTTTGGTAGTTTTCTGGCATGAATCATTCTGTTTCTAATAGTTAAACCAACAACGGTTCTAGTTTTAAGTCAGCGGAGAAAACCATGGATAATCAAATGGAAAAGATCTATATCGCTGTCGGTAACGATTTAAACGAAGGTTTGGGAACATTGGAGTGGGCACTTAGAAAATGGTCTGGACAAACAATCAGCTTTGTCATTGTTCATGTCGACAACACTTGCAGAGATTTCGTTAACACCCCATGTAAGTTTTTATGTATCTCTCAATTCTTCATCACCTGGTAAGATTTTTAGTTTAAATTTCTTAACTTTCTTAATTTGGGGAAAGAAACTGAAATGGGTTTTTTGTTTAATTTCATATACTTCTTACAGTTGGAAAGCTTCCTGCAAGTTCTGTAAGCGAAGAGAAGCTGGAGATTATTAGGATGTTAGAACAGGATAAGATTGACAAATTGTTGTCCAAGTTCAAGGCTTCCTGCGGCAAGGTAACAAATAAAGCTTTCAAATGTCGAATTTCAGTCTTATATTGGTGTTAGACAAAATGCCTAAGAAAGCTTTCGGAACAGGTAATTAAACAAAATTTGATTTTTTCTTGTTTAGGTGAAAACGGAAGTTCTAAAAATTAAGAAATCAGAGGAACCAATTCACAAGGAAATTGTTGAATTCATCTCAAATCATCAGGTGACCAAACTGGTTATGGGTATCACAGTCGTCAAATCGTCATCGTGGTAATGAACAATGTGAATTATTGAAGTCGTAAGTAATCACAAAAATTGCAGTGTTGGTAGTGATTTCTTATATAAATAACCTGCAACTACTCTCTTTTAATTCATTCTACAGGAAAACCAAAACCGCCATTAGTGCATCGTTTTACATTCACAGAAACAAACCCAGTTTTTGTGAGGTTTACATAATATGTGGAGGAAAATCGGTGTTTCTCAGAGAAGAAAACGTTGAAGGGTACATGGAAAACGAGAGGGGAACAATGGTTTCTAAGATGAAAGAGAAAGGAAGTATGATTGGTTGGTTGGGTAAGATGTTCATAGATAACACAGCAAAGCATGAAACTCAGGGAAGAGTTTATCCGCGTGGGTTATCACCTGCGCGAGAAGTGATCGACACAGAACCTGTTGGTTCACGTGATTGGTGGGAAGATTATGGTGCCCCACAAGTTGAAAGCTATTTACAGTGGTTGTCATCTTCGAAAATGGTTGAGGAACAAGAAGAAGAAGAAGACGAAGAAGAAGAGTACAGTGGCACGCGGTATGGTCTCACAGAGTTAGCCAATGTGGAACACATTAGTCATGATCATATCACGGTAAGATTCTAGTAACCATGACTTCTGATTCTATTCTTGGTTTCAGTTTGAATCTTTGGTTTGATATAGAATAAGTGGTCTCAAATGAACGCCTCCTTTTTGCCCTTATCCGAATCAAGGTTTTAGAGATGGTTGAGTCGTTGTTTCTTTGGTCTACGATCAGCTAGTATTCAAGACTTTCTTTTTTACAGAAGAACTTTCTTGGTTGTCTAAGGTCATTGCTTGTTCCTTAGTTGCGAATCAAGGGTAAAATGTAAAAAAAATTTCATTTTTTAAATAAAAATTAAGGGTACATCTGTCTAATCCAGAATGATACGGGGATTAGTATTGACTAAGACCAAGAATGATCCCATATTCGATACTGATTCCTAAAACCCTGATCGGGATTGGATTGGATTGGCTGTATGATACCAACCCGATATTAGATTGACGGTACAAAAGTTAGGAAGGGCAAAATGGTAAAAAAAATGGTATTAGAGTCTTGGGGTGTAATTTTCTGATTCGACCCGTTAAAGCTGATCCATAACAGTATTAGGTTAGGATCAATGAGGAATAGGATTGAATCGGTCCAAATATACCCTAACCCTAGTTTTCAGAAGAGGATCAGCCGAGCCGGACCAGCCAAGCCGATCTTTGAACCCGATTTTTGAAACCCTAGTCTTCATAAGTATAATATTCTAAAAGGATTTTTACAAAGAGAGCCAATACCATATAGGAGACACATTAAATCAAAGTTTTTTTTTTTTGTCTCTCTATCTCAAAAGGGTGTTGGGGATAGAAAAGCTCTTCTTTGACTCATTCAACTGATCCTTATCTGAGTAATATATAGTTCTTAAAACTTTAAAGTTTGTATAATAATAAAATTTGCGGCAAGAGTAAAGTCAAAGAATCATTCTAAAGTATCAAAATTATGCCAAATACAGTTATGACTAGAATTGCTTTTGAGAACCATCATAATCAAATTATATCCCTAATGCTCTCTTGATTGATGTAGAAATAATGACGGTTAAGTTTAAGAAGTAATTAAACAATTGATTTTATGATAGATTAATAAAGAAAAAATATCATGCACCGCCAGTGTGGGATCTTTTTCTCTACGGTCTCTCACATCCTAAATCATGTGGGCTTTATACTGCCACTCTCTCATTCTCTCTCTCTCTCTCTCTGTCTCTTCCTTGATTATGTGAGCGGTTGAGCCCCTTGATGAAACCATTCCCGCTTCATGATTAGTGTGGTGTGAGAGATTCCTTCCACATTGGCGGTGAAAAACGTCTAAGATAAATAACTATAACTTAGATAATGGTTTTAAGATTAAATATATGCATTGTGCCTTTTTGGAACTTTTCTACTACAAGTATCTAATTTGAATAGTGAAGAAAATTTTGTTTATCATATTTAGCAAGTTGTTGACTAAAAGTAAAACACACAATTATTGTTACATTTCTACTCAAGTAATTAGTTTTTGTCACTTTGTAAAATCTAGTTGTATGGTTGCATCAGTCTCATAATGGTTGAATCAAATAGGGTTGGGAAAAACCTCAGCAGATGAATGGCAATGGGGAAATTTGACCTTGGCCCTTTCTTTCCTCTACATTTAATGGTTAAGTTATTATGTTCCAAATTTGGTTAGGGTTGGCTCTTACCATTAGAGCCAGCTCACTTGGGCCACTGTCTTCTAAAATTTGAGAGGCTCAAGGCTGCCAAGGTGGACCCACCACAGTAGTGGTCTAGAGGGGGATTGGGTACCCAGTGGGGCCAGGGGAAGGGCACAGTTGCAACCAAACACTGCATTTGTTAGGGGTGGGGGGAGGGGGGGGGAGGTTTCTCAAAACGAAAATTATCTCCTCTAGTTTCCTATCCGGCCCAGTTCCCTAGTTACTCTAATAGAGGGGTGGTGGTCATTTCAGCCCCCCCTAGTTAGAGGAACTGAGGAAATGGGTCGTGCTGGGAACCAGAGGGGATAAAGATCATTCTCAAAATCGAGACTACAAACCCAGGGCCTACCAGCAGTGACAGGGTAGGCGCCAACCACCAACAACTCTGAGAAGCCCAAGGTGGGTAGGCTAAACTCTCTCTCGTTTTTTTATATGAAATGACCTCTTTGCTCCCTACATACAAAATCGTTTTGTTGCTCCTCATTAGTGTGCCTTTCATATTCCACTTTCTTAGAGAATCCTTTCCTTTCTCAATCTAATACCCTTATGCATTTCTCTTGTAAAGACTCAATATTGCAATTTAATCATCAAATAATTAGAACAAAAATCACCAAAATCAGGGCTGAGCAATTGATACTGATTATTTGTTGGTGCAATCTCAGGATGCTTCGTGCAGAATCGAAATTTTGAAGGCTAAGATACAAGAAGCTCAAAAGATCATAGAGGAGAAAAGAAAAGAAGCTAAGGAATACGTCGAGCGACAACAAGGAGCTCAACATATAATTAGTTTATGCAATCGAAGGGTAATTTAAATATGAGAAAAAGAACTCTATCTGGGAGTGTGGCCTACGCCAACATCTCTTTTCTTCTTCATATGAAAAGACATCTATGCTCTCTTGTTTTGAAGAGGAGAGAGATAGACACATGGGAGTGCTGGTGTAGACTACACTCCAGACAGAAAACTACTTACCATAAAATATCTATTTTTGTAAAAAAAAATTCTTTCTTTTCTTTTCTTTTCTTGCCAAACAAACATAGCCTTTTTAAGTTGTTTTGTTGTTGTTTTAGGGTGTTGAACTCGAAGCTCGCATTAATGTAGAGGTCGACAAGAATCAAGTTGAACTGAAGAACAAGCTGGAAGCAGCCAGAGAAAACATCTACGAAGTGTCAAGCGACATAGAGGAGAGCAAGAACAGGCTTCGTTCCCTACTCGAACTCCAATCGGAGCTGGCGGCGAAACTCCACTCTTCATCTTTGGCAAAATCACAAGTGGAAGCCCAATTGGAGAATGCAATGGCAACAAAGATAGAGATATTACGGGAGATGGACGAGTTGCGTCGCCAAAGAGAATTGCTTCGTCGGAGAATCGAATTCTGTAAGAAAAGGGAAGCTATAACTGCGGCCAACAGGAGCTCATCATCATTGTCTGAACCAGATCAGCTCAATTACAGTTATAGGGAATTTACGGCAGACGAGATTAGATTGGTCACCGCTAATTTCTCAGAGCATATGAGGTTGAAAAAGATATCTGATCAGACGAGTTCTTACAGAGGAAGGCTCAACCATATGGCAGTTGCCCTCGAACTACACGCTTCGCTCACTTCTTTGTCAGTGGAAGAATTCCGAGCCAAGGTATAATCCTTCCCCAAACCTTAGCTTTGATAGCACTTGTTAGAAACTTGGGTAGGGCCATGTTGGACCAGGCTTTGTAGAACCCTAGCCCAACCCTAAGTCCTCTTAGCTGGGCCTAGGCCCAACCCGACCCTGACTCAGGGCTAGAAAAATTCAACCCTGACCCGCCCTCAGGGTCAGGCTGGGCTGACCCTATTGGCCCTGATCATGGGGAAGGGGAAAGAAATGCATGAGCTGGAATGGGCCGGGGAGACATTATCAATTTTACATAAAATAAAACTATAATAAAAATTATTATATCACTTATTGTCTTCATATGTAATATATTATATAAAAAAAGGTGGGTGGCATTTAAAGTTTATAATGTATAATATATTATATCAATATATATTTTATAGTATAACTTAAATCAGGGTCGGATCGGGCCCGACCAAGCTTAGTCCGAGGCCTCAACCCTAATCCAACCCGACCTTGACTCGGGGCCAAAAATTTCTAGCCCTGACCCACCCTCAGGGCCAAATATCTCAGCCCAGGCCCTATTCGGGATTAGGGCGAGCTAGGGCTGATTCGGGCCGACAGGGCCAAACTTGCACCCCTAAGTAGGACTCATCCTCAAGAGCTAGCCATTAAGAAAATGGTATGTACGTACCCATCTCCACATCGGGCTATTCACATCTAATGTGAGACTACTACTTCTGCCTTTTGAGTGAAACCTCAACACCATAATTATAGACCCACATGTTTTGCCACGTGGCAAGTAATGATGAATATTAATCGTCACTGCAATAATTAACATAGTTTAACTCTCTATTCTTGTTTAAGGATAGATATTATAGTTAATGATGCATCTTGTTTGTAACCAAAATATTGAATTAAAAAGTTGAACCCTTATTTTGATTGTCCCTTGTCTTATTTTTATAATTTCTTTATTTCGAGTACGCACTTAAAATGCCAGGATTTTGCGTTCATTGGAGAAAAAAAGTTTGTTATACTAAGCGGGCGAAAAAATATACTAACTTTGATTACAAGAAGATTTTTCCAGATAGTTGAAGTTGAGCCAGGTTCACGTTCACGTACGTGAACAAACGAGAACTGCTCTGAGCTGTTCAGATGGAATCCACCCTGTGGGATCCGCATGGGGTGGATTCCATCTGAACGGCTTTGAGCCATTCTTGTACATTCACGTACACGTACGTGAGCGTGAGCCGAACTTGTTGAAGTCTATTATTATAAATGATCTTAATTGGGTTCACTTATGCAGATGGAGCTTCTAAGCCAGATACAGCACCCACATCTGCTTAAAATCATCGGTGCATGCCCGGAGCTGAGATGCATCATTTCTCAATACATGCGCAATGGTTGCCTGTACAACTTCCTCTTCTCAACTCAGAGAAACCCTAATTGTTATCAGTGGAACAATAATAAGTCTCTTTATTGGCACGCACGCATTCGAATCGCAGCTGAGGTATGTATGGGCTTAGGCTTTTTACACTCGTTCGAGCCCAGGCCCATCTTGCATGGGGAAGTGAACCTCTTCAACGTTCTTCTCGATCGCAACTTAGTAGCCATAATCACCGTATCCCAATTATCTGAATGCTTAGACGAATCAGAACTACGATCAGAAATATGTGATTTTGGTGTTGTGATGCTGCAACTTTTAACTGGTAGAGAAGGAGATGATGAGATTGTGGAGGAAGTAATAATGGCCATGGAAGGTGATGCCTTACATGGAATTTTGGATGCGATGGCTGGAGATTGGCCGATGGATTTGGCGATGGAATTTACAAGGATAGCCTTGAGGTGTGTGGATATAAATGGAAACATGGAGTTGACGACAACTACAGTGATGGAAGAAGTTGAAGAGGTAAGGAGAAAGGCAGCAGAGCTTATGGAGAAGGAAGGAAGTGGCCACAGAGAAGAAGACCAAAACCAAAGTGATGTGCCTTACATTTTCCTCTGCCCTATTTTGCAGGTGAGTTTGCTCTCTGTCTCTCTCTCTCTCGGGTCGAATCCCTCTACTGCCGAGCTGCCCGTACTGCTATGCAGTGTGCACCTCAGACATAGCAAGTCAGCGAAAAGACCGCCTTATCCTTGCCCATGCCCCTTGCCCGAGGGGTAAGACGGTCTTTTCCTCCTTGTGTATGGGGCACACAGAAGTAGAGGCAGCTCGGAAGTAGAAGATCCAGATCTCTATCTCTCTTTTTTGATCAAAGCCTATACTTAGGCTGTACGGCTGTACCCAGTGACCCTACCTATTACATCTATGGTCGCAAATAAGGGATTATATCGAGGGATCAAGTTGCTTAGGCATTAGAAAGGGAAGCCAGGTCAAGTTTAGAGAATCGAGATACTCTACTTTTGCTTGTCCGGTATTGCCGTGTGTGCCCCAGACACAACAAGGTGGTGAAAAGATCGCCTTACCCCTGCCCGAGCGGGGGTAAGGCGGTCTTTAGCGCCTTGCTGTGTGTAGGGTGCACAGAAGTACCGGACAAGCGGAAGTAGAGGATCCGGATTCAATTTTAGATAAAAAATCTAGTTTAGCCCAATCTACTATGTGGGAAAGGGGAAAAGGTTCTCTGAGCCGATAGTGGAGGGTACATTGACATTTCCTCTCTATCTCTCTCTTCACATGAAATGACCTTTTAACCTTTAATTTATGAAACCGTTTTGTCTCCCCCTCAGTGGTGCGCTCCCAATATTGTTTGCTCAAAGAGAGAGGGTTCTTGGGAAAATATCCTTTACATCGTCCTATATAGAGTTAGACAAGCTCGTCTTGGAATTCAGATCCTCTCCCCACACCCCATGGATGGTGAGAGATCGACTCTGGTGGTTAAATGTCATTGGAGAGGATCCGGACTCCTTGTCTTGATGATCCACCTAGTGGCAAACCTAGAATAGTTTTGCTCATTCTCACCATTGGATGGACAGGGCAATGAGAAATTATTTTAGAGTCATGTTCATTCATGTATCTGCCTTGCTATTGGCATGAACCCTCTATGTACTCTATGCTTTGGTGTACACCTTCTTGACAGTCTTAGATTTTTAGAAACTTTGTTTTGCCACTTAATCGATTTCAATTGGACTGAAACTTGATATGTGAGTGAAAGATCTCGGGATTTGTCTACAAAATTTGGATTCGATCAAATATGTCATGTGGTAGATAATATGGCCCGATCAGATAAGACTCTGTAGGTGGTCTGACCAGGAAGCATTCACAGAATTCACCATTTTTTTCTTTCCTATTTTTGATAATCATGAATGGCTGTTAATATAATGTGTCTCTCTGGGTGCAGGAGGTGATGAAAAACCCACATGTGGCAGCGGATGGGTTTTCATATGAGTTAAGAGCCATAGAAGAATGGTTAGGGTCAGGGCATGAGACGTCGCCTATGACCAACTTAAGGCTTGAACACAAGTTCCTCACCCCTAACCAGACCCTCCGTTCACTTATACAAGAGTGGCTTAACAATAGACCCATTGCTCCTTAAAATTTTCATCCTCTGTTTTTTTCTTTTATTTTTGCCTTAATCATGTATTACTTTATTTGTTTCCTCACCTTACCTTCTTCCTTCATTTTATCCTTGATTGTACTCCTTTATTTGTAATTATGTTGGAAAAATGAAAGAGAACTTCACAATAAAAGATCTCGTTTGTTCAGTTTTGGGTTTTCTTTTTTTTTTATTATTATCGATTTTTCTGTTATCATTTGTTATCGGGTTACTATTGCG
This sequence comes from Telopea speciosissima, assembly GCF_018873765.1. Taxonomy (NCBI): domain Eukaryota; kingdom Viridiplantae; phylum Streptophyta; class Magnoliopsida; order Proteales; family Proteaceae; genus Telopea; species Telopea speciosissima. The sequence continues at coordinate 4,686,859 of NC_057920.1, forward strand.
TTTGATCTGGTTCGGTTTCAGTTTTACATGTATACATAAAGAAATCAATGAGAAAATTATGATTTTTTAGGCTTTTGGTTTCGGTTTTTTTTCTTCTCCTCAAAATAACAATTTCATTCAGTTTGATATGCGCTAAACCGATCAATTTCAATATATCTGATCAGTTTGGTTGAACTTTGACACCCTTCACTTGGACTGTCCCTTGAAACCACTTTTAAAAAAATTGGAATCCAATCACCAGTCGAGCCCGATCTTGATTCCTATCGTTCTGAAGCAGCCGATCCACACTGGGTTTCTGGGGTTCAGTCTGTTCAGAGGTAATATGGCCAATTCTGTTGATTTCTTACAGATTCTAGTCGATCCAGAGTGGAATCGACTGGACCCAATTCAGATAATAATTCCTTCTTTTAAAACCCTGCTTGAAAGCCTTATTTTGGATTCAAAGGCAACTTTAAAGCAGCTCGTGGATTTCTTTTGGTTGCAGTTGATTACAAAATAATCCTATATTTTTTCGGGACCGTTTAGGGGTAAGGCTGCGCACATTATGATCCTCCCAGACACCGCAGTGGCAGGAGACTACGCTCTTTTTTTTCTTTCTAGGTGGTCCCCTTAACATTTCGGCTTTACTTAAGTTTAGCAGGGCTAAATAAGGATAAAATCATAAATGGGCCCCATGCTTATTGCCTAAACCCAGCTTATCTAATAATTCTGGTTATTAGAATGCGAAAATGAACACAGCAATTGGTTATTACTAATAGGGCCAACTTAGTTCTGGTACATAGGTTAGATGCATCTCAAGCACTGCTTTGCCGAATCACATACAACTTAGCAATGCTTGATTACTAACTTCCTCAACAAAATCTTCCTCACACTAGTAGATACAGCCCTGAATAGAATGGTATTTGGAACAATGCCTGCATCCAACATCTAACAGTATGGACAGAGGATGAATAATAGTGACAGCCCTATTCTTGGCTCTATCCACAATGTTCTGATGAAAATTTGTTAGAAATTTTCAAAATTCCACACTAATTTGGGGTTCTACACAATATTCTCCATATACTAGCATTTCAAGAGTTTATAGAAACAGAATTTAGTTTATTTTAGAACAAGGTAAAAATAATTCATTGATGAGACTCAAGATAAGAAAATACATTAAAATTTGCAACATCTTGATTCTACAACAGATAATGGCAGTATTGAACAGTAAAATGTTCAAGGTTTATTTATCTATTTCAATAATCAGTAGATAAGTACTGCATCAAACTTCATACCCAGGGTTTATCTTCTGTTGGACATCTCCATAGCTTTCTAACTCTTCTATGTCCTCCAAACTCCCCAGAAATAATGGAAGTCTCTGATGCAGCTCAACTGGTTGGAGTGAAAGAATCCTACTTTTACCATCAGATCCTCTACCTCCAGCTTGTTCCACAATGAAACTAAGAGGGTTTGCTTCATAAACTAAACGAAGATGGTCTCTTGGATTCATTGCTATCCCTCCATACATCAGAGTGCGATGGAGATCAGCAACCAGAGAACAGATATAACGGGCTGAGTACTTCTTTGGGTACTTCCCTTTTCCCTGTCTAACTGTGTCAATGTACTGCCTTAAACCTTGAGGCCAATCAAAATACCGGGCATCATTTACAGAATAGATTTGCCCTGACAAAAAATGGATATCCAGTTGAGAAAAAGTGTTAGTAGTCGTCTAATGAAGGTGGAATATCAAAAGGTAACCCCTTGATAGAAATTCCAAGATCCCAGTCTTACGGAATGCAGATTCAGTACATAATGAGGGGTTCAACACAGGTTTTGATAATTTCAAACCACTGCAAATGAACATAACCCTTCCCTGGTCAGGATGGAGTGTAAGGTTGAGAACAACAACAACAACAACATGTTTTCACTTGATATAACACAAAGCCTGAGAAAAGTGATACAAAAAACCAATGCATAGTAGTTGGAACTACCAACCAGTACGATCCAAAGGATACACCATACTGATAACCAATTGATACGTTATAATTTATGTGCCTTCCTTTAGGCTCCATCTGGTTGCAAAGGGAAATGATGTTTTCAAATCTGAAAAAGAAACTTTTGTAATCCTTACCTCACGTGATTATATTACTAACTCCAAATCATTCTGTATTTGGCTAATAATTATTTTTTTGGGGGGTAAGAATTTGGCTAATAAATTTTACTTTACTTTGCATCCAAATCCCATGGATTTGAAAAGTGACATAAGAAATTAAATGTACAAAGTATTATTAACAAATATGATATGATTACAAAAATTGTTTTTAGGTTTGAAAATTTTCAGTTCCCTTCCCTTCAATTTTCCTTGCAACCAAACAGAGCCATGGTAAGACATAAACAGGGAAACGGGAGAAAGATGCAGAGTTGTACAAGAAATGATGTATGGCGTGATGGTTATTAACTAATTTATCATTTCAATAGACACTATCATCAATGTTCTGTCAAAGAGGCTAAAAGCTTTACCTCGGGGAGGAATTTTTATGCTTGGGTGTGTAAGAACAAAGTCTCCAGTTGACCAATCCAGAGTAAATGCATGTGTTCCTGAACCAAAGCTTACACAGAATATGGTGGCAGATGAGTAGAGAACATAACCTGCAGCTACAAGCCTTGCTCCACTCTGGAGCGAGTTAAGCTGGGCCTTCTCCTCCGTAGGCAGATGATCCAACTCCAGAAGACGGTTATAAATGCCAAATATTGTTCCAGTTGGAATGGAAGCATCAATGTTCCGAGAACCATCAAGAGGATCAGTGACCACTACAAATGGGCCATTATCAGCTATCCAAACCGGAGCATCATCTTCTTCTGAAGCCATGACAGCCACTTTACCAGAACTTTTGAGAGAAGACAAGATAATTTCGTTCTACATAGGAAATATTTTTGCTCATTAGTTTATTTTTCTTTACCCCCCCCCCCCCCTCTTCTCTTCTTCTGCTAATGAAATCTTGCTTTCAATTTAAGAGTGCCTCCTGTTGGAATTGAACCAGAAACAAATGCCATGACATTTATATATGAGGGTAAGACAAAAAACTTCCATCTTTTCAAAAAATACCTGGTTTTATTGACTAAATTGAATGAAAAACTGATTGCAATAACATCAAATGGGAAATTTGGGACCACTGCAACCCACATAACTGTGAACACAGCTGATTTTGGGATGACAAAATTATAAATCTAGGTGGGGATAAAATCTAAATGTCCATAGGCACTGATTGCTGAACAAAAGAGTGACTTCACAACCGGATTGCAAGGCTGTATCTTTATAATTCCTTGTGCTTGTGTGTGCCTGTGTTTGGGGAGGGGATTCGGAATCATATGAAGTTTTCCATATTAAAAGAGCCACCAATCGATATGCAATTTTTTTGCTCTTAATTTTTCTGGTCTTCATAGTTCTTCAATAAATGAAATAATAGAACACTCCTCAAGAATGCAGAATGTTGGTCATTCATATCTACATTCTACAGTAGTCTTTTCTTTTCTTACTTTTTGTTTGGGTTGGGTTCCCCTTTATCTGAAATATATTGACGCTTTTGGACTCTCTCCGCCCAAAAAAGAGGAAGCCAAAATGTAAAGCGCAAAAAGAATTGCGTGAAAAGCAGTTTAGGATCCAACTTAATCAAATCAAAACTGCAAATTAGACATTGGGTACTCATTAAACAACGTGTATACCTTTCACCGGGAAAAAAAAAACCCCAACGTGTATACCTCCAAAAATTCAATCGAAGAGTGGGAAGTAGGAGTACCGAAACAATATCCAGTGGCTTTGGAGTGTCTCTACCAGCACCAACAGATGCAGCTAGGGCAGTACTTCCATCGGTTAGTCCCACACGCTTCCCGAGCTCCGAATTGAAGGGAGACGCCACAACCGCTGCAATTCTCTTGCAAGCGTACTGTAAATGAGCGAACAGCACCACCAGATCGTCTCCTACGTTTTCCCCTCCCACACAATCTAACAAAGTCCGAAAACCATCTCCACCAATCGAAGAACCACCACCCATCTCAGATTTCACTATAAAACCGCCGAAACTAGTCATCGGACAACGACAGATAGAGTTTCCAAGAGAAGCTGGCTTAGATGGCGCGAATCTAAAAAATTTTGGCGGGAAATTCAGGTTTGTGTTCAAGAACAGCGTGGATGGTTGCATCATCCTCCAACTCCCCCTGAATCAGCGAAGGACGATAGCGAGAATTATGGTCGGAGAGAAGCTGATGGTCACGACCATTTTTAACGAATCGGGAAAGTTTTTCAGGAGAGATTGAAAGAATTCTTTCTCTACGATCTAGAGTTTTCAGCTGTGATGGTGTCTGGGTGAGAAGACGATTGGTCCTAGAGGGATAGAACTCTGGAAGGTTTTATCAGTTCTTGTGAACTTGTAACCTGTGAAGCCAAACCCGGAGATGCGATGGTGATGTGTAATCGTATGCATTTGCCACCTGTCATTTATTTAAATCTCTGTTTTTCCATTAATTAAATGTATTTTGGAAATAAGTTGTCTGATCGGATGATCAGAAATAGGACAGCCTGGTCTGGTGCTTCAACCCACGAAAATGAAATTACTCCCTTCTGTCTTTTATTTGAAATATCTTAACTACCCTTTAGAATGTAGTTTCCATCAAAGTTCTTTGAAGGGTATAGAGGTCATTTTAACAACGAATAGTTGCATGTGGGGTCCAACCCAAGGCCAATAACCGGAGAAGTCAAAGCCTTCTCTTCGGTCAGTCCGTCAGAGAAGTGGGGAAGAAATAACAGTCGCCATTGTCGCGAATCATCCTCTCGCATCTTGCATGTCCTTGTCTTTTTAGGGTTCTCCAGTTTTGATCTCGGAGGGAAGCAACCGTCGTTCTCTAATTTCATTTTCTTCTTTCTAAATTGCGGTTAAGCTTCTCTCTCGAGTACCATCGTTGAGCCTCAATGGGTTCCAACTTGACATGGATCAGTTCTCTGGAATCAATTCTGGGAATTTCAATTGGATCTGGACAGAATTCTGATTCCATTATCATCATTCTGTCGACTTCTCTTGCAGTGCTCGTTGGACTCGTTTACTTTTTCCTGAAGAGATTTCCTTCTCGTGATAAACCTCCCAAACCCTTCGTAGCTCCCAATTCGTTATCCCTTCACGAAGAGGACGAAGTCGAAGCTGAAGCAGGGAAGACTAAGGTTACGATCTTCTTTGGTACTCAAACTGGTACTGCCGAGGGATTCGCTAAGGTAGATTCTGACTTTCTTCTTCAGAAATTTTTCTTTTTCTTTGTTCCTTTTGTTAGTTGTTGGGCGAAAGTTATCGCTTGAATTGAATTCGTCCTGTGCGATTGAAATATTTTCTCTGCATGGTGATTTAGTTTACGCCTTTACTGCAACTGATTTTGCACAAGATACACTAATCCATTAATCCAAGTTTTACATATCTCATACTTATCAAAAGTCTGTTATTGTGAAAGAGAGAATTATTTCCCTTTTTTGTTGAAAAGTATCTTCCTTACTCGCATTGAATTGAAATGATAAACGTATAATGCAATGCTCAGTTTTTTGTTTGAATAAACGTGGGACCTTGTGAGGTCTTCTTGACTATGTTTCCGGTGTCTGTTCTCTAGTTTAGATCCATCAATTGCACTTTAAATGCGAATGTGAAACTTAGAAGAGTTGTTTTATCTATGACTAGTTCTCTATGATTTCCCCCCATCTCAAATGAATCTATGAATAAATGCTTCTATTAGGATTCCAATATGAGGAACTACACATATTCATGAATCTTTTATATCAAGATGCTTACTTTTGAGATCCATTGGTGACAGGCATTGGCAGAGGAAGTCAAGGCTAGATATGAAAAAGCAGTTGTCAAAGTTGTAGACCTGGTATGTTATGAAGAAACCATTTTATTGTTTTGCTTGAGTCAGGTTTTGTTCGATTGCGATGCTTTACTGTATACATCCCTTTTAGGATGATTATGCGGCTGATGATGATCAATATGAGGAGAAACTGAAAAAAGAGACACTGACTTTTTTCATGATTGCCACGTAAGTTAGCCTTAAAATTTAGGTGGATTTTTTTTAGTGTTGGAGGCATGATGCTCATTCAGTTAACTTGAGACTCAAAATGCAGTTATGGTGATGGAGAGCCAACTGACAATGCTGCAAGATTCTATAAATGGATTAATGAGGTGATTCTTAAGAATAGTTTAGATACTATCAGATTAGGTCACATATTGCTATGTTTCCCATTTCATTGAAGGTTTTGAGATGATGAGGATAAAGATTTGTGTTTCTCTTCAGGGTGAAGAAAGGGGAATTTGGCTTCAGCAACTCACATTCGGTGTTTTTGGCTTGGGCAATCGTCAATATGAACATTTCAATAAAGTAAAATTTTAATTAATTCAAGTTAGTTAGCTTCATCTTTTAGTTCTTATTTAACTACTTCCTTTCTCAAAACAGATTGGCAAAGTTTTGGATGAGCAACTGATCGAGCAAGGTATGCATTCATATTATCTTACTCTTGATATTTTTGGTACTAGTGTGGGTGCTAATGCTGTTAGACCTGACAAGTATTACAATTCCAATTATTGTTGTAACAGTAAACAAGCTTTTCCATTTAATTCTGATGGGCACATCAGGCTGCCATCTGCCAAGTTGTTATTTCTCGTATTTCTTGAAGTATCATTGTTCCTTTGTTGAAGGTATTAGTAGCTTCCGAAAATTTATATGCAAGGTTTAAAGTATCGGTATCGAGTATCGTAGAAGGTTGATATTAAGAGTTGTATCGTACCAGAGAGACGCAAGATACGGTAAAGATACGCATGGAAATGGTCAAGAAGCATATGGAAATGCTTAGGATGCAGACATTCAGGAAAAATATAGTTTTAAGCATAAAACACTATAAATAAGTAATATATAAAATATATTATGTGTAAAAAGGAGAACAACGTACGAGGAGACAATTGCATTCGATTGATTATGTATAAAAGGAGGAGGTTTCTTACACTTATTAATACCATAGTACTATATCTCGCGATATATCGGTATCTCGGGCCTACCGAGATATCCGAAATATCCGAGATATCTGAATATTCCCGAAATATTGCATTTTTTCTGCAATATTTCGGGGTCCATCTCGGGGTATTTGGCCATATTTAGGCTCGAAACTTCATGGACAGCCTTATTTAAGCTTAATAAACACATTTAAACCATAAAATTGTAAAAATGTGAATTCAAATTGGTGTTTTGGGCTTGCACCCTTGATTGACATACGGTCGCCGACCTTAATGTATAAATAGTTAAATACACATAGATTAATGAAATCACAACTTAAGTTACAAATTACAAGTGCTAAATCGCTAATAGTAGTTCTTGTGCCTCCTGGATCAATCCCACTCATGCCTCGGGAGTCGACGTCCATTGCTCTCTGTTTGAATGACATATGTGGACCACGGTATAGAATCGGAGAAGAAACGAGTGTAGTCATCCACAAGTGTCACGTAAATGGAATCATCAACGATCAGTAGGTAACCTATCCTAGGATATAAACTAGGGTTACCAATCGATCCATCCGTGAAGAAGATGATCCTTGTGATATGATGTTGGCGCCGCGAAGAGGCGATGGCATTGGCCGCATGTATGGTGGTGAGGTTGGTAGCTAGGTCCGCTAGGGTATGCAAAGATGTTATCTACAAAAGATGATCCAAGATGTCCACGGATGGGACTGTAGTCATAGTCCCCTACCCCACTAAACCGCCCATATGATGATGATCCATATCCATATCCACCGTAGGTTGTGATGCACCATAATCCGATGCCAATGGAGTGGCATGTGCGTCAAAAGATGGGGCACGCCAATGTCCGCCGGTCCTCCCTCCCTATCACCCATACTCAAACCACCAACAGAGCTAGATAGGTTATCAATGTCCATGTGATCAGGTTGCAATTGTGTTTGTAACCCCTACGCTTCTGTTGTATGTATGTAGGGGGCCTCTCGAGGGTGGGGGTGCGGGGCACGTGCTCCGTGGTCCGTATCTTGTGTGGCATGATCAAACTGTGTCTCTCCGGTGAATCGGAGTGGGTCTACAGTGCCGAATCACGGGCCTCCTGGCCTACCACATAACGCTCTCGCATGCCGTCATATTCTTCACCAAGATCACCACCACCAACATCACCACCACCAAGATCACCATCACCACCACCGCATCACCATCATCACCATCATCATCATTTGAGGACTTAGACAGTCTTCATCATCAGCAACATTGCCACCAATGGGCTGGAATGGTATGGGTGAGGCTTCCTTGCATGTATCCCGACCCTCGTCGCACCATATACTCGTCCACATCGCACCAATCTCGGAAGCTATCATGGGGTCGGGCCTACCTCCCTCCTCATCCAAACACGCTCACCTCTATCCCTCACCCAATCCACAATAGGGTCATCATCCTCGAGTCAACTTGAAAGATGTCACTAGATCAATGGTGCCCTCCGTCCCTCATGTCCCATGCGTATGTGTTGCAGTTTCAGCCTCAAGTTGTAGTGCACATACACCATGTCGATAAACGTTGAGACCCCAACTGCGCCTCTTGGAGTGGATGAGTGCAAAGGTACTCAGTTCCTCTCACAACCGGATGCGGAACATGTTTGGGCAAGGACTTTAATACATATGGGAAAAATTTCGACACCGTGAGGTCAGATCGGCCTCCTGTCTAACATATATTAATATCATCAACATCCAACAACATTTGTACAAAGTTTTTTAAAAAAATAGTTTTAGAGAAATATAATTTACCTTAAATAATGAAAATAGGCTTGGATGATGAGCTTAGATGACCCTCCGACGCCTTCCCGGCGACAAGGAGCTTCAATGAGGCTTGGAAGGGAGGAAGAAGAGAGAAAATTTCATTTTCAGCAGCTCTCGGTCGAAATATCGACCAAGAGCTGCGAAATATGAAATTTATAAGGATTTTGAATGTGACACTATTGTCACTTTCAATATCTCGCGATATATCGTGATATTCGCGATATATCGTCAAATATCTCGATATATCGCAGTTATGTACTTTTATTCGACATTGTTTCGTATCTCGTCATGCGAGATTCAAATATCGCGATATATCGCCGATATTTCGCGAGATTTTATACCATGATTAATACAAAAAATATGTCATTTTCAGTTTGGGAAATATTTAGGATTTAAATACATGCATCATTGCCCAAAAAAACCTAATTTAATGCAAGCGTTTAGGTTATTTTTCACTGATATAGTGATCCATTGCAAAATCAACACTAAAAATCGATATTTGAGCAAAAAATTTAAAGTTCTGATAGACAAATGTTCTTGCGCAAATTTGGTTTAGACCCTTGATTGCAATCTGTTTAATCAACAAATGATGATGAAATCAACACTACTAGAGTCGCTTTAGTCAGTAGAAGCAAGGAATCGAGTTAACTTTGCCAAAAAAAAAAATTGACTAAAATGTATTACACGAGCTATTGGCAAGTGTTTTTGCAGTCACGGGTCGTGTTTTGTAGTTTATAAGAGATGTATCGAGCGTATTGATAGGTATCGACCATGATGGGATTCTTTCTGACACTATCACAGAAATCAGAATCCCATTACGGAATCGGAGGGCTCACAGACCAGCAGCTCAAGCACCCAGATTAACCCCAAATTAAAAGCCTGATCAGCCCCAAATTAACAGTATTATTATATCTCCTTATGGTCTTCAATATCCCAAAATTTGACCTCAATCCGACGGCCAGATGGAAAAATATCGTAAGAAAGCAAATTAGTAACTAGGTTACAGATTCAGCAACCTAGCAATAACTTCACATCAACACGGCCACTCACTCCCAAACAGAACTGCCACTCAACAGTAGCAGCAACATGTATTAAATTCATAGTAAACCAATGACCAGAATTGCAGTTACAGCACAGCCCCAGAATAGCAACTAATGAACGTCAAACAGCAGTAGCCAGTTGACTTCTGGAGTTCTGGGATGGGTTGAAATTACTATCGAATGAAGGGGGTAATGTCCTCTTAGTTACTTCAGAAAATCAGCCTCAGATGAAGGTTGGATTGCAAGTAAAGACACTTGTTCAATAATAGAAACTCAATCTCAAAATTGGAAACTTTGCAGACACAGTACTATTCAGCCAATGGATGGGGCTGAAATCAATATCTAGTGGAGACACTATGAAGGGAAGTGCATACCAAAATATGGCCTGAGATGGCTGGTTGGATGAAGTATTACATCAACTTGAAGTTTCTGCCAAGTCTCCAGATCCAAAAGATGCCACAGGGTACAAAACACCCTCCAATCTTCATAGCTCTGATGAATCTGGATGGACAGACGAGAGCAGAAGGAAGGATTTGATCCGTCTCCCACAGACCTTGGTCTCTTACCAATGGTCTCACACCATGGACTGCCTCTCACAACACTCAATGGCAAAGCCAAGTTTTCAAACGTCCAAATTGTGGGAGCTGTAACAGCCCCTCTATATTATTAATAAAAGCTGACTTACAAAAATAGAAACCTAAGTTGTAACTCCTCATAATAACAATTAACTGTCTGGTCCAGAGAATAGCAATAGAAACTAAATAAAACCTACCTTGTATTAAACACTTGATCCTATTACATATATAAATTTCCATAGCTTTTCTGACAACTTATAATATGAATGCATCTATAATTTAAATTCAATATTTTTAGATAAATAAGGCTAAAATAAAAAAATAAAAAAATAACACAACCCGATGATTCTTTGACTGTATTGCCATTCTCCCATGCTTCTGTTCTGTCTCTTTTTCTTATGTACGTTTCATAATCACCTCTGCATCGTCTCCTAAGTTCATTATAAAGAGCGATCCTACATGCTTTATGATCGACCATTGGGGGAAAGAATGATGATGAAGTATTGATGGATATGATTGGTTAGAAGCATTAGCCCATTTAATTCTATTAAGCACAAGAAGAAATCATTGAGCGGTGATGGTGGAGATGGCTTATATGTAGGTTTCTAGTTGATTTCGCAAAGCAAATCTGTGCAAGTCAACTATAGTGTTAGAGTTTAGATTTTTGTAGATGCATCCTACCTGACCATACATCATAATAGACCTGGTATTTTTGCTGCATATGCACCATACCTTTATGTTTTCCATTTTGTAATTAATTTTCCGGTAAAATACTCAGCATATTGGTATGATGTTTGTGAGGAGGCACATAGATGCAATTATCTGGCTTTAGGGGAACTTGACGAAAGATAAAAAATATAAAGGAGGGAGAGTAGGGGAGCTTGGTTGGGAATGTTGACAACAAGGCTTCAACGGCTCTGGTGGAGAATGACCAGTGGGTCAAAAGGGAAGAGAACAAAGGTCAGGGGTTCTGTTGATGAAGATCCTCACTTGAAATGTAGGCCTTTGCAGTGGTAAGAGAACTCTGAAGAATCTTAGCTTTAATATGATCTACACATCTTGTGGATATGAATTGGAGGGGTAACTTACTTCAAAGTAATAACAGGAAATTTGATGAGAGAAAAGAAGGGAAGAGGAAGAAGAAGAAGAAGAATACGCCAGAATTCCGATCTCACCCCTATATTTACAAACTTGTCAATACCATGTCAGTTTACATCAATACCCCCACACTAACATAAGAATGCCTAGGGAGGTAAAAATACAAGCTTATGTAACAAAGTAGTCATAATACCCTTGCTCCATGAACTCTAAAACTCTCCCCTCAAGCTGGAGAAAAAATGCCATACATGCCTAGCTTGCTTAAGAGGGTACAGAACTGGAGAGAGTTAATCCCTTTGGTGAAGATATTGGCCAACTGGTCACCTGTCTTCACAAAAAGAGTGCAAATGTAATTTTTTCTTTAATGAAATGCCAATCAACCTCAATATGCTTTGTACGATCGTGTTGCACAAATTATGAGATATAATTATAGCAACCTTCTTGTTACAATACAGCCGCATGGATCCCTCAGCATCAAACCCCAATTCTTGAACCAACCTCTTCAACTATAGGATTTCACAGACTCCATGAGCCATGGCTCTAAATTCGGCCTTTGCACTTAATCTAGCCACAATAGACTGCTTTTTTGCTTCTCCATATAACCAAGTTACCACCTACAAATGTGCAATATCTTGATGTAGACCTTCTGTCAGAAGCAGATCCTGCCCAATTGGCATCAATGTAGCATTATGTTGGAATATGTACATCAGAATACCGTGGGGGTATTTTGGTCCTTTCAGGGGTTTATTTGTTATGTTATTAGGTATAGCCTGCTCTTATAGAGTCGGCTAGTGTAGAGGTATTTCTGTCCCCTTTGTAATTTTCCCTTTATTATAAATAGAGGGCTTGTCTGATCTATTAAGATCACTCAAGCATTACAATTTTTCTTCCATCGTCTCTTCTCTTTTCTTCTCTCTAAAGTTACTGGTTATAGGTCCTAGGTTTTCTACATGGTATCAGAGCTGTTGTAACCAGTACCTGATTATCTCCATAATAGCTGTTTTGAGAATCGTTTAGAGTTTTTTGGTTTGAAGAAAGAAACCCTAGTTCATAGAAGAAGAAGAACTAGGGTTTCATATACTGAGTTGCTGATTCGATTTGCTGCAAGTGCTCCCTGTTTTGAAGATCGATTCTTCCCTCTGCATTGAAGATCGATTCTTCCCTTTTGAGGAGATTAAAAGCTGCATCGATTCTTTCTTTTTTTCTAGATTCAATCTGAATTTTTTTCATTGAAGACACAGGATCTGTTTATTGCAGATCTGTTTCTGATTTGAGACTTATTTATCTGCTGGCCAGCCAATGTGAAGATCGATGAACGCAAGTTTTTTGAAGATTATTCTTCCTTATCAAGAATCGATTCTTCCCTCTAGAAGACCAACTTCTGCAGATCATCTCAAGTTGTTGATTACAGTTGTTCAGATTCGAAGTTGTTTTTTTTTGTTCAGTTTGTGGAGATCGATTCTGGTCATCATTCTACAGATCATATCTAAACTTCTACCCTACCGCCAGATTCAGTTGCAGGGATTTCCAAACTCGATTTTGTCTTCCAGGTTTTAGATCTGGTTTTTTTTAAGAACATACATCGATTCTTACAGTGTAGATTTTCTGCTATGTGCCTTGGTGGTTTCCGGCTGATTCATGCTGGAGGTTGGAGAAGTGCTGCATGTCCTTGGTTATCGCCTTGGTTGTCGACTTCGCTCGCACCATTCTCTGGGCAGTAGTAACCAGTGATTCTGGTGCCCACGATTTATTTTCCAGTGCTTCTTCTCAGAATTATCGATCCTTTGTTTCAGCAGAAGGATCTCTCCACTCAGTCATCATGGGTTTCAATGCCGTGTGATGTGGAACTCTAGTTCTGATCTCTGTGTTTACGTCCATCGTTTTCGGCTGGTTTGAAACCAAAGAGCTGTTGCTGCCGCTGGTTCCTCTTCTTCCCTGGTTTCCGCTGCTGTTTGGAGCCTTGAGGTTGAAGACGGTGGGCTTCTCCTTACTCACGGTTCATTCTCCACTATTAACCTATTTGGTATTTAATGCTCCTATTACCCTACCTTTAATTATTACCCATCCTTTTAATGATTATTTACATCTTGCCATTAAAAGTTTGTTCCTTCCAAGTGTGTCCCCCATCTATAAATACTAATTCCATCTATATCCTTTGTTTTTCTTTTCTTCCAAGTTTACCCTTATTAAATATTTGTTAATCTCACTTGTGTCCATTCCCCTATTTGACTACCTAATTGACCCTTGAAAATTCTGGTTTATTACCAGTTTGCCCTTTGGCTTGGATTGTAGTTAAAAGTGGATTTCAGCCAAATTAAAGCCATGCCATCCTTTTTCCAACTCCAATCCCTTTCAATAATTCTAATTCCCTTCATATCCTATACCATTGGTATTTACCCATAACACCTTTGGAAATTTCTGGTAAATTATAATTTTGCCATTCCTTCCTTTTTAAGTACCCATAGCACCTTTGGAAAATTTTGGAAAATTAAAATTTTGCCATTTTCCATTATATCATCTCCGTCATTTGTCCATGTGTACTACTACACGTGAGGGGGAGACTGTGTATAATTCCATTGCAGACATTGCAGAAACTTGCAGACATTGCAGAACTTGTAGGAACATTTGTGCAAAACATTGAAGATCAGCTTTTTCCACCATTGCCATTGGGTATCTTTAGTTATTGGGTTGAATTTGCCATAAGGGAGAGATTGAAGTATTGAAGAGTATTGAAGATATTTGGTTGTTGCCTATTTGAGGATTTACAGTTGGGTTGATTCAGGTTTTTCCGCTGCTTGCTGCCCTAGTTATTAATCTTCAAGATTTTGTCACTGTGACGATCCGAGATTCATTATTGGACAGCTATTGAAGATCGTTAAAAGCTGCCTTTTTTGGAAGATTGTGTTCTGCCTTTATTGAGGTCGGTGGTTCTCTCTATCCTGAAGATCGACCCTTCCCAGGCTTTGCAAAACATTCCTGTCCCGGTTTGCTGATCAAGACTGTCTAGGTTTTGAAGATCAATTATCTCCAGTTGTTGAAGATTTATTATGTCAAAGATTATTTGGGAGCTTCATCCATCCGCCAGTGTGTCAAGCTGGACTCTACTGCAACTCTGTTTCTTCCTATTTTGTTCAAGTTGGGCATTAGTGCTTTATATGCGCCAACTTGAGGGGGAGTGTTAGAATGTTGGAGTATTAGCATTTATTTTTTTCTTATTAGTTCAAGCTGGAGCTTCCTTTTGATATATGTATACTCCAGCTTGAGGGGAGTGTTGGAATATGTACACCAAAATACCATGGGGGTATTTTGGTCCTTTTAGGGATTTATTTGTTATGTTATTAGGTATAGCCTGCTCTTATAGAGTCGGCTAGTGTAGGGGTATTTCTGTCCCCTTTGTAATTTTCCCTTTATTATAAATAGAGGGCTTGCCTGATCTATTAAGATCACTCAAGCATTACAATTTTTCTTCCATCTTCTCTCTAAAGTTACTGGTTACAGGTCCTAGGTTTTCTACACATTAAATCCTCAAATGGTTGTGTTTGGTGTACAACAACCTTTTTGCCGAGCTGGACTTCAAATACTTGGGGACATAGTTGTCATGGTGTCTAGGCGACCTAAGTTGTTAGAGGCCGTACAGACGCAAGACGTCTAAGGCGCACGCCTAGGCAACCAAGGTGCCTGGATGCTAAGTGTCGCCTAGGCGACTCCTTGACAACTTTACCTGAGGATGCAATACACATCATCCATATGCCGACACTTGGGAGCATGCATAAACTGACTCACTACCCCAACAACGTAAGCAATATCAGGATGAGTCAGAGAAAAGATAGATCAATTTCCCAACCAACCTTTGGGACCTCCCTGCAACAATTAGGCACGGTCAACAATACTCATCAAACTTGTGATTTTGATCAATGGGTGAGTCTATTGGTTTACATCCCAACAATCCAGTGTCCTACAAATCCAACACAAACTTCCTCTGGCAGATATTTATCCCCTTTTGTGACCTTGACACTTCAATTTCCAAGAAATATTTAAAGGGTCTAAGGTCCTCAATTTCAAATCATTGAGGCAAGTAAGACTTAAGTCTCTTTATCTCTGCCTGGTCATTTCCTATCACCATAATGTCATCCACATAGACAATTAGAGTTGTGATGGTACTATTACCTCGTCGGGTAAATAGAGCATGATCAACTTGACTCTGAGTGTATCCATTCTTCAAAATAGCTTGTCTGAATCTTTCAAACAAAGCTTTCGGTGATGCAGGTCCAAGCACTAGGAAGAAGAAGAAGAAGCCATGATATGGCTGCTGTTGTGTTTTTCGTTGGAGCCTTTTCTTTTCCCATACTTAATTTTTTTTAGTGTCTAAGTTATTAGGGGCAAACCAGTCTTTTCCCCTTTTAATTATTTTTAAGCTGCTGCTTAGTTTTATTCCCCTCCACGATTTTATTAGAGGGATGATTTGTTTAAACTTGTACTCAGATTTGGAGTACAAGTCTGCTGTTTGTAATTAGGACTCAGATTAGGAATTATCAGTCCTAATCTGAATAGGATTTTGGGCTCAGCCCTGACTATACATAAAGCCCAACGTGGGAGGCTCCCCCATAGTTCATTATTAACAAAATTCTGCTTCTTAGCCTTGCTGTTATTGCTGCTGCTCTCTGTGAGTGTATATCCTTGTGGATCTCAAGGTGATACAGGGTGGGTGGACTCCTGCGACTCCTTGCATCGTGAAGATCGAGAGATTTCTTCAAGTTATCAAGCTGCTGCCATTGTCTCTGCAATTCAGTAAGTTTGAACCTGCAATTTGATTTCAAACCACCTTCTTCTAATCTGTCCAGCCATTACCCTTCATTAGACCTAATCCACACCCCCCCTTCCATCCATCAAACCCTAACCTCCATTAAACCTGCAACTCCTACCTCAACTAGGACTCCCTCATAACTTCAGATCTGTCCATTAGTTTCAAACCACACTTCCAACATACAATCCCCACACTTCTCCCTACACTCGATCCTAAACCCAGCTCATAACTCCCACTCTATCCCCTCCATTCCTCCACTCCATTAAAACCCGAAACCTGCAACTCAATTCTGTCCAAATTGCAGAATTTGAAAACCTTCCCAAATCCTATTATTTATATGCCATAAAAGCACCCTAGACCTGCACATTAAAACCCTATAAACCCCATTGTCATTGTCCAACCCTAACCCTAGTTTTGACCTAAATTAGTAAACCCTAACCCAATCGGCCAGCCCTTGTGTGTGACCCCATTACCCTGGCTCCTAGTGGGACTACTCCTACCTAGGACTATATTAATCGGGGTCTGTTTAAGGCCGTATAGAGCTTTCTTAAGACAACACCCTTTCCCTCCAGCTGAGGGAAACTTGAAGCTTGGAGAGGTTTGCATATACACTTCCTCTTCCAAGTCACCATGCGAGAGTGCCTTCTTCACATCCAACCAATACAATGGCTAGTCTTGATTGGTTGCCAACGAGAGAAGGACTCTTATCGAATTATGTTTAGCCACAAGGGCAACTATCTCCTGATAGTCAATTCCATACACTTGACTATATCCTTTGGCCACCAATTTAGCCTTATATCTTTCATTAGTACCGTCTAATTGGTACTTGATTGAGTAGACCCATCTGGATCTACTCGGATCTCTCCCCTTTGGAAGATCAACAAGCTCCCAAGTACAATTCTTCTCAAGGGCCATTATTTCCTCACTCATATCTTCCTTCCACTTTAGCTCAGACATGGCCTTAGTGACATTCTTGGGAATAGGAGTTGAGGAAAGAGCAATTGAGAAAGCAACACCTATAGGAGAGATTGCATCATAGGAAACAAACTTGGCTATGGGATTAGTACAAGCTCCTGTTCCTTTCCGAATAGCAATGGGAAGATCTGATGTAGAAGGAAGGGAACAAGTATTACCCGACTCGGAAAGGTGAGGCTGAAGATGAGGATCCAAAGAGGATTCTTGGTAAGTCTTTCTTTCCCTTCTTGTGTATACAAGTAACTCCTCCTGGACAACCTTCTTAATATTAGGTTCCCTTTCAGTACCAGCTCCACTTGAATGGTCTAATACATCGACGACATCATGCTTTCCCATGTCAAAAAGAAAGGAAGGAATAGGCAATGGTTGAAAAAGGTGGAGGGGGACAATATTAACAAGCTCTTCGCTTCCACTACTCTCCCCCTTAAGAGGTGGCATATGGGGAGTAAAAAAGGGCACAAATTCAAAGAAGGTGACATCTTTGGAGAGAAGCCGCTTCCTATAAAATGGATGGTAGTACTTGTAGCCTTTCATAGAAGGGGTATAACCAAGGAAAATACATTTAAGAGCTCTAGGAACAAATTTAGTCCAAGCAGACTTATTAATATGCACATTGCGCACACACCCAAACACTTTGGGAGGAAGAGAGAAAGAAGAAACACGGGGAGACCAGATTTCCAAAGGAGATTTGAAACCAAGGATACTAGAAGGCACACGAAATAGAAAATGTTTTGAATAGGCAGAGGTAAAATATTCATGAGAGTTGTTCGATAGCTGCTCGTAGACCACTCTTTCCTTATGGTCGAGCTAATCTACGACCGTTTCCTTCCTTGAGGGGGGGGGGGGGGCACATCCCAGTTTGCCAAACACGGTCAGAGGGGAAAGAAAAGGGAGGGGATTATCAAGAAGACAACAATAAGGAGAGCATCAAACCAGAAAATCTTAGGGACATGCATACTAAATAGCAGTCTCCTTGTGAGTTTTTCCCCCTTCCTTTGTACTGAAATTGTTATGAAGATCTTCATATTTCTTCACTAGTGTTTTTCCCACAATCTTCGTAGCCTCATTTCTGGCCAATTTACACCTTTTTAGATCCCTTACATCCTTAGCCTTTTGCCATTTCTTAAAGGTAGCTTTCTTAGTCTTAATGGTTGTGTAAACCTAATCATCCCACTACCAAGTCTCTCCATAGAGGAATGTCGTTTTCCTTCCAAAGTTCCAATTCGCCTAGGACATCTTTAGCAACTTTCTTAATACAAGCAGTCATCTCGTTCCTCATCGTATTAGTGTCTCCATCAAAGTTCCACTTTCCTTGTTGACCACTTTATTAGTAGATAATTTCAAGGTATCTCCTTTTAAGCTCCACCACATAAGCACACCTTCCTTATGATTTGGCGTAATGGGATGCATATCCATGACCATTAATCTATGTTGTGTGGTTATACTCTTTTCTGTTATAAACTTACAGTTCTTACATAACAACCTATCGACCTTCTAGTTAGAAAGAATCTATTTGGCTTCTACGATGCCCACTTTTGAAAGTAATTAAATGCTCCTCTCTCTTTTCAAAGTATGTGTTTACAATGGATAAATCATAAGCCACGGCAAAATCTAAAACTAAAATCCCCTTCCTCATTTCTCTCCAAAACCATATCTTCCACGTCCTCCCAACATATCCATTCAGATCACCCCATATAACAATAACCTTTTCTCCTTGACTAAAACCTTACTCTATTCCATCCATCTTTTCCCAAAATTGCAACTTACTACTTTCATCCAATCCTACTTGGAGTGCATAAGCGCTAATTATATTGACAACCTCTTTCTCCAACACAAGCTTGATGGATATTATGATATTATCCTATCACCAAATCTTTTAACATCCACCACATCGTTCTTTAAATATTTATCCATTACTATGTTCACTCCACTTTTATTACTTTTCTCCTCGTGTACCAAAGTTTAAAGTTATCCAACTCCTTAGATTTTTTACCCTACCGTCTAGTCTCTTGAATACAAACTATATTAATCCTTCTTTTCCTTATAACATCAATCAATTCTACACTCTTACCCATTAAAGATCCAAAGTTCCAAGATGATTATCTAATCTTACGCTTTTGGACTAGCTTATTTACCTGCACTTGTCCACTGTGCGAGAACCCTTGCCCACTAGTCACTGCATCTGGGTGCCGCCACGGCGCGGCGCTTACAGGGGACGCCCTAGCTAACCCTTGCTATCTATTCACCATACCCAGCTTAAAGTGTAGTGCATCACATGCGGGGAACACCCTAGCATGACATTGAAATTATTAGGTTCTAGAATCCATGTAAAAAGGGTTTGGTTAGGGTTTTTTTTGGTGCTGGCTGCCGACCTGATGTACCAACCCTCCTCCTTTATCCAGGCTTGGGACTGGCAGCAAACAATAGCAGAGTTACAGCAACGTACAGGAAAAAAAACCAGTAAATTGATCATGGTTGAAAATGGAAGTACTTTGAAACCAGCAATATAGTATCAATATGACGCACCGCAAGGTAGGATGTATCTCAAATATCAAACTCAGAGAGAGAAAACAGGTGTAGCAGAGTATACATCTTCATACGCAGGTATACATTTTTTTCTTTTTCTTTTTCATCACTTTGATACCGTGTGACAAAACCTGGTCTTAACAACCAGGACCTGTGAAGAAGAAGAAAAAAAGGTAGAAGATGGGAAGTGGGATAAGGAGAGAGGAGATCACGTATAGGGAAAGAAAAGAGCCAAGGTTAGATTAGATTGTCTAACTGTAGACAGCAATTTTTATTTATATAGTTGATTACAATAATTAGAAATAGAAGCATAAAAGACTTCCAACTCTTTCTAAACTTCGCCATGTATTATAAACACCACGATGGGTACCACAACTTAATGTAAACACACCACAAATTATAAACATCACCATAACTAGAATTTCAACAATAAAGCAGTTGTTCTTCTCTATATTGCTATTAAAGAAAAGTTTCGATCCTAAAAGTGAGTGTTGCTATTTTCATTCTTAATGCCACTTCGTTTTACTTTTTCCAGCAACAAGGTCTTCAATTGTCCCCCCGCCCCACACTCCAACAAAAAAAATGAATGAATGCAGATAATGGAAATAGCAACATAGGTTTATCTGTTGATTATAGATCTTAATAGCTTGTTACCTGCTCCTGATTTGTAATTAAAATTGCACTCCATAGGTCCTTTAGTCTGGCTTAGCATAAAACTTGTGAACCCTAAAACATTCCATTGTAATTCTAACTTGGGATTTACCTAGGGGTGTCAATTATAAGCCCGCACCGGTAGGGCCAACCGAAACCAACCGGGTAAAAACCGAGACCGACACGACCGACTTGTAACTGTGCCGGGCTTAAGGACCGACTGTTTGTTAATCAATCGTTCCCAGTGCAGCATGGGAGACCGACCGACTGACCGAATGTCTCTTTTAAGTGATTTTCTTAATAAATTTTGATTTAATCATTGCTGGAATTAAAGGGTTTTTTTGGGTAATCGAACTACAGGTTATTGGCACTTGGCAATTGACATTATAAGATATAATATTTTAAGATATATAATGGTTAATAGTGGACAAGAATGACAGATTGTGACATTTATAGTTTTTATAATATATTATATCCACCGATCACTTCTCTTCCTCTTCCTCTTCCTCTTCCTTCTCTTCTTTCTCTTCTTCTTCTTCTTCATCTTGCGTTTCAACCTTCCTAACTCTGTAAGCGAGGTCAAAGCTTTCCGCTATAATTCTATGAGACAAGAAACGTGACTGCTAAGGCCTAAGTACCTTCACACCGTCGGTAACTTCTGATTTGAGATTTGGGGTTTTCCGCCTTTTCCTTTCCTCCAAAGTTGCAGACAAGCTTGTCCCATATAGATTTGAAATCCAAGTTATAGTAATCTCCTCCCATCCCTCACTCAACCTTTCATAGTTTATTAGGGCTTTGGGGCTTTGATTTAATAGCGATTGACGATTAGTGGCAGAGTGTGATGGAATCAGTTTTGCTATTTCATAACCACTTTTATCTCTCTGTCTCTCACTCTCCTGTGTCAATGGCCTGTCTGCCAACGTTTTTCCTCTTCTAATGCCCATGGCCAGCTCTGTTTGCCGTAACCTTCTCACCCTCACAGAGTTGGGGCTCTTCCCTAACAGTTTCAGGCTAAACGGACAGTCCCCCTGCATCTTTGATATTCTTCTTCCAACGTTAATCTTGTGGGCACAGAGATTTGGGACAAAATTCGGTTAAGCCCGGCAATCGACCGACTGTTTAGCAGTCGGTCACGGTGGGAAGATTTGTAGACCGACTCTTTAATCGGTCGTGTACGGGCTGGGATATCAAATTGGTAGGACCGATGAAGGTTCGACCGAAACTGGCCGAGACCGACCGGTTGACACCCCTAGATTTACCCCATCTTCAGTCTTCTCAACTAAAATAATACCATGTTTACCCCCATCACAGCATACACCTGGAAACTTCATGTTTGATATTTGCTGAAAGTACTTCACATGTTCTGGCTGCTTAATGATTGGTGCTATAATTGACTTTCTTATCTCTTATGAGTTGAAAATCTCTATATTACTCAGCAAAAAGATTTCATGTGGTTAATGAATTAGGTGCAAAGCGTCTTGTTCCGCTTGGTGTTGGTGATGATGATCAGTGCATTGAGGATGACTTTGCTGCTTGGTAATCATGCATGGGTTTTGTTCCTTCTATTGCTGCTAATGTTATTTTAACTAATTGTGATCTTAATGTGGGAAGATTGAGGTCCTAGAAGGACCTATGGTTAACATTTTTCATATCTTATCATTAACCTCATGGTTCTTCCTTTATAGGCGAGAAACATTGTGGCCTGAATTAGATAAGTTACTGCGGGATGAGGAAGATGTTAATACGGTGTCTGCTACATACACTGCGTCTGTTCCTGAATATCGGGTTGTGATTCATGATCCTAGTGGTGCAGCCTTGGTGGATAAACACTTAAATTTGGCAAATGGAGGTACTGCAATTGACATTCACCATCCTTGCAGGTACCTGGAAACTTGTGTGTCCAATGATTCCTTTTGCCCACTCCTAATATTGAAAACTAATGCTGTTTCCTTTTCTTGAAGAGCCAATGTTTCTGTTCGAAAGGAGCTTCATAAACCTGATTCGGACCGATCATGCATCCATCTGGAGTTTGACATATCAGGCACCGGACTCATGTAAGTTATGCTTCTTTATTCGTCTTGAGTTTATAGTCAGCAGTGTTCCCCCTGGCTCCCTTTTCTGGTCGATTTATCTTTTGAGGGCATCCAAGGGAACTTAAGAGAAGTGCCGATAGGTCAGAATTGACATGCATCCATAATTTAGCAGTGGATAAGGACTTAAATAGAGTGGAACCACAGGGTTTATGTGTAGCTAACCCATGTAGTTTGATAGGGCTTTCTGAGTTGTCATTATCACGGCACTTTTACTGTTCGTGGTATTATCACCTGTTAGTGCAATTTATATACAAGTGAAAGTGAAATGTGAAATGTAACCCATCGAGTATCCTGAAACATGAAAACAAAATAATGATGACTGTGATGTATAGAGGTCCCTACTTCCCCTTCTCATCTAGATAAGAAGATTTAGCTCGTAATAAAACCCATGATCCGCAGGTTAAACCATCGCTTGAGTGTCAAATGGTTTCCTCGTCCTTTCATTTATTTTCTCTAATCCGCTAGTGCAGGTGGCAGTGGTGGCTATTTGAACCTTCTTTCTTTTTTTTATGTGGGTAAAGCTGGGATTGAACAGGCATCCTCATGGTTACATCTTACATTATAGTAATGTAGAAGAAGTTCAAGTAAGAACCACTCTACAGTAGGATCGATATACTGATATTCTCAGGCTTTCATGTAACAATCGAACATCAATTCCAGTGGCTGATTCAGTCTTTTAAATGGTCTTCAACAGATCAGCAACTTTCTAGGCAGAACTCTCACTAAAATTGATTGGAATAAAAGATAAAAAAAAACATAGAAAATAGAAGAAGATATAGATGGTTAAATAGGATTGAACCTCTCACTCTCTCCCTTGGGTCTCTCACCCACGGCCTCTCACCATTACTGCATCTCACAGCTACATGGTTGTAAAAACAACTCTTTTTTTCTTTCATTAAATCGTGACTCGTGAGGAACTCCAAGGGAGTCTATTACATTATATACGCAGCAAGGCTTGCCTCAAAAAAGAAGGAAATAAAAATAGAAACTTACAAGAAAGGAAACAAACTGGAAAAGGAAACTAATACTTTCTTATACTGAAACTAAGTTGCTTGTAAAGACAAACCAACTTATTACAAAAGGAATAAACTAAAAATAGAAACTAGATCTATGCCTAAATAGAAACTAGGGCTATGAAATTAGCAGCATCTAATCTTCCATGCCAGCTGTCCATATGACCTACAGCGATGTTTACGTGAACAATAACTCGTGGTACTGTTCATTTGAACAGAATTTTTTTTTTTTTTTTTCTTTTAATTCTGTCTTGGCCACTTCTCTTCTTCATGCTTCTCTCTGGGCTGGGGCTGCCTTATGTGATGTTCGTGTTCCATTGAACCAACAAAAACCTGCCGCATCATCAGACCAGGTTGCCTCTCACAGCCCACAAGTACACTGGGCTGGTTTTGGCGCTTGTTCCTGCGGCCACACATGGACCTGTGATCTGCATCATATAGACCTTACATTCATCATAAAACTTGCATACCAATGTATGTTAAGTAGTGCAAATATTAAATGGTTATGAATTTTTATTTAGATACGAAACTGGAGACCATGTCGGTGTTTATGCTGAGAATTGTGATGAAACCATTGAGGAAGCTGGAAAATTGCTGGGTCAGCCTTTGGATTTGTTGTTTTCAGTTTACTCGGACAATGAAGATGGTACGCCCCTGCGAAGCTCATTACCACCTCCTTTCCCTGGCCCATGCACATTACGTACTGCCCTAGCACATCATGCAGATCTCTTGAATCCTCCTAGAAAGGTACTAAATCTAATTTTGATCAGTTGTATATCATTATCTGGCCTTAAGTTCTGCTATTCCTGATGTTTGAATGTTTGATTCTTTATTCAGGCTAGTTTGGTAGCATTGGCTGCTCATGCATCTGAACCCAATGAAGCAGAAAGACTAAAATTTTTGTCATCACCAGAGGGAAAGGTTCACAAATTATTCCAATATTTTTCGTTTTCTGGTGGTAGTCCCAAGCAACTTGTTGGCTGCTTTTTCCTGCTTCCTTTGTCCCTTTTTTTTTGGGTTTTTGTATGTATCTGCTGCTTTTAGTTGCTATCTTTTTGTTAATTTTCCTTCTATTCTCAATTCACAGGATGAGTACGCACAATGGGTTGTTGGGAGTCAGAGAAGTCTCCTAGAAGTAATGGCTGAATTCCCATCAGCAAGACCTCCCCTGGGTGTTTTTTTTGCAGCTGTAGCCCCTCACTTACAGCCCCGTTATTATTCAATATCATCCTCTCCAAGGTGTTTCCCCACCCCCCTCCCCAAAAAGAAATTTACAGTCACAATAACTTAACCATGTTACCATTTTAGGCAGGCTCCACATTATTTATTTGGATGGTGTACTCTTTGCAGATTCGCCCCCTCTAGGATTCATGTAACTTGCGCTTTGGTCTATGGTCCAAGCCCCACTGGGAGGCTTCACAAGGGTGTGTGCTCTACATGGATGAAGGTAGGAATTGATCCCTTCCAATGTGGAATACAGCATTTTTGTTTTACATGTTTAAATGTAATTATTATATGGAAGGCTCTGACTGGACTTTAAGTTGAAAATTTTCGAGACTGAATGGTAGATGTTGTCTAATGCTCTCTTTTAAATATTATAGCATGCAGTTCCTCTGGATGAAAGCAATGATTGCAGCTGGGCCCCAATTTTTGTTAGATCATCAAACTTTAAGTTACCAGCAGATCCTTCCATTCCTATTGTCATGGTGGGGCCTGGTACTGGATTGGCACCTTTCCGAGGATTTCTTCAGGTTATTTGCAGAAGTTTGTGAACTTTTTCGTCAGGTTTTGTTCTCTTTGTATTTTAAGTTGAAACTAATCCCCATCCTCCTTTTTCAGGAGAGACTGGCTCTGAAAGAAGAGGGTGCTAAACTTGGCCCTGCTCTTCTCTTTTTTGGATGTAGAAATCGCAGAATGGTAATGAATCATAGTCATAGTACTATAGGCTGCTTGTTCCGTCCAATATTAGTTTTCCTGATTTATTGACATCCATAAAATATTTATATATAATTTGTATCCATTTCTTATACATTAATTCCTCATTTAAGTTCTTCTTGACAACTTTAACAATTTTACACTGCAAGTAATATATCACATACTCATTTAAAGGAATAACTCAACCCGTGTTCTATGGATGCTAAACTGAAACCTGTCTGAAAAAAAGCCTAATCCCAAAATGCATCTCTCTGATGTTCTTTCACAATTGTTGATGCTATCTTTTGTCCAAAGTATCTCAAAATGAATAAAGAGTAGTTGTTTTGGTATGGTATATTCCCATTTTTATTCATGTTTCATTTTGGCATCAATTACAGCTTTGTATGTCTCTTCTTCTACCCATTTTTTTTTAAGGTGTGCCTGTTTGTCTGTAACCATGCTTTTTTGCCCCATATGAATTGATGTATGAGTTATTTAAAGGGGTAAAGGATGTAATTTTACTACCCTCTTCCTCATTCCTCCCCAAAAATCGGTTTGTTAGACTTTGCCATGTCAAAGAATGAGAACATCACCTCCGTGCAGCAACAACTAAGTGGCGGATGAGAATGAAGAAAGCCATTGGGTGTTACGAACAGGAACCTAAGGATGCAACGTGGCGGATTATTGTTTGAGGTGTCTTGGTGAACTGTTTCAGGCTTTCAGCCATGGCTTTGGTTGGGACTTGATTTGGGAAGGTCGAGGTAGGAGATGTAAATCAAATTAAGAACTTTGATATCATAGTCCAACTTATTGCCTATTATTGCCTAAATGATTTGTAACATGGTTGAGCAAATCAGGTTATTGTAGACATGAGTTGTGAGTGAAAAAGCCCCCCAAAAGAAACCACCAACCAAGGAATCCACATCTCTGCTATGTCCCCAACAAACTACCAGAAAGCATCACACTATGTAATTTGTTATCGGCTGAGTGATCTCGAATTCTGACCAGAAATGCAAAACATTGAACCAGCTTCTTGGCCCTTCGCTGTGGAACAGGAACCAATGCCTTCCTCCAACGCAGGGATGTCTGCATCCTCGCCACCTGCCTCTCCTGTGACGACGATCATGGTGTCAGCAGATATATTCCCAGTGAGGCTGAGGTCTATGTGCCATAGGATATTGGCAGCGAAACAGCTGTTGGAGTAAGTGCAACTGGTCTAGACCCATAGGTGGCCAGACCAGTGGTGGAGTGAGGCGATGGTGGTTGCTGTCAGTTCACAGGAGAACCTTTGATTCAATCAACTCTTTTGAGTAGCAGCAGACGAACAATAGAAATGGAGATTCATAAACCGAAGCAGGAGAGAGAGTGGGGGGAGGACTGGGGGCAGAGCGAGGGTGTTGTGGGAAGTTGAAGGGGGATGGGGGCGAGAAGAGGGGGTTGGAGTTGTAGGGGGAGGGATGAAGATGTAGAGGGCGAGGGGAGGAGGGGAAGGGGAGTGGACAGGAAAGGGGGAAGGGGAGTCAACGCAGGAGAGGGAGGGGGAGAAGGAGAAAGGAAAATTACGAAAAAGACCCTCCAATTAAATGAGAGAGAAATATAATGAAGTGTAAAAAAGAAAAGAAAAATGGTTACAACCATCATTTGTAACCACCTTGGTTACAAACAGATTTTCCCTTTTTTTTAAGTCTTCCTGATGTAGGACAAAACATGAAGATAAAGAGGCCAAAACATTGTTCACGTTAACAGTGCCACAGCCCCTAATTTGCCTTGGTGGAATATTATTAGAAGAGCTTGTGGGGCCCAAGACCAGATCATGTAAAGACTTTTTAGAACGGTCAATTTTGTCTATTTGTGGGGATTTAGAAGTTTAGTTTAGTTTCTAATTTTATATTTAGAAAGTAGGCTTAAGTTTCTATTTTTAATTAGACTTGGTTCCTATTTTTAATTAGACTTAGTTTCTATTTTATAGTTTCTAATTATGTTGGCTGAACCATAAAACCTAGTTTTTATTTTCGTTAGGTTTCTATTTTCTCTTTTTCTGGAGGAGCAAATCTTGCCCTCTATTAATTGTAAGGCTGTTGTAGCCATTCCCGATGATTTATCTCAGTTGAATGAAAACAATTTTGCTTTGCTGTAATTATGACTTCTCAAGTTATGCATAAGCGTAAACTCCTAAGATGAAAGTCTCGTGAATTCAAGAACAGCTTGACTTTTGAGTGCATTCATACGACATAGTGAAATGAAACTTGAAGGGCTAAAGGAACGTTGCTGGGAGAGCTAAATCCACCTATCCCAACTTTCTTATTTCATCTTCTCCATCTCCTTTTCTTCACCATCGAACCACTGTGTTACTGTGACCATTCCACTGCTGAGAGTACCATGCGAACACTGTTGCTGCTATATCAAGTTGCTACTGCTGCTGCTGGAGACCATCACTCGAAGGTTGAAGACAAATCTCCACACTGCTGTTGCTGTTGCTACTTAGTTCATCGAGTGGGATTACTGCTGCACCTCTGCAACCACTGTGACTGCTACTTGCTAATTCCATCTCTCCCTAAACCTTCATCAACCCTGCTGGGTTTGACACACTCCATCTCCATACCATTCCTCCACTCAGTCCATACTTTTCCTCGATTCCACAGCCTGAACTTCTATTTTCCCTCTTACCTTCTATTTTCATTTTCAGCCTTCCACCTTCAATCTTACCCATTAGAAGTGACCAAAAGTTGCAGATCAGGCTTACTCCATCCTACCCATAGTATAAAAATTCGTTAAAACTCGATCGAGATTTCGAGAATCTCGAATATCTCGGAACTGAAATGAAACACCACTTCGAAATGAAAAAATACAATAACTTGGTCGAGATTTCGACCATTTCACGAAATTTCGGTACTTTGTAACATCTCGCCGAAATATCAGCAAGATGTTACAAACCCAAGTTATAAAATGTCCAAATCTCGTGAGTCTAGCTCACAAGGCTTGCTTTTTTCATTTTCTTCCACCCATTTCTTCCTCCACTTCTCTTTGGTGATTTTTGAACCGGCCTTCGAATCTTTGCCGCATCTAGGGACGTAGTGGATCGTCTTTTGTGGATGACATCTTCTCCTACCCAACCCACCAGTCGTACCCGTACATGCTCCAGAGCAGTCATATCACAGTGGATGAGTGGGTAGTCGTGATTCTTCACACTTTGGTGACCCATATCCTAGGATAGGTTACCTTCAGCATGTTGAATGCTATTTACATGGTAACTGTGGATGACTAAACTCGTTTCTTCTCCCAGACTATGACATGGCATTCATATGTCCTACAGTCAGAGAACAATGCACGTCGGCTTCATCGGACTATGAGTGGGGTCGATCCTGGACGGTGGAGTAATTATTATTAATAGGCATTTGTGTCACTTGATAACTACTTGACTTGTATTGGGAATTTAAGATATTGATGTCATTGACTTATTGTACTTAATACTATGACTTATGAGTCATTGAATTTATGTTTCCAAGTGAATTTACTTGTTTAAATTGCTTATTAGTTATTATGCCCTCTAGTACTTAAAGTCCTAAACAATGTGTATGTGTAAGTAACTAAGTTATACATTAGGATTCGACCGTATACTGCCAATCAATGGTGCAAATCCAAAACACCATTTTGGGTGACTATTTTTTGCAATTTGAACATTTACATGTGTTTATATAGCCTAAAATAGGGTTTCCGTGAAGTTTCAGGCTTTAACTTGGCCTAAAACCCACCGAAATGCCCTATCGAAACCTTGCAGAAAAAATACAATATTTCGGCTGAAATATCCAAAATTTTGGATATTTCGGTCAGACCGAAATACCGAAACGAAACGAGATTTTAAACATTGATCCTACCAAGGCCTACCCTCGACCTGAATTTGATCACCATCACATGGCTGAATATCGAGATTCTGTCCAGTTTTTAATTCTGAATGGTGCTATTTTGATGTTCTGCTGCAACCTATTATCGATCCTACTGTAGAGTGGTTCTTACTTGAACCCCGTCTACATTATTTGATATAATGCATGACTAAATCTAGGTCAGAATTAGTCCCAGTTAGCCCACAGTAATCAATGAATAAACCCAGGTATAAGGGCTTGAATCAACACAAATTCAGAATTAAAAGGTGGTGCTGGAACTCAGGTTTCAGCCAATAGAATGGGCCAATATCAAGGTCGAGTTCAAGTAGGGACCTGCATAGGTCACTCCCAAAGTTTGGGCCAATTTGGAAGGCTAGAAACAGTCAAAGAGAAAATTCACCAAACTAGAAAGTAGGGGACTTAGCTGTAGAAAACAAATCAGCCAGTAGAATAGGACCAAACTCAGGTCGAGTCGTGTTTGTATAGAGGAGAAGCTCTATAGAAAATTCCAATCAATTCTGATGGTGAGATTGAGAGATCTAGAGCTTGCATCAAAATAGAAGGTTAAGGCCTACAGGCCAAACCAGCCAGCAGCATGGTCGATGGTTGGGATCGAATGTAGGTCTCCTTGACAGGGGTCAGCCCTCCAAAACTCAGCCAAATCTGATCAGGAATTACTGAGTTATGGTCCTCACAAGTTGCAGCAGCAAGACTGGATCGCAGGAGCAGAAACAGCCTCAATCGAATGGGAGAAACAGCAACACAGGAGCAGAAGTACAGGCACTCGATTGTCCTTCAATGGTGGGGCAGTCACAAAACACAGCAGGAGCACATAAATCGATGGAGAGACAAAGAAGTTGAAGGAGGCAGAAAATAGAAGGTTGGGATAGATGGATTTCGCTCTCTCAGCAAGGCTCCTTCAGCCCTTCAAGTTTCACACATAACTTGAAAAGAAGTCATAATTGCAGCAAAGCAAAATTGTTTTCATTCAACTGAGATACATTGTCGAGAATGGCTACAGCAGCCTTACAAGTAATAGAGGGCAATACTTGCTCCTCAAGAAAATAGAAACTACTAAAAATAGAAACCTAATGAAAATAGAAACTAAGATTTTTAGTTCAGCCAACATGCAAGGAACAAAATAGCAACTATTTCTAATTAAAAATAGAAACTTAAGCCTACTTTCTAAATCTAAAGTTAGAAACTAAACTAAACTTCTAAATCCCCACACACAGACAAAATTGATCCTTCTTTTAGAAAGGACGGTGAGTCAAACCAAGATTTTTCTGGTACCAAAAAGTCTTCACATGATGTGGTCTTGGGCCCCACAAGATCTTCTAATAATATTCCACCAAGGCAAAATAAGGGGATGTGGCACTGTTCAAGTGAACAGTGTTTTGGCCTCTTTATCTTCATGTTTTGTCCTACATCACTTCCCTAGTGTGGTTTTTGATGTACGGGTATATATATATATCACATGAACCTTATATATTCAGTGTATTATAAACCACCAAGACAGTTTTCAAATATTCAGGGTATGGTTTGCGTCTTCCTTGTTATATTTGCAAGATGATGCTTCAATTGTAAAACACCTCATCAATAACATTTTGTGCATGACCGCACAAGTATAAACCTTAACACAATGCTTCAATAACAAAACTATTTTCTGGACAGCCAATAAGGGCTAAGAAATTATGGTTTCTCTTCAAGAAATGCCCAACTTTCTTTTGCAGACACTTTGGAAATAGAGGTTGACAATTTGGTGCTTGACAATTTTTTATTTTTTTTTTTGGTGGGATTTCTATCGTTAAAACCTAGCCTCTCAAAATGAAGGTTAAAGACCTGGTAGAGATACATTTGGTTGGTGAAGAATAACATGTAAGTGGGTATTAAAATGAAAACCCTTAAATGAAGCAAAATTTAATTTCTTTTTTCTTTAAAAATCATTGAACTAGGACCAAGTTAACTGACAGATTTTGTAAGATTTGAGTGGATTGTAAGATTCATGAATTGAATTTTTAGGAAAACTAGTGGAAAGACAACTTCAGAGAAAAGACTCAAAATGTAAGATTCAGATCAAAGGTTCTGATTTATAAATCAACTCATGCATGACATGTAATTGTTAGAATTTAGCATTGGTTTCCTCCCTTCGCAAGTTCCTGCTATGGTGTAACATACTAACATGTACCTAATATTGATCTCCATCTGTAGGATTTCATCTATGAGGATGAACTCAATAATTTTGTTGATCACGGTGCATTGTCTGAGCTAATCATTGCATTCTCACGTGAAGGACAAACAAAGGAATATGTTCAGCATAAAATGATGGATAAAGTAAGTAGGCAGTAGAACTAATTATAGTTTGCAGTTCTCCATAGCCACATCTTTAATTGTTATGCTGCATGTGCAGGCAGCACACTTATGGGGTCTAATCTCCAGTGGTGGTTACCTCTATGTATGTGGAGATGCCAAGGGCATGGCTAAAGATGTCCACCGGACATTGCATACCATCGTGCAAGAACAGGTATAGAGTTTCTCTCTCTGATTTAAGTCATCCATGTCTTCAAATTCTGGCCATGGAAAATCTATATATTGGAAAGAAAAAGGAACCTTGCTTTCTAGTCAAAGTGTCAAACTGATACACTGGCAGTGGAAGATGTTGAACGATTTCAGTGGGTTGGATGTTTTCCTTCCACCCATTCTCAACTGTACTTTAAATTAATGGACGTATCTGTAAGGGATATCAGGATTGCTTTCAGCTTATTCTTCATCTTTAGGTTGCATTAAACTCAAATTTACTAGAAAGTATTTAAAAAAACTTCATATACTGGAGAGAAATGCTACTGGTATCAAATCATCTTGCATATCTTTCAAGGGTATATTGGTAAATGCACCTTGCTTCTGTAGCTATTTTAACTTGGAAAGAAAGTGTTTCTAAAGTAGTGTGATAAGTTGCTGAATGCTAAGTTCTATTTATACACTTGGTTGGTTTATACCTTATATTTTGTGCAAGAAACCTCCTGTTACAAATTTGATTTATTTCAGGAAAGTACGGATCCGTCAAAGGCCGAGGCTATAGTGAAGAAACTGCAGGTGGAAGGACGCTATCTTAGAGATGTCTGGTAATTGTTTTCACAATTGCCATTGCACTGGCTGCCTGCTCTGTCCTGTCAAAATATGGAAATGTTCAATGCATTTATCGTCTTCAGGCTCAAACCAGTTTATAAGATTCCTTGCCACTCACAAGGGTTGTTTAGCTGACTGATGATGGAAACAGAAACTGGGTTTACTGTGCAAGTGAAAGTGGCGGTGATTTATTTATGCTGCTTGAGCTTGTGGCATTTTTGTACTCTTCTCATGGTCAAACGGAGGATTTGTTTCTATTTGACTCTATTCCATTTATTCAAATGTCACTTAGCAAGGGTTAACAGAGAAAAATGCCATTTAGGAATCACATGAGTTAACCTAGATACGGAAATACTCATAGGTCTCTCAGATGTTTTGCTGGATTGACTGATGGTACTGGAATCTGGCCAGAAGTTGATCATCAATGTAAGATTATATACCGGATTGCCTTGTAAGGTAACAATAGTAATATGTTGGTAACATATAAGGAGGATGATCATCAGTTGTCGAAGTGATATTACAACTTTGATCAAGTTTTTTAATTATCAAAATTGTATGTGCTGTTTATGTTGTTGCTATTTCCTAATTACTGCTATCATTTTTAGTTTCCTTCTGGTTTTCTCATCCCAGAACGGCTAAATGTAAAGATGTGTTAATGATATGCCAGCAGAAGCATGTGCAAGCTTGTCAATGGTTTATGGTATCTTTATATCTATGCTTCCATATGCAGCATATGCAGAGAAATGAAACAATGCCCTCAGCCATTGCATGAATGACCAAAAGTGCCTTCAGGTGAATTTCTATTCTCATGTTGATATGGCTGCCTGGCAGCTGAATCATTCTGGCCTCGCGTGGGGTGTTAGGGAGAAGGGATTGAGTCTGGATTAAAACTTGTCAATCACCTGCCTATTACTAAATCTGGAGTAATTCTCTGTCCAGAGTCTACAACACACACTATGGTGGAAGTGAAATTACCACTCAGGTCTGCCTCCATCCAATTGTAGATGGGGGTGGGGGTGTGGGTCTCCCAACCTTGAAAGTTTGGAGCATTCACGAGAGCTACAAAACCTTCAATTAATGGCTCAGTAACAAATTCTCAGTGTCTCAGGGACACAGATACTTTGTTAGGAAGAGTGATAGAAACACCTTCAATTGGCCAGGTAACATATTCAAAAGGCGTTAGGTATAGAGATACATTGTTAAGAATAGTCAGTTTAACTTAACCGCATGTTTGTTAATAAGAAGATTACCTCTCCAGTTACATTGCTGAACATCTTGATGTGTCACACAACTATTGGTGATGGATTTGAGCAGTCCACACAGGATCAGAACCTCTCGGAACTTTTAAGACTCGATGTTTAACTGTTTAAGTAATCAGTCTGCATGATCTTGAGTATTAAACATCCAATGAATGGATTACCTAAATTTTCCATTTTCTACGTTTGGATATCCTTGCAGGCGATTCACTTGCAGAGTTGCCTCAGGGTTTGATTGTTGGAAGGCTAATATCAACTCTATTGTTGAACGACCATTTTTCCACCAAATTACAAAATTTTTGCAAACGTGTATCTGTTTCTTTAACATTGTAAGCCAGTTGCTAATACAGTACCACAATTTCTCTGTTATTTCACCCATCACACCTTCAAAGATTAAAAAAAAACACAAAGGATGCAAGAGGTTTCCTCCAAAAGAATTTGTGTTTGACCATTTAATGTGAACACCCATTTTTATCTTACATGTAGGAAAGGAACACCAAATCGTTCCTTTATTCAGTACAGTGTAACAAATGAGGATAAGTATACCCTCTCCAATACTTGATGTAAACAGTGGCAATTTCACCAAAAACACAAATACTGGCCACTGCTAAGTGCTAAATGTCAGGACATGTCATGCACGAACACATTTTGCCCAAGCAAAAAACTGGCCAACTTTTCTTGGAAGGGAATAATCTGCAAGGAGAGATGAGTCGTTTGCCAGATCTTCGGCACTTGACCACATGTACACTCCCCGTTCTTTCTGATTGCCAGGAACAGTGTTGTCCAGTATAAACGCCACCAAGAATGCCACCACCATGTTAAGGGACAGAAGACCATTTATAGCAAAATCGAGCTGATGACATCCATCAATAGACATAAATAGGTCAGCTCTCTACATTAAGTAAAACAATACAAAATTGGCTTTCCTCCAATCATAAAATGTGATGCCCATCTTTGCCGACGAATACAAGATGGCACCACTGTGCAAATGGACCTGTACACAAGTCCAATGCATGGACACTGGAAGTGTTCTAGCAAAAAAAATCCTATAATAGATCCAGACGCCATACAATCAACATGTTCTTCAATTCAGCCAACGAATGGATAAGCCAATCCATACTTAGAACATAGAACATATGGGTCCAACACTTTCTTTTGGATGATAAAAAGTAGACTTCCACAGAAATATTGTAAAATCCAGTTATAAAAAAAATGAAAAATAAAAACCAGAATCAGACAGGGATGCTTCATTGATTTCAGATTGCAGTAGAATGGCCCATTCAGTAGGCAATGAATCACCAGCATATATCCTTGTGAAGTGCTCTAGGATCTTTGCTGAGTCACAGGAGCACACTAATTGGATGATATGAAAATGCGTGGTGTGTCTAAAAAAAGTGATTGTAATTATTTTACTAGTAGTGCATATCTTGTACTTACTTCTCTACTGCCAGTGTGAACCGGTCCATCAGATGCTGCTGCATAAGGAACAAAATAACTTGGCAGTATAAAGCTGGAATCTGGTTGATACTGTTGGAAATATGCAGGAATGGATAAAGATAGGAACAACGAAACACCAACTATCGTTATGTTTCTAAAGCTTGCGGCTTGAACGTACTGCAATGTCGATAGACCCAATGCCACTATCAGAGCCCACACAAAACAAAGTACAGAAGCTGCCAAAGCTTGTGGTATTGAAGCTAGAAGGGCACCCACTTTTCCTATCAGACACAATTAAAACGAATCAGTACATTGCAGCAAAGCTAGACATGTTTTGTACAGTCATAATGCATAGATGTACACTTCTGGATATCACACCACCTATAAATGAAATTAAAATCAACAACACTGCCCCAAGTTCCACAGCTTTCCGACTTGCCACTTTTGTAATGTCAATGGTATGCAAATTCTCTGTCAATGTTGTTGAACCACTGCCCGTACCCCACAGTCCAGCCAGTATACTACAAATGCCTTCCAGTCCTATTCCTCTGCTAACAATTCCTGGTGTTGGGGGCCTTGAATTAACTAGTAAAGATGCAGCGTGATATGTTCCAACCTGGTGAAGTTGTACCAAATGCACTGCAGTTAGACCCAAAAGGTCACTATCAATGTTCGATTCCTTACTTTGTATAGCATCCGTTTAGATGGGGCTCCTTGTCCCTCTCTTTTGTCATTTATAATAATATTTTTTTTCAGAAACAAATGTTTAATTCCCTACTGTTATCAGTGAACAGCTGGTATTCATTGAAAAAATTATATGTTACACACTTCATTTTGAAATTCTCTGTTGTCACAGTTGAATTATATATGCTACTCACCGAATCCACTGTTGTAACTATTGACACAATGATCATAATAATGGAAGTCCTCAGGTGGAATGTAGGAATGCCCCACTGTAAAGGGTAAGGAACTCGAACCCAAGCAGAATTTATCCATGCACTGGACACATCTGTTCGACAATGCTTCATGGTAAATGCATGTTTTCTACATTCATCAGATAAGATGTTTGAACTAGGTATGTTGGTGCCGCAGCCTTTGTAGTTGTACGCTCCACCAGCTGTCATAAAGAATGCATATGCCCAAATGATTGCAACACTAAGGGGAACCTGCAATATAATATCAGAAAGGTATAGTAAAGTAAAACCAAAAAAAAAAATGGGGAAGAAGCTTTGAGTAATATCCCCCCCCAAAAAAACAAGGAAGGTTACGTGAGGAACAATATGTGTAAAGCTCATTACATTAGCTAATTTCCTACTTCCCAGCATTTACAGAAGGGAAAAGAAAAGTGCATCCTATTCATTCATTCATTCATGTAATAAGTGTATGCAATTCATTAATGATTCAATGCGGCAGCATCCTATTTATTAAGTAATTGACAACTAGGGAATGTATGGATAGAAGAGAGAGAGAGAGAGACAGAGACTATCCATCTCATTACAAATTGGATTGTTTGGATGAATATGTATTGCAATCCTACTGCAGACAACAGAAGGTGATTATGACAATAAAGAAACGCTGAAGGATGTAGTGATTATTTAAGGGGATTCCCCCTCCCCCAAATTGTACAGTACAGCACTTTGCAACACCTCAAGGATATTTTATGCTGTGTCATTTTCCCTTTAAAGGAAACTTCATGCAATGCAAGATATATTCTCGAGGTGTTGTTGTTCAATAAAAACCCTTTTCCTCAAGATCCAGAGTAGCACTTTATTTTGTGCAACATGCTGACTGAGAAAGCATATGCATATGACAAATTTTTGTAGTGGGTCATAAACATAAATTTCTTTCTAATAAGAAAATAAAAGAAATGTACAGATCCAACTTTATGAACCAGTGAACACATATGCCAACTGAGTTGACATTAATTCATAGGTAACACAGTTGAATTATTTAAAGAACTAACAAGGTGAAAGGCATGAAGCAGACTGAAAATTTAACCACAAGAATTATTTAAAGAACTAACAAGGTGAAAGGCATGAAGCATGCATACCGCATAGACTCGGAATATCCGATGCCCAAATATGGAAACCCCTTGAAGGTACTGAAACCAAATTAAAATGGAACTATAAGTGAGTGTTGCAAACATATTTGAAAGCATTTATTCAAGTGAAATTTTATTAGAACACAGAAAACTTTAAAAATGGTTAAATTAAATGAGAAACGCTTGTGGAAAGATAGGTGTAAAAGTCTCTGTTTGGAAAATGCAAGAGGGGAAGTTTCTTACCAGACTGAAAATAATAACTAGAAGTATTTGGGGAATGCTGATTTCCACACAACTACCAGCTTGAGGAAATCCATAGGAAAAAAATGCTAAACCTACTGCAGCAATTGTTGGTGCAACCACAATTGGGTTTATCAACCTGCAGCAGAACATTATATAAACAACAAAGAATGAATAATATAAGGTTGCATGCAATCCAAACATGGATAGAACAGTAGTAATCTGTGGCACTATGAGTGCAACTTATAAAGCAAATACTCGCTACAATGGAGCTGCTCAATAGAAGTGGCACCCTTCAAAAGATGATCAAGTTTAAACTTGATCAGATGTTCTTTTTGTTATTGGAAGCCTTTAACGGATGATTATAGTAGATCTAGTTTTCCATTTTTAAGGCCGTTGGATCATATATTTCCGACAAGGTGGTCAGGATCTTCATAGAGTACTAAAAGGCTAAATTTCTAAGGTGGTTGAGGGATGAATCTCTAGCAACAATCTTTTGTTATAAGTGTAAATTTTCTTAAGGACCAAGATTCCCCAACAAAAGACTAACTACATACTAAGTCTGAGAGCATGCTCTACTATACAGTCATGGCAACTTCAGCTAAACAAAAAGCAAGAAGCAACTAAGAACATATAAAAGAATCCAGCCTAAGACCTCAAAGGATAACCCCCACTGCAGACCTTGTTGGCAGAAGCCCAAACACAAACTAGTCCACAGCCTTCAAAACGGTTAAATAGGTTGGTCCCTCATAACCTCAAAATTTTCATCATTCTCGTTCATACAAATGAGCCAGCAGATCACGGCATAATTCTTTTTCCCCAAGCCTAGAAATGTGAAGCGAATAGCACCTCTTCTAATTGGTTGATAAAGAGGTGGAAGGAAACAAAGAAGTCAAGGAATTTTTTGATATTGTTAAGGAGATCCATAACAAGGTTCTCTTTATAAGTGTATTATGAGGCTTTTGAATTCACAAACAGATGATTTACCAGGGTTTGTGAGATATTTTCATAAGCAGCTCAGTTATGCTCAACCCAGTTTTCATGGTTAAGATAAAACTATAGTCTCTTAATCCTGCTTTTGTATCTCTTGTAATTATGTCTTTGGTATTTTTCTTGCATAATTTTTTTTTTTTAATTTTGTTTTGATATCCTTTTCTATCTTTCTTCTTTGTTCCGATGAATTATTCTTTTCGTAAATCCCCCCCCCCTTTTTGAAACACTTATTTAAGATTGTAGCTTGTAAAGCACAATAATTACGAGGTAAAGTATGTGAAGTGGATGAGATACAGTTCTTGAAATGGACAACTTATCCAAGTTGGTGGGTGCCTGCATTGTTGAAGTGACAGGTTAGATCAAAACCAATCTATGTACTTTGAGTTCCTAATCATGTTAAAATATATATAGTGGCCAGACAAGAATTTTCCAGCAATCGAAGGTAGCTCAGCCTGTATGCTTGCTTGTATTGATACCAGAAAACTGGATTCAAAAGTTTAAGATCCGACTTAACCCACGCATAAGGTAACCACTAGCTCCGCTCGCCCAGCAAAATAAAATAAAAAAGACATGGAAATCTTCGCAAAACTGTGATGAAATTTTCCATTTCTTATTGAACATGTCACAGCATATGCTCTCTTGACAGAGAGAAACAACAGGCTTAGAGTAATTCCAAGAAGAATCAAGTTGTGTCCGGTTCAATGTACACAGATCTGAATTACTTCAACAATTGCACCATCAGAGAATGGATCACAAGGTAAAAGAAATTATAGATTGCACAATATGAGAACTTCAGGATACACACTTGTCTGAAATGACACCAACTTTACACGGAAAAAAAAAATCAGAAGATTCCCAAAATACCTCAGAAGAAGAGACATGAGACCGGTGTATCCCAGGAAGCTCTGGAAAATTGAACCAACAATTATAGCCCCTTGTAATTCCTTCATTATCTGCCTAAATTTCTGTGATATTAAACAATCATTAGCAAGTATGCTTAGTCAGTTGCAATTTAAAAGGGAGGAAAACATACGAACAGGAATTATAGGGAAGAAAAACAACAAATCCGGACTATTACCACGTACTCATTTTGACTTGCCATGGCAATTTTTAGGAATTCTGACAGAATAGTTTCTTTAATGATAAATAACAGCAAATTTTGAAGAGGAAGAGAAAATTTGTACAAAGTAAAATGCCTATGTATAAGTTCATCCCATTTCCCTAGGGAAGATCAATTATGAATGGGTTAACATTCTCATCCTAAAATAGTTAATATAAATAAAGTCTCATCTTTTAAAGGCTTTATCAAGATTGTGCTAAATTACAAACGAAGGTTAGGGAAGCATATCTTAAAATATTTACAACTAAGAAATCTTATCTATAACATAAAGGATCTTTCGAAAACCTCTAGTATTTTCACAAGAGTTCTAGAAAAAAAAAAACTAAAACAAATATCTAATAACATTGAAAATTGTCTTTTAAAGCATTAAAAATACTTGCAACAAATTTAAAATGCCTAGCTCTAGGTAAAATTGCAAGCAGTATATTCTGTTAATGGAAGAAACTTACATGTTCAGTAAGATTTCGGTAATCTGGAGAGTTCATGATAACTAAAGCTGGAGCAAGATATACGAATGAACCCCCTTGAATTAAAGGAAGTCGAGTACCAAAGTAGGAGTGTAGTATTGTTGTAATACCAGAGACCAAGAGCATTGTGGAAATCACAGTAGCAGTATCCTTCTGTTGTCATGATTCAAAGATTATACCAATGGTAACAAATTGTATTAGAAAGCCAAAAAAAAGAAAACAGTGAACAAGAAGCTTACATCTGTTCCACCCATTGCTGGTACCATGACTAAGGGAATGAAAATAAGTGAGGCGGCCAATGATAAATAGTGCTGTAAACCATAATACATAAGAGGGACTGCAGTTGGAAAAAAAGAGAGTAAAAAATAATATAGATAACAGACACTGTTTATACAAATCAATCAGAACTCCGAATGGAATCAATAGAAGCCTGAAATTAGTTCTTTTTATTTAAATAAATAATATGTTTATCTACAAGTAAAGAAGAGTAACATTTTG
This sequence comes from Telopea speciosissima, assembly GCF_018873765.1. Taxonomy (NCBI): domain Eukaryota; kingdom Viridiplantae; phylum Streptophyta; class Magnoliopsida; order Proteales; family Proteaceae; genus Telopea; species Telopea speciosissima. Next base: position 4,727,416 of record NC_057920.1, read on the forward strand.
GTCTGTTAACAATTTTGAGAAGGTATTATCAAATACAAACCTTTTTGTTTTTTGGTTTAGGCATCAAATACATATTGTTATCATGTGATGTTACTCTTCCGATCAGCCAAACCTTTTTTATGCATATTATATTCCTCTTCAACAATCTCTTGTCCAGTTTAACTTATATATTTCAGATTTGCCTAAGTTTCATGTGTTTGTCAAAAACAAATTCAAGCACCACTATCCTACTGAGATTGTTTATTCAATTTTAATAAGAAATCAATGATTAATCTAAATAATTGACACCCCAGACCCAGTGTATTAAATCGTGACCAAAAGAAGAATGAAGAAATCATACTAACCAGGACCGGGGTTTTCTCTGAGTCCACACTTCATACCAGATGGTCTGAGCCATCCCCCGGAACAAGTTTCTGGAATCTCGGGAGAAACATCAATTTCCACTCCCCTATTGGTCTTGTTGTCATCTTCCTTGGGTTTTGCAATTGGAGGAATTGCTGGAGCTTCCTGCCCACTCCCACCTGCTATGTCATTCCCGTTATAACCATCTTTCTTGTCGTCTTCCTTTGAAGCCACAATAGGCTCATTTCTTCTCTTCTGTGGTTCAACTATCGCTGGTTCGTTCCTCAAACCGTTACCAGCATCACTTCCATGCTTCCTCCCATTCCCAGGAACAGAAACAGGCTCAGTTTCAGATCCTCTGTTCTCCCTAGTACGACCCAAAATCGGATAAATTTCAATTTTCGGAGAAGACTCACCTCTCCAATCCAGACCTCTCTCTAAATCAAGCCCAGCACCGTCATTCTTCTCAATGGGGTACCTCTCGCTGACACTGGTAGCTGCTTCTCCTGAAAAGTGGGGATTGAAACCAGTTCTCTTGGCCCAAGATTTCAATTCTCTTGGGTTGTGATCAGTCCTTGGGAAAAATGGCTCGACGTTCGGATGCCAAGAGCCAGGTTTCTGCCGACCTTTTTGCATGTCGACCTTTTCTAGGGTTTTTGAGCTTGACCCTCCTTCCATATAAGCTTTAATTCAACTTGGTATCAAAAATTTTCCCAGAAGAAACGAAAGAAAAAGGAAAATTTCTCTGCCCTTTTTATAGAAAATTTCAGTGTGTTTCTAAGTTCTCACAGTGACATCAAGAAACTGAAGAAGAAGATGAAGATGACGATGATGATGAAGGAAGCATACAACTGATTGTTATATAGACATAGAGAAATAGCTCTGTAAAGAAGGGGGAGAAGAGAGTAGAAGCAAAGAAAGAACAGATCAGATCGAAAAGGTAATGGCCGAGAAGAGGAGGGGAGTGCGAAGTATTAACATTTGCTCTTCCTCCTCGTAAATGATCACGATGACGAGTGAGTGCATGAGAGTGGAGGAGTGAGCTCGAGAGTGAAGAAGAGAAAGAGGCATCTTTTCTCCTTTTTTGTTTGCTACTTTATTTGAACTTTTTAACTTTCTGATTTTGAAATTACTACCGCTAGATGTCCGTTAGAAACGACCCGGAAATTTCCAGTGTGTGTGACTTTTATTTATTAAATTTCAAATGGCGGCCATATCCCCAAGTCCTGTGAGGCTGTGACCTCCCATCACTTTTCTTCGTACAACAACTACTACAAGTTTGCTTCGTTCCCAAATACCATTTCTGTATATGGTGGTTTTTTCTTTGGAAACTAAAATTACATTCTAAGGTTAAACTGATCTTTAGATGCGTTTTATATGTAGGAATTCCAATTAAAGAGATTCTCTTAAACTAGATCTCGATGGAGCCTAGTTGTGGTTTATGTGGTTCTTGTGAAGCATCCATCTGTCATCTCTATCTATCATGTAACTAGACTAAGTATATTTGGGCTACAGACCTTCTGGGATTGAGAATTGAGTTTTTCTCCAGTTCTTCAATGATACATTTGTGTGCTTATTTTCTCTCATCAGTCAGATGCTCTTGACAAAAATTCTTACATTTGGTTTTTTATTTTTTTTTAAGAGTAAATTTGATGTACCCATCAACTAGCATGAAAACCATGCCACCCCATGATTTGAAAAAACTACAACTGCACCCTTGAAACTAACACTGTTAATTTAAAACTTTAAAAGAAAAATGAAAAGACCCTTATGGATCATTACCCTCTAATCAGCTTTGTTCAAGGTCATACACTTTTCTTTGCAATATTTTAAATTTAAATATTAATATTTTTTAGGGAATTTGTATACTAATCTCATATATCAGCATTACATACGTTAAAAGAAAATGTTTCTATTGATGGTGTGATGAATGAGGAAATCCTACCCAAAAAATGTGATGAAGGAGGAAAGAGATTATGAAAGAAGACAGTATATTTATGGCTTGCATGCTCTTATTTTTCCTTTTTGAATATTTCCATGTCATCATTTGGTATTGTACAATATAAAAAATTTTGTATTTCCATTGTAACAGATTTCTTTCATTTATGGTGAAAAGAGAATCTAACCATGGGATCATACCTCTTCATTCAAACGAGAAATGATATTCCAAACCTTGGTCACTAATAAATAGGAATTAATGATGACAGAAATTTATGAAGAGACTCATTGCCTCATTGGTCAAGCAAAACCCATAATGATGATAGATCTCATTTCCTGGAATGTGATGAAAAACCTTTTTTTATTCGATGATGCCACACAAACCACACATCAATCCCAACCCCTATTTGTTTAGAAGGGAGTTAGGTGGGGTGGGAAAATGCTAATGTGGCATTTCAAAATCCACCTCAATAATGTTTGGTTAATTTGAGGTGGTGAATTTGCGAAAGCTCATAGGACATCATTAGTTGCTTTGTCGGTTGAAAGTGCCACTTCAAATCTCACACTTTTGTTTCATGGGAAAAGTAATTTTACCTCAACTTTAACTTAACATTACCACCTAACAAAACCCCGGATCATTATCTGCTCCATTTTCCAAGTCCCTCTAATAGGGGGCCGAAATGATCACCCTACCCCTGCCCGAACACACTACCCAGGTGGGGTCCACCCCCTCCCTATTAGAGGGACTTGGGGAACTTGATCGAGCGGGAAATGGAGCAGATAATTTTCCCAAAACCCCACCAACATGTGAGTTCCATCTTCCCAACAATCCCAAATCACCTTCCCCTCTAAACAAACGTGGCCAAAAGGTTAATTGGCTTTTAGGACTATGGAATCGGATTTACACAACACGAAAATTTATCCTCTCAAGTGCGGTGCATTGGCAATGCACCACACTTAAGAATCCAACCATCCACCCAACACTTGAAAGGATAAAAGATATATCATTGTCTATATTTTTACGATTGAAATCTTAAGTGGGGTGCACTGGGCAATGCACTGCACTTGAGATGATGAAAATCGCACCACACACACCCGATGTGGGACTAAACCCACACACCCAACGCACACACCGTAACTTCTTTTTTTTTTTTTGATAGTGATGAAAAACTTGTCATTATCATTTATGCTTTAACCCTCCCAATTGTACAAAATGTGCGTCCATTTTTTATGGTAATAGGTTGAGTATAACAAACTCTCTTACCGATCATTATCTGTTGCTGTAACTGCAGCACTGTTGTACTCATCGTGCGACGCTGCAGGTGCCATGTATGCACAGCAGGTCCCACATGGCACACATGGCACCTGCAGCGTCGCACGATGAGTATAGCAGCGCTGCAGTTACAATAGTGGATATAAATCCCTTTGTTACACCATTTTATTTTTTTGATAGGCACTATCTAAATGACACATTCATAGGTGTACTTGGAACTTGACAACGTCTTTTAATTGCCCTTTGTTTTATTCTTAAAATTGTTCAAATTAAGGGTAAAGGGTTATCAATAACTTGATACCTTAAAATCATGCACATTTTTTGAGTCTATAATTACATATATGAGAAAAATATATAGAAAAAAGAACTTTGTTCGGGAGCGTGGCCTACACGAGCACTCCCATGAGTCTATCCCTCCTCATATGAAAAAACACCTTTGCCCCCTTGTATTGAGGAAGAGAGATATAGACACATGGGAGTAGGCCACACTCCCCGACAGTTAACAAAAAATTAAGGTTACGGAGCTATTTGACAATTTAAGGGGTGTCGAGAAGTTTGTTTATGGCAATAACTGTCTTTTGACTTGGGCAAAACTCACTGTTCTTGAATCAAGCAATGGTTTTTTTTTTTTTTTTTTTTGTTAATGGAAGTGTAATCACACAAACCACACACCAATCCCAAAAGATTAACCAACTTTTAGGACTGTGGAATGGCAAATATACACAACATACACCACACTCACACATCCGAAGCAATGGTTATTTGATGGCCTATTAGCCTTGGCAGAACCTAGAAAAGAATTTGAGCTGAGAGACCGGATCCGTCCAAGGCCCTCTAGGGCCACTCACATGGAATCCACTCCTCCTGTGGGTCCCACAATGGATTCCATGTGAGGCCCTGTAGGACCTTGGATGGTACTTGTACAAGAACAAGATCCGCGCTCTTGAGTTGGAATCACAACAAAGCCTCTTTCACCCTCATAAAGTCGGAAATTTATTTCTGAAAAAAATTAAGGGTAAGAATTCTCAATTAGTGTGAGTGGCTATGTGCATACACGACAGCCAATGGAAACGCACACGAAAGCATCATAGAGCAGGATTTCTGCCTTTTATTAGAAGAAAGTGGTCATCCCCAACCCCCCCCCCCTCCCCCGTCAGTGGGTGGTACACTCCCCCACATGAACTTTTCTCCAAAAAATAATGACAACTAAGCCTTCACCTAATTCACCGGATTCTTTTTGGATTACCCTCTCAGCTTTCACAGGAAAGAAGTTGACAAATCACGAACAAGAACAAAGAGGAGCTAGAAAGAAAGAAAAAGTGAGTTCAAATCATCCCAAATTGATTTTTAAACTTATGTGTACGTTAGGTAAAAAATCCTTTTGCCCGCTTTGAAAAGATTAAGGCTACGATGATGGAATGGATTGACCATAGGGGCACTCGTGACTCACCAAACAAGCAAGACAAAGAGCCTAATCAGTATAAGACGATACCGCCAGACTGGTAGAGCAATCGCTCACAAACCTTGATGCTCACAATTAGGTAGACCAGTGCATAGCGTTAATGACTTTCTGTTGATTCGTACATTTTCTTTGGTTCATACTTCATAAACTGCTAGCCTAAATTCAGCCCACTGTTTAAAAAATCGGGATCCTTTTATTCAGCCCCAAACGTTACCTACTTAGCATGACCAACACAGCATACCTGGACTAGATACAGCCCAGCTGGGGCTGCAAGTGCAGGACATTCCAGGCTTCAGCATGGCCTTGGAACTCCGAACTCTGAAGTCTGAATGTGTCAACTGGTCGCTTCCGGTTAGGCCTAATCGGTCCACACCACTTTAAGACTTATAACCGGCCAGAATTAGACTCGAACCAAATGGGCTATAAATGGTGCAACCAGTTTTGCTCATATTCAGACCAATCGTGTTATGCTGTTTCGATCCATAATCATGCCAATCTTGTTCAGCAAGCCTAGTTCCTTCATTTTGGGCTGGGCTGGGCTGGGCTGGGCTGGGCTGGGCCACCATCCTGTAGTATAGATGTCAACTTCAACCATACCTACCCATCTTTGGGTCATTACTATGCAAGAAAGGCCCTCTGTACCGGGCATTGGGTTGGCAGTCTTAGTTGAAAGTTCCTTGTATGGCTCATCTATTAAATGAGATCACAGAGTTAGAAACCAATCAATATCTGCTTAAGTTCCTTGTATGTCTCTCATCTATGAAAATGAGTAAATTGGGTTTTGTCAAACCAATAAATATCTACTTAAGATGGTGGAAAAAAAACAATCAAAAAATCAACTGCTCTATGCTTCATCACTAGGGAAAGGAAAAATGGTAGTCTAAATCAGCTCAGAGCTTACAGAATCTACAGTTAAACCACATTACAAGTCTTATCACAAACTTGTTAGCTTATAGATGAACATGGATTACATCCCCAAATAGGAATCATATGGAACCTGTCACCAATTTCTAATCTGACTCTGTAGATCAAAAATCTATTCCCAGAAGCAAAGAATGTAGTTTCTACAAAATTTGGAACCTGTAAGCAATTTCTGATCTGTAAGAGCAATTCAACATATACTTGGCATGCAACGATGTGATATCAAATTATCCAGCATACAAAATGCAAGAATATTTATTAACATCTATAACATGTTAACCCCATAATCTTCAAATTGAACAACGAATGTAGCGCCTATAGCAGCCAAAATCCATGGGGTCAACAATATAAATACGGACAATGGAAGAATGACGACAAAGTATTCCACATCATACCATTCATCCTAATCCAATGTTCTTGATTTCGAGTTAATAATTACTGTTTAAGAACTTCCAAATAACTTCAAAGTTTTGAAACCCCCTCTACATTCGAACTTCTTTAACAGTTTAGCAACCTATAACAGCAAAGAATTAAATTAAACTCAGGAACATGAAGGATTAAAAATATAGAATTTTAGTCATACCATTTAGCATATCAATTCACATTTCTAAAGCCAGAAATAATCAGGGCTGAAACTCAAAAAGTAAATATAGAGTGAAGGGATTGGAAGGGGAATGGAGAAGGAAAAAAAAGAAAAGATTATTCATCCACAGATAAAAAAAAAAGATTTTTAATTCTTGGTAGGTACCAAGGTAATCCGGCAACCTAGTTGAGCTTGGCGTTCGCGAAATCGCCTTTTAAGGTAGGTTTCGAGGATCTCCATGACAGAGATGAATCGCTTCATCTCCTCTAAGCGGCGTGTTAGTTCTGCCTCTCGAGCTCTAGCTCGTTCAAGCCGAGCTTCGGTCTCCGCCAACCGACCTCTTAGAGCTTCCACCATTGCGTTCTCATCGGCCGATCGAGCTCTAGATGCGATTAGTTCAGACAATAACAACGACCGCTGCTGATCGAAACACATCTTGAAACCCTAAAACTAATGCTTTTAATTATCCCCTTTTGTCCTAATTGATGAGCAAAATAGAGGAAGAAGAACACCAGATAACTGCGAGTGGAATCGAAAACGAATCAGCACGGAAGATAAACAGATATCGACGACGCAGAACGAAAGAGAGAGAGAGAGAGAAGGTTGAAGCCTTAGAAGGGCGTTTCTCTGTCGGGATGAAAGAGGAATGGGCCTGAGGAGTGGGACGAAGGATTCGATCCCTTTTTTGTCTTTTTAATAAGGGAATGGATTGATGGATAAATGGATGCCGTATTTTATCCCATTCTACGCTCTACGTCTACGTATACACCAATGAATGGTATAAAATACAAGGGAAAGAGTTTCCCATGACGCCAATGTACTATCATCTTTTCCCGTATCTATCTCTACTTTAAAATGACAGATTTGCCCTTTGTATGCTACACAACAGAACAGGCAACCCCCTTGATATTTTTTTCCTATTTGGTTCCCTGCCTAGTACGATTGTCTAGTTCCTCTCATAGGGAGGTGAAAATGACGACTTAACCTCACTCAGACAGTGTGTTCAAGTAGAGGGTTAGGTTGTCATTTCCGGCCCCCTATAAGAGGAACCGAACAATGTACCAGTGCTTACAGTTTGGTTAAAAATATAACATGTACAAACTGAACTTAGTTGGTTCGATTTTATTAGGTTTATTTCAATTTCGATATTGGGTCTAAAAATGGTAGGCCAAATATTTGACACATGGCAATTTGATGGGATCAAATTTTCGTAGTAGACACTAGAAGTTCTCATGCTCACATGTAAAATTATATTATGAATAAGATTTGTAGAGCAACAAAATAGAAGTTTGAATATTAAGACTACGATACTATCAGGAAAAATAAAAGAAATTTAAGACTATGAGAGTGTCCAATAATGATTGAGTATCATTCATACACATGCATGAATATACAAGTGAATGTGTTACCAAAAAAAGAAAAATAACATACAAGGCAAAGCAAATCAAAACACGAGATAGTATTTAATTGAAGGAAGAGGGTTTCTTGAGGAAGCAACGTAAGGGAGTAGTGCAATGAGGTGTAGAAAACAACATCGTACATAGGAGGGTAGCAAGGTCATTTCATGAGAGGAGGACAGAGAAGACAAAGATGTGTCAACATAGGCTATCCTACAAGTTTGAGAATCTTTTCCATTAATTGAATTAAGGGAGGGGGATCACGAATAATTATCACCTCTAATTCGCGGGTGCCTCCAATTCCTCTATTAGGGGGGGGGGGAGTGAACCCCATCTTGGGCAATGTTTTCGGGCAAGGGGGTGGTCATTTCTGCCCCCCCCCCATGTGAGGAATTGGAGGAATTGGAGGGGGCGGCGAATTGAAGGAGATAACAATTCGGGGGATCGCTCCTAGGATGTGTTGCCCTGCACAAACAATGTGAGGACTAATAAGAGCACACATGACATTCAACATGGATGGGATTTTTCATTTCGCGAAGGGAGAGTGATCATTTCGCCCTTCCTATGTTTGAGCGAAGGGCTACGCAGCCTGGCAACCTTCTTTTTCCCCTTAATTGAACTCTATAATTTTACTTGCGTCTCATCTAAGGAATATAGTAACTGTCCAACTAGGGGTGTCAATCGATCGGTTCAGTCTAGGTTCAGCCCGATTTTTTCGGTTTCGATGTGGCTTTTAGGGAAACTGAAACCGAACCAATAAGGACTTTTCGATTTCGGCTCGGTTTCGATTTCAGTGCTGTTCGATTTTGATTTATGATAACGAGTTGATAGCGATTTGGATTTGGTTGGGTACCGGGTTTTTTTAAACAAGTTGGGTTCGATTTGTGCCTATTTCTTCTCTTTCTTTTTTCAACTACATAAAATATTTCATTAGCCCCACACTTAAAAAGGAGATCAATGGAAGAAACATTGTAATAAATCAATTTCCCTATTTTCATAACATCATATGCATTGATTTGTAACAATTCCCTTACAACCCATAAATTTACTCACTAATATTGAAATCATCTCAATTATTCATAACCTTATACTCATTGTTTTTTTTTATAGGTTTCATTCGGCTCGGTTTTTGATTTGTTATCGATCGATTTGAGGTGGTCTGTCAGTCGGTCCCATCATACCCCAGTCCAAAACCAATCCAATAAGGATCGGTTCAGTTCGGTCTCGGGTTTTTTCGGTTTCGATCGGTCTTAACGGTTTGGGCTAGGTTTTGACACCCTTACGTTCAACTGAGAAATTTGACACATCATCATAACACATAACACGTGGCACAATGTGAGGCCACAACAATGCCACCGCAATACTATAGATTTGTGGGTATTATTGTAATTCAATATTTATTGGCTTAACAACGCGTCCACGTTGCACGCGGCGCGCGGGGGGAAGGTGGAGGCGTTGAAGAATTTTTTGAGCCTTCGCCCGACTCACAAATCACAATCTGTCTACAGTCCAGACTTCCAGAACAACATTTCTCACTCTCTCTCTCTCTCTCGCTCTCGCTCTCTCATTGAAGTCCCCGAAGACACAGGGTGCTGAGTAGGACGGAGGGGGCCGTGGTTTGGAACTTCGAATCATTGCTCAACGTTACTCCTTCTGTTTCGGTTGTCGATTACTGGAGTATCCGTGGAAGCCCGATTCGCTGAGAATCTCCTTGTCGACGTGATATAGATTGAATCTCGGTTAAAACCTTAAAACCTCTGGTAAGGGTTTAGGGTTTTTGCAAGTACAGAGTATGCAAGTGTATAGATAAAATGATTGATACCAAGAAAAAGAAGAAGAAGGGTTTGATCAAAGAAGAAGACGTATCAGTGATTCTACAGAGGTATTCTTTGACCTATTTGATTTCGTTTTTGTTTGTTTTGAATGAGACTCATTTATATTTTAATCTATTTTTATTTGTTTTGTCCTAATTTTTTTTTTAATCCCCTGGGACTAAAGTTAAAAATCTAAAGTAGTCTGGATCATCAAAATTTGGGGATTTCAGGATAGATTAAATACTGCACTATCTCTCTGAGTTCTATGGTTAAATTGGCTTAGACCACTCGTGCAATTCTTGAACTTTTTGTTTGATCGTCTATTTGCGTTGCAAGTATGTTGATAGTTATGTTGATGTGCTTCTTTTGTTGAGTAGGTATACGGCAACGACAATTATTGCTTTAATCCAAGAAGTTGCTCAGTTTGCTGATGTGAAGATAGATTGGAATTCACTGGTGAAGAAGACATCTACAGGGATTTCCAATGCACGCGAATATCAGATGCTATGGCGTTATTTGGCCTACAGTCATACACTGCTGGATAAATCAGAAGATGGGGCTGAACCTTTGGTGAGTGTGGCATTTTCCATCTATTTACAGAAGTAGCAGTACTTATCTTGCCATACTTCATTTTAAGCTCTTTCTGGTACCCTCGTCATGCCCTTCGAATAGAACAAGTTAAAATCTAATAGACAGGATTTGGCCTGACTTGGGACTTGCTAGAAATTCCTAAGTTATAGGACTAGGAACCACTTTGAGCAAGTTACATTCAGTGTCAGGAGATGGTTGAGACACTGAGTTATAAACCTCATTGATGTAGATCCAAGCCTCCTCGTATTGAAGAAGCCACCCTAGACCTAGGGTTATAGTAGGAGCCTTAGTATAGCCTATACTTAGTTTATTTCAGCTATACTTAGTCTTATTTTTGTTTTGTAATTAACCCGGCTTAAATTGGTTGCATCCAATTGGTTCAATTGGGTTAGTTTAAGTGAAGAGCTCCTATTGGCTAGTAGGATCTTATATCCTATTGGTTGATGAGGAATCTCAGCTATTTTAAAAGTTTTAAGTGTTTTAAGTCAATAGGGGTAATTAGTTTTTTCTCTTTAATGTCATTTAAGTTGTTTTAAATTAGAACCCTCCAACGATTCTAAAGGAGGAGTTAGAGTTGTATTATGTTTGGCCTATGGCCTTATTATTAATAAGCGATCGTGGGCAGGCTCCCCCACCAAGTTTAATATGTTAAAAAAATTGTTTCCTGCTGTTAGCCATTGCTGCTGCTGCTTCTCTCTTCAGAGACTGTCTTGTGTGTCATATCAAGACCCCCCCTTGTGAGTAATATCAAGGTTGAAGGACTAGAATCCCCAGTGACTCCTTGCATCTTGTAGATCGGGAGGTCCTTCTTCAATCAAGTTCTCCATGCTGCCATTGAAGAACCTGCATATTCCAGTAAGTATTTAACAGTTTATTCATCCCCTTCTTCTCCTACTCCTCTACAGCCTACCCTAACACCCCCCCTTCTATTTTATTTGAATTTTCTGAACCCTAGTTCACTTACAGCCTTAACCCTCCATCAAAATCCATCTAACTTTTAATCACAGCAGCTGTGTATCCATCCCTACACTCGATCTCAGTTGCAGCCCTAGTTATCCATAAAAACCCTAAATCCCTCCTTTACCATTAAAACCCAAGAACCCTAAAACCTGTCTAGACCTAACTAGCCAACCAAATCACCCCAAACTTCAGTCGAGTCACCTTCCCCACCTCTGTGACACTCGGCTTGAAACCCTTGGCCTGTTTCCCCTTAGAAACCCTAGATCTCTTCATTCCCTTCATTCCTAAAACCCAAAACCCTAACCCTAATAATTCTGAAATTTTATTTCATATTCAAACCTAATTAAAACCTATCCTAATAGACTCCTAAAAACCTGCAGACCATTACCCAATAAGGCCCCAACTCAATCTCCCATTCCTAACCCTAATTTTGCCCTAGTTACCCTAATCTGCCCCATTCGGCCAACCCTAACACACAACTTGCTCCTAAGTGAGACTTATTCCACCTAGGCTACATCAAATTGGTATCAAAGCTATGGAAGAACAAGGCAACCCTGTTGTTGATCCACCACTACCACCCCCACCTGATCCAATGGCTGCAATCCTGGACATGCTCCATAAGATCAGTGATTGGTTACAAATTGTAGAACAAAGGCAAGCTGTGCCTCTTGTCAACAACCCTCTATATGTAGAGGAAGATAGATTCCAAGTGCATTCTGAAGTACATGGAACTCTGGGAAGGAATGAATATAATAGAAATCATCCCAGATGTCACAGGGACCACAGAGATCATTCCAGACAAGACAGAGATTACAGGGATCGATGTAGACCTGACAGAGATGACTACAGGGAAGGTAGGGACAGAATTACGGAAGCACCTCGAAGACCTAACTTTGAGGAATACTTGAGGTCCTACTTCACTGGAGATGAAGCTACTAATAGGAGGTATAATATACAGAAGGTCAAACTAGAGCTGAAAGAGTATGATGGGCATGTTGATCCACAGAAATTCTATAATTGGCTTGCTGCCCTAAATGACTATTTTGACTGGTATGACTTGCCTGAAGACCGAAAGATGAGACTGGCACATACTAAATTAATTGGCTCTGCTCGAGAATGGTGGCGTAAGACAGAGAGGGACATGGAACGTGAAGGCAAAGCAACTACCAACTGGGAGGATATGAAGTATGATCTGAAAGAGAAGTACTTACCAAGACACTATCTAGCTCAGATGCAAGATCAATTCAACTCCCTTCGTCAAGGGAACATGACTGTATCCGAGTACATGCAAAAGTTCGATTCTCTCTCATCTCGTATTGACACCATAGAAAGTGCTACTCAGATGTTATCTCGATTTCGGCTGAGATTGAGATCTGATATTGTTAGGGCTATTGGAGTTGTTGATGTCCTGGACATCAAGGACTGTTTTGAGAAGGCATTGAAGGCTGAAGAATTATTGGCTGGGAATAGAAGATTTGATTCCTCTACTGAGGGTACTTTCAAAACTTTCTCAGCATTCAATTCTACTATCACTGGTCACAATCGAGTTGGAAACTCTACTGCTGGTCCTACTCGATCAAGCTACTCTGTTGGTAGCTCTTCCCGTTCTACAGCCCCTCCACGTGCTGATCATAAAGGTAAAGCTCCCATGGATAGCAATGCACCTCACAAGTGTTTCCACTGCAATGAGCTTGGGCACTATGCCAACGAATGCCCACAAAAGCATAGACCTGTTAATGTGGCTGCCAAGGCAGAGGAAACCCCTAAAGGGCACGATGAGCAAGGCATATATGCACTACCCCCTGATAGTGATGAAGACTTAGACTGTTTCCTTGAAGATATGGATAGTGGTGCTCAAGGTGTCCATACGATTGCTCCAGTTCTCATGGATGATGTGGTTGATTGTGACAAGGTAATTGGGAACATTTCACAGGGAGACAATGACAAGCAAGTTGCTGTTCTTGAAGAGGTGGGGCTGCATGAGAAGGTTATCAATATTGAAGACCCTATGGAGGTTGAACACATTGACTTTGTGATGCCCCCTTGGTTCTTCAAAGAGAAGGCCCCACGACTTGGAGACCATATTCCCACTGTTATAACTTCAACAGAATTCTGCCAGGGAAGTGTTGAAGCTGCTGCCCACATGTTGTTTCCTCCTCCTCTTCACAAGATTCGTGGACGAGTTTCTTCACACAAGCATAGTACTTGGGCTCCCATTCATGATGACAACAAGTTCAGCCCCAAGTTGCCAGAGTGTTGCATGGATTTCACCCATTCATCAGAGATGAATGTTTCTAAGTCGGGGAGAGTTGATGTAGATCCAAGCCTCCTCGAATTGAAGAAGCCACCCCAGACCTAGGGTTATAGTAGGAGGCTTAGTATAGCCTATACTTAGTTTATTTCAGTTATACTTAGTCTTATTTTTGTTTTGTAATTGAACCGGCTTAAATTGGCTGCATCCAATTGGTTCTGTAGCAGAATTGAATCTAAAACCTAACTTGTAGCAAGACAACTTGAAGAAGAAAGCAAAGAAGAAGAAGAAGAACTGAGAAAAGAAGAGAGAGTAAAACTGAGAGAGAAAAGAAGACTTCTCACGATTTCGTTGAATTACTAAATCGTGAGAGAGATGTTTATTTATAATAAAACATTAATGAGTTACAATAAAAAACCCCAAAATACCCTTGAGGCATAAAACTAATTAGAATTAACTAAAAAGGAACCACAAAAGACATAAATAACCCCAAGCACCTAAGTACGATAATCTTAACACTCCCCCTCAAGCTGGAGCGTAGACATCACCAAGATCCAGCTTGGAACAGCCACTTGCAAACTGTGGTCGAAACAAAGCTTTGGTAAACATATCTCCAAGCTGAAACTGGGACCGAACAAAAGGAGTAGTAATCAACTTCTTTAGAACAGCATTGTGAACAAAATGACAGTCAACTTCAATGTGCTTGGTTCGTTCATGAAACACCGGGTTGTTGGCAATATAGATAGCAGCCTGGTTATCACAGTACATCTCCATGGGCTGATCACTGAAATAACCAAGCTCATGAGTAAAGGAACGAACCCACATCAATTCAAGCGTACTGTGAGCCATAGCTCGCACTCGGCCTCCTCCGTGACCGAACGAGCAACAGAGTCTCGTTTCGCTTCTTCCAAGTAACTAAGTTACCACCAAAGAAAGTACAATAACCAGTAGTAGATCTACGATTACCATCAGAACCAGCCCAATCGGCATTAGAAAATCCAACAATGCTAGTGTGTCTATGACGGCGATAGACAAGCCCCTTGCCAGGAGCACCCTTAAGGTAACGTAAAATACGACACGCAGCCTCCCAATGAACCTGCTTAGGTGTCTGCATGAACTGACTAATAACACCCACAACAAAAGAGATATCAGGACGAGTAACTGTAAGATAGATAAGTCTACCGACCAGGCGTCGATACTGGTGTGGATCACTAAAGGCTGTGTCATCAGAAGCACCAAACTTGACATGAGGATCCATAGGAGTATCAATAGGTTTACAACCCGTCATACCTGTCTCATCAAGTAAATCAAGAACATACTTCCTTTGGGACAAGCTTAGACCGCGAGAACTGCGAACAACCTCAATGCCAAGAAAATACCGGAGGTTACCCAAATCCTTAATCTAAAAATTGTCAAGTAGATATGCCTTCACCTGTGCAATCCCAGAAGCATCATTACCAGTGATAATAATATCATCAACGTAGATTGCTAAGATGACCACATTAGACCCTTGTCGTCTAACAAAGATAGAGTGATCAGAGTAGCATTGAGAAAATCCACAACTAGCAACAACACTGCTAAATTTATCAAACCAGGCACGGGGAGACTGTTTCAGTCCATAAATTGCCTTATGAAGGCGACAAACACGGACACTATCCTCCCCCTGAGCAACATACCCAGGAGGTTGCTCCATATACACCTCCTCCTGCAGGTCACCATATAAGAAAGCATTCTTCACATCCATCTGAAAAAGGGGCCAGTCAAGGTTAACAGCCAAAGAAAGCAAGATACGAACTGAATTCAGCCGCGCAACAAGAGAGAAAGTCTCAAAGTAATCGACCCCATAGGTCTGAGTAAACCCCTTGGCAACCAAACGGGCCTTGTGCCGCTCCATAGTACCATCGGGATTGTACTTCACCGTGTATACCCAACGACACTTAACAAGATCCTTACCAGGTGGGAGATCAACCAAAGACCAAGTCTTAGGAGAGATGAGAGCCTCCATTTCCACATCCATAGCATTTTTCCACTCTGGGTGAGACATAGCAAGGGTATAAGAAGAGGGAATAAAAGTAGAATGTAATGCAGTAGCAAAAGCACGATAATGAGAGGGAAGATGAGAAACAGACACATAATTTGCCAGAGGATAAAGAGGACGGGTAGTGCAAGTATGAGTACCTTTTCTTTGAGCAATAGGGAGATCATCAACATAAACAGGAGGATCTGTAGGCAAAGAATCAGCTGGTGGCGGTAAAGGTGGGGCCGCAATAGGTTGAAGTAGGAGCAGCGACTGCTGTTGGTGACGACGCACATAAACTTGTACAGGTGGGGCAGCTATCGGCAGAGGAAGAGGAGGAAGAGGAGGAAGAGGAGCAGGGGCAGCAACCCGACCAACTTCATCAAGATGAACATCAACAGAGGAACCAGCAAAAAAAGGGGAACTCTCGAAAAAGGTAACGTCAGCATAAATAAATTGTTGGCGAGTAACAGGGTCAAAACATCGATACCCCTTCTGGGTACGAGAATATCCAAGAAATAAACACTTAACAGCCCGAGGAGATAATTTATCAAGCCCGGGGCAAAGCACATGAACAAAACATTGACACCCAAAAACACGAGGAGGAAGAGAGAAAACAGCCCGATCAGGAAACACTATTTTGAAAGGAATTTGATTATTTAGAACAGATGAAGGCATACGATTAATTAGAAAACAAGCCGTCAACACCGCATCTGCCCAATAGAGTTTGGGAACATGCATATGAAACATTAAAGAACGAGCGACATCTAACAAATGGCGATTCTTGCGCTCGGCCATACCATTTTGTTGGGGTATATAAGAGCAAGAAGTTTGGTGAAGAATGCCATTGTCAGAACAAAACTGAGAGACCTCACGCTGAATTAATTCAAGGGCATTGTCAGTACACAAAGTTTTTAAAGGAACACCAAATTGAACTCAAATTTCATTATAAAACTGTTTGAAGACAAAAACAAATTCAGATCGATCCTTCAAGAGGTACATCCATGTCATTCGAGAATGATCATCAATAAAACTAACAAAATAAGAAAACCCTAACCGACTTTTGACCCTACAAGGACCCCAAATATCCGAATGAACCAACTGAAATAAAGAAGTACTCCTAGACTCTGGACTCAAAGGAAAAACAGTACGATGATGCTTGCCAAACTCACAAGCTTCACACTCGGTACGGGAGACAGACTTGCAACTGGGAACAAGGTGCTGCAGCTTAGATAGAGAAGGATGTCCTAGCCGATAGTGCCAATGTAAAGGAGATACGCCAGGAGAAGTAGCAACCGCTGCAGTGGATTTAGTCCCCAAATCAAAGTAATAAAGGCCTCCCTTCTCATACCCGCTACCAATCTTCGTCTTTGTTGCAAGATCCTGAAAGACACAATAAGAAGGGTGAAAGGTTATAGAACAATTCAAAGTTTTAGTTAATTGACTAACAGACAAAAGATTAAGAGGAAGCTTGGAAACATGGAGAACATTAGTTAAAGATATGTCAGAAGACAAGGGAACTTTCTCATGACCAGTGACTGGTATAGAGGATCCATCTGCAATAGAAATTCGAGATGACATAGAAGGCTGTGTGTAAGATGAAAACAAATTAGGCTTACCGGTCATGTGAGAAGATGCTCCGGAGTCAATGACCCACGGAGAGGATGAGGACGCGAAACAAGCAGTAGTACCTGAGTGGGCAAGGACAGCGGTAGATGTAGAAGAGGAAGCCTCAAGTTGTTGGACTCGTTGTAAGAGTTGAGAGACTAGATCATTAGAAGAATTACCACCATCAGTAGAGGATCCCAGGGCAATGTCGGAAGAGTGCACAGAATCAGCCCCGCCATCAGATACAGCAGAGTTTGCAAATTGCTCACGGGCCCACTGTGGTTTGCCATGTTTGAGCCAACACTTATCAATAGTATGATTAGACCGATTACAATGAGTGCACCATCAAGAACTAGCATCAACAGAACCAGAACCAGCAGTGTTAGACATATTCCCACGACCTCCAGAACCAGCTCCACGACCATGCCCAAAAGTAGAACCACGACCGCGAGAAGAGGTACCACCACCACCACGGCCACGCCCTCCAGTAGAAGTGAACAAGGCAGAATTATCTTTGTTGGTAGGAGCTGAATCAGACTTCATTACTGAAGGGGATACAACTCTCTAGAGCCGACAATATGCTTCATTCATAGAGGGGATCTTCTCTCCAGTCAACAATTGACTTTTGACGGATTGAAGATCAGAATCTAACCCAGAGAGAAATTTTGGCAACCAAAAATTCAGATCGTTGGGACTTAATTACGACAGCATTAGTAGAGATAGGCTGGTATACATTAAGTTCTTCCCACATCCCCTTCAATGAACTGTAATACTCACCAAGGGATTTTCCATCTTGTTTAAAAGAGAAGAATTTCTCATAGAGATCATAAATTTGGGACAGATTTGTATCTTGAGAGTAGCTTTGCTTGAGTTCTTCCCAAACACCCTTGGCAGTTTTATGGAACATAACATTAGAAGCAATGGAGGGTTCCATGCTATTCCAAAGCCAGCAAAGAAGGGTTGCATTCTCAGCCTTCCAATCATCATATTTGTCATTAGTGGATGGCAGAGGGTCCATGGTAAGGTATTTCATCTTCCGGCAAGCAGTGATATAGACCTCAGAGGCTTGAGACCAAAGTAGATAATTAGAAGCACCATTCGGCTTCACACTGGTAATCTGAATGTTAAAGTTGTCGGTAGAAGACTTAGTATCAGCCATTAGGGAAATTAATAGATGCAAACACCAATGCGATAACAGCCCAAGAGAAAAGAAACAAAAACCCTGATCAGGGTAAAATCGATAGCCTTGAAGAGTAGGGCAGAACAGCCCAATACAGAAGTATAATCTTCGATAATAACCAGCACTAATGATGTATAATCACTGTAAATCCAGCAGCAAGGATGAAGAACAGATCCCAGAAAAACAAACAAATCGATTTCCTCAGAATTTTGGAATATCGATTGTCAGGGTTTTAGAGCAAGCAAGGAACCAATCTTCAAGGGCTTTGAACAGCAGCAGGGACACACTCAAGCAGTTGCAGCATAGCAGAGAACTCTAGTCCTTCATGAATATATGACTAGAGTTCAGATCAATATAAGCAGCATATGGTTGCTGTAGACCACGATATAAACAAAGAGGTGAAAACCCTTCAAAACAGCAGTAGCAAGGAGAATCTCGTGGATCAGAATTCAATGCCCTGATACCATGTAGCAGAACTGAATCTAAAACCTAACCTGTAGCAAGACAACTTGAAGAAGAAAGCAAAGAAGAAGAAGAAGAACTGAGAAAGGAAGAGAGAGTAAAACCGAGAGAGAAAAGAAGACTTCTCACGATTTCGTTGAATTACTAAATCGTGAGAGAGATGTTTATTTATAATAAAACATTAATGAGTTACAATAGAAAACCCCAAAATACCCTTGAGACATAAAACTAATTAGAATTAACTAAAAAGGAACCACAAAAGACATAAATAACCCCAAACACCTAAATACGATAATCATTACAGGTTCAATTGGGTTAGTTTAAGTGAAGAGCTCCTATTGGCTAGTAGGATCTTATATCCTATTGGTTGATGAGGAATCTCAGCTATTTTAAAAGTTTTAAGTGTTTTAAGTCAATAGGGGTAATTAGGTCTTTCTCTTTAATGTCTTTTAAGTTGTTTTAAATTAGAACCCTCAAACGATTCTAAAGGAGGAGTTAGAGTCGTATTATGTTTGGCCTATGGCCTTATTATTAATAAGAGATCGTGGGCAGGCTCCCCCACCAAGTTTAATATGTTAAAAAAATCGTTTCCTGCTGTTAGCCATTGCTGCTGCTGCTTCTCTCTTCAGAGATTGTCTTGTGTGTCATATCAAAACCCCCCCTTGTGATTAATATCAAGGTTGAAGGACTGGAATCCCTAGTGACTCCTTGCATCTTGTAGATCGGGAGGTCCTTCTTCTTCTTCAATCAAGTTCTCCAAGCTGCCATTGAAGAACCTGCATATTCCAGTAAGTATTTTACAGTTTATTCATCCCCTTCTTCTCCTACTCCTCTACAGCCTACCCTAACACCCCCCCTTCTATTTTATTTGAATTTTCTGAACCCTAGTTCACTTACAGCCTTAACCCTCCATCAAAATCCATCTAACTTTTAATCACAGCAGCTGTGTATCCATCCCTACACTCGATCTCAGTTGCAGCCCTAGTTATCCATAAAAACCCTAAATCCCTCCTTCACCATTAAAACCCAAGAACCCTAAAACCTGTCTAGACCTAACCAGCCAACCAAATCACCCCAAACTTCAGCCGAGTCACCTTCCCCACCTCTGTGACAGTCGGCCTGTTTCCCCTTAGAAACCCTAGATCTCTTCATTCCCTTCATTCCTAAAACCCAAAACCCTAACCCTAATAATTCTGAAATTTTATTTCCTATTCAAACCTAATTAAAACCTATCCTAATAGACTCCTAAAAACCTGCTGACCATTACCCAATAAAGTCCCAACTCAATCTCCCATTCCTAACCCTAATTTTGCCCTAGTTACCCTAATCTGCCCCATTCGGCCAACCCTAACACACAACCTGGTCCTAAGTGAGACTTATTCCACCTAGGCTACATCACTCATGAGCTTGCGTAGCTTAGATATATGATAACTTGTTGCAGTCTCTGTAGCAGTGAGTGAAGAATAAGTCCAAATACAGCATGGGACAATGCCCAAGGGGATTCTCTTCCATAGCAGGAAAGATTAACAGTACCAGTCATCATTGAGTCACTTCAATGATCCAGGGCTTTTAACCTTGTTGAAGTATATACTCAGCCTGGTTGACCTGAAGGTGTGAGAAGTTTGTCATTTATATAATTTATACATTGGCTTAGAGGAAAAGTAAGATTCTATGCAATTCTTTCTATTTTATGACAGTGGTAGCATCCGTGGGAAACAATATGGTGACTGTTACTGCTATTGTCATCTCTTTTCAACCCAACTAGCTAACCCTTATGCCAGCTAGTTGGGTTTGGCTATAGGAATTGATGCAGGAGCAGTTCTTTGGACCGGTCCAAACCTATTTGAGAGTTCCGACCGAGAACAGGGCCCGAATTGGGAATTGTGTCTAGTAGGATATTAGTAGTTTATTTATTTACTTATTTGGATTTATCTTGTAATCTTTTACTTAGGCTAGAGTTCCATTCTATTTTTAGTTTTAGAGTTTGATTCCGTAAAGATTTACATTGGGTTAGATAATTAGGAGATAGAGTTTTATTTTACTTCTATTTCAACATTAGACTACAATTAGGAAACTTGAAAATTTGTTTTTATAAATATGTTTGTAACCCGATTCATTGGACAGATTGAAGATAATGAAATTGTGAGTTGTTTGGTTGGAGCCTGTGTGGCTTGTGCGTTCCATTCCCCCTTCTCTCTCTCTCTTTCATCCTTCTTCTCCTACTGCTACCTTTACCCTGTTCTGGGCGATAGTTACAGCCCATACATAATTGGTTGATCTCCTTTGTAACTGATCCATTTGACCTGATATTCTGGGTATAAATCGCTATTACTCAGGTGATCTAATGCCCATAATTTGGTTCCCTAATAGTTCTCCTGCATTGAGAACCAAATCTAAAACCATTGTTGAGTTTTATTCTACCCATAGATTCTGATTCAGTACTTTTTTAAAACAAAATATTCCTTGATGCTGGGGTTATAGTGGGTTGGATTCGAGGGAGTAAGGTATAGCGTAACTTATCATCAAATTTCATGGGGTTTGGGCTAAATGAGGGAGAGACTGATTGACTTCTTCTGTTCTGGTTCTACTGCCAGGTCTGATCTCCATTCTGAAGAAGGAAGACCTCTTCTTTTTGGTATTAGAGCTATTATTTGCTGTTATTTATATAAACACCCTCCCTTAGTTCTCATCTTATGTATTCATATTATTTCTTGTTTTTGTTTCCAAGAAAACCTTCCACCGCTGAATTTCAGTTTCAATCTTGTTCCTTCACTTGTTACCTTACCCATAAGGTGCTGAACTGTCATAGAAATTACCAAATTGCCACTACCTTTACATTTGGAACAGTTTAGCGCTTGGGTGGGCCCATAAGCGAACTGGAAGAGGGTTTTGTGACCCAGGTTCCACATCAAGAATACTGTTCTATCGTTTTACTCCATTTGAGGCCATAATTGTTTTTCCTTCTAACACCTCCAATTAGCATCATGCAACTCTTCATTGCCTTTGTTGCACAGGCTTAATCTTACTAGTAACTTTGCATGATGTTAAATAACAGGAGAAGAAGGGGAGGTTGGTTTTGCCGACTGGCCTTATGTTAAATAAGTATTTGGAGAAGATAGTGAGGGGTTGAATGAACATGACCTTCTGGAGTGGGAAGAGATGAGGTTGAAAGAAATTGATTGTATGGTAAATATTGTGTGGGGCTGTGGGTTGATTGAAGACATCTTGTTTACAATTTCTTTGAAGTAGCAAATAGTATGGTTTCCTAACTTTTGATTAAACATTTGGAGAGGGAGATTAATGATTGTGCTGATTTTTTATTTTTTTTGGCTCATGTACTTGATATGTTGATCATAGTAGGGAAGATATGAGATTTTGGAAGAATGGGCTAAAGGCATATTGACTGTCAAGTCATGTTATTGATTTTTGGATAATGGCCCAAATCACTGAATGGAATTGTTGACTGATTGAAGACTGGTGTTTACAGCCTCCTAGAGTTGACATATTCGCTAGGTCCTGTCTCTTAATGAGGTCTGACCCTTTAGGAGTACAAAAAACGAGGTTTAAACTTGTCTTAACTTGCAATATATGTCTGCAGGTGTCAGGAGGATGAATCAGCAAGACATGCTTCTGAAATTTGAAGTTTTCCAGATCATATAAATTTCTTTCTTAGTTTATACGGTCCACCTGAAATGAAATTTCTCTTTGCTGCCTGGCCAGATGTTCATACCTATGGAAGGAACAAAGTAGGAGTTGGTCTGTTTGATGAGAAACAATGGTTTTCTTTCTATTTGTGTACGTCATGAAAGTTAACTGGAAAAAATCCATAATAAAATTCCTTACTATTTGCAAACATTTGAGTGAGTTTGTTCAATAAATTTTGAAGTGTATAGGTTCAGAAGACATTTTTCTATGCATTCCTGCCCTCTTTTTTGCTTTTGACCTCTATTTGAGGTGATTAACTTGGTGCTTTCTGGGTGAGGTAAAGCTGTTTTAATGTTGATGTTTATAATCTGCTTTCAGGATGATGATAGTGATTTAGAATACGATTTGGAAGCATTTCCCCCTGTCAGTAGTGAAACAGCAATAGAAGCTGCAGCATGTGCGAAGGTAAGAACTATCTTATCAGTGAATGGTTGAAGCCATTCTGAAGATCCATTTGTTATATATTTGATGTGAATAAAATGTTCATAGTTTACATTTCATGTTCTAGTCATGTTTGCTGGCATGTCTAAACCATCTTCATGGGTCTACCTGCTAATGGTTACCCTATATATTTACTTTACATACTTCTCCATGACTTGAACTGCATATATGTGAGCTTCAGTTTTTCACTTGTTTGTTGATGCTATCGATCTTTTAACATCCTTTTGGCTTTGTCAGGTACTGACTGCTTCTGGTTTGCCAAGTGACTCTGGTGTCCCAAACCAATCAACTATTGAGGCTCCATTGACTATAAATATACCTAATGGAGCCAACATTACTGTTCCTGTTTCTGTCCAAAAACAACCTTTGGCAACAGTGACAACTGCAGAGGGATTGGATGTAAATGGATCAGCTAATGTTAGCATGCCTGCACGAAGAAAGAGGAAATTATGGACAGCAGAGGAAGATATGGAACTGATAGCTGCCGTGCAGAAATGTGGTGAAGGCAACTGGGCAAACATACTCAAAGGAGACTTCAAGGGTGACAGAACTGCTTCACAGCTATCTCAGGTTTCCTTTCCCTTTAGCTTTGGTTGAGCAGTTTCTTTTTCCATTTTGATACGTAATCTATTATTTTATTTTCAAATTAAGCTTTTGCATTCTCTAGAGGAGGGAGTTGTCCTTTTGAACTGCTGCAGCTTATGTTGCCTAAATCTGCTGGTTGCATGTACTATTCCATTTAGGGATGTAACCTGGGCTGGGTCTGAGACTCTGAGGCATGATTAACCAATCCAGATATTGATTGATTGGCCTTGCTCTTCATGAACCTTAAATTTACAGGTGGGCCTCTTGGCAGAGATGTAAATGGATAGTCAATAATCCAAAATTCGATTTGGATTCATATCCATTTATTCAGATATTTACCGGGATAATTGGATCTATGATACAAATTCCGATTGGCCGAATATACTAAAGAGCGGACTTGGGAGTTGCCCCGATCAATGACAAGCTCCGAAAGAGTCGTTTAAGGTGGTATGGTCATATTTAACGGAGACCTAGGGACGTCCCATTAAGGAGGAGTGATATGATTCCGATTGAAGGAGCTAAAAGAGCCAGGGGCAGACCTACAATGATCATAGGAGAAGTGGTGAAGAAGTGATGCAGCTCCAAGTAGGAAGAAGAAGAAGAAGAAGAAGAAGAAGAAGAAGTCCTGAACTTAGGGCTTTTAAGTAGGTAGCCATAGGTTAGGTTTATTTGCTAGTATTCTCCATACTTAGTTTAATTTTTCTGTTTTTAGATTGAACTGGTTTAGAATTGGTTGTATCCAATTGGTTCAAGTGGTCCAATTTAGGTTATTTAGCTAATTAGTTCTTAACTTAAGTTAGTAGGGCTATCTTAGTCATTTTACTGTTTTATTTAGTTAAGTTAGATTTAAACCTCTCCCTTCCACGATTTTGTGAATGAGAAGTCTTTAATTTGTATTAGGATTTGGCATTAGCCATATTATAAATAAGATAAATCGTGGAGGCTTCCCCACAATTGAAATTTTGAAAAAAAAAGACTGTTTGCTGGCTGCCGATTGCTGTTGCTCCTGCTCCTTGGAGTGTTGCCTTGTGGATCTATCAAGGAAGAAGGACAGGTGGATCTCCTGTAACTCCTTACGCCGTGACGGCTGGGAGGTTCTCTCTTTGAAGGTGGCTCTATCCTTCATCCCTTATTCAGACTTGCTGTCAGTGGAGTTCTGCTGTAAGTTTGGATCTTAATTTTTGTTTTCCATTCATCCTCCCTCCTCAATCGATTCCCCCTTTATTTTTATTTGATTTTCCCCATAAACCCTAATCTGACATTGTCTCTATGAAACCCTAGAACCTGTCCAGTTTTCATCCTACATCTGTTTTTCACCAAAATCAGATCACAGCCTCCCCATACCAAACCCTCCACTCGACCAGACCTGCAGCCCATTCTGATCAGTCCAAACCCTAGTTTCCCCTACCACCATTAACACCCCAAAACCCTAAAACAATCGAAAATCTGTACAGCCTATTCTAACCATCAGAATTGGCCTAAATTTTGATCGAACCTTGTTCTCCCTGCCAGTAAAACTTGACCAGAAGCTCAACCCTAAAATCCCATCCTAAACCCTAGTTTTCAGCCTAGATTCTAAACCCTAAAACCCAAACCCTAACCCTAAAATTTCTGGAAATTGAATTTTGTTTCAAAACTTGTTGAAATCTGTTTTAATAGCTTCCCCTAAGCCTGCCTATTAAAATCAGATGTACATTACCCCATTCCCCCATACCTAACCCTAGAATTTAACCTAAAAACCCTAATTCTGCCCAATCAAACCAGCAGCCCTTTTTAGATCCTATTGCTTGGCCTCTAATGGGATTTTTCTCCTATCTAGAGCTACATTAGGAAGGATATGCATAATCTAGGTCTGGTCCCAAGTATGACCTCGGATAGAACCTATTGGAGAGCAAGGTTTCATGTCGCAGACCTCATTTAGCTGAGATTATCCTGACGTGTTTGGCTGTGACTTTTTCCTCTTACTATCTTTTCATCTTTCTATTTATTTCCCATCTTCCATTTGTCTTTTTCCTTTGTCATTTCTCATCTCTTTCCCCATCCCTCTTCTCCCATCTTTTCTTCACCTTTTTTTTTTGGTATAACTCTGTTTTCTCTATTTTGTTTTGTTTGGATCCATGTAGCCGACCCCATTAAGTTGGGATAAGGCTGAGTTTGTTGTTGTTGTTGTTGATACGAATTCGGATACCCTTGGTAAGCTGGATGGTAATCGGATATGAATTTGGATAATTTTGTTGCTGTTTTGATAATATCTGCTCCGATTATAATTTATTTATAAATAGATAATGCAAGAATTTATGCCTAATGTTTTCTATATATTCTATATTTATTTATATTTTCATAAATAAGAAATAATTATTTATGACTTATTTATATTTATTAATATTTAGATATCAACAATTTCAATGGTTATTGTTGGATTATAATACGGATATCCGAACCCTTGGTGGATATGAATTTAGATACTTATATTAAATATCTGTTGTATATCAGATTGAATTTGGATAGCAGATATGCTAATTGGATACAAATTTGGATATTGGTGTATCTGCTCCTTATTCGCCCCGTTACATCCGTACCTCTAAGAAGGAAAAAATAATCACAAAATTGAGTTTCTCTAGGTTTCTTTTGCGTAATTGTATATCAAGAAGATTCAAGTATCTAAAAAAAAGGGCGTACCCAGTGCACGAGGCTCCCGCCACTGCGAAGTCTGGGGAGGGTTATAATGTACGCAGCCTCACCCCTGCTTTTGTAGAGAGGCTGTTTCCAGACTCAAACCCATGACCACTTGGTCACAATGGAGCAACCTTACCATTGCACCAAGGCCGGCCTTTAGGTATCTATTTAAGCCAATTTTGTTGGTGGTAAAATTGATACAGGGCATCAGGCCCAAGCCCAGCCCATCATTTTCGGCCTAGGCTGGTCAGGGCAATTCTAGTCCTACGATTTCGCTGAAGTGTATCTAGTGGCCTTGCTAGGAAGCCACTAGAATATCTCTTCATTTTAGTATGTCTTTTTGCATTCCAAGGAATGATTATGAATCTTTTTCAATTTCCTAGGACTATTAGTTAGTCTTTTCAATTTCGTAAATAGTTGTCTAGAGTCTAATGCTAAGTTTTAATGTTTTGCTTAGGTCTTCACAATTTGACTTGTTGGGAATTACCTTGTTTTTGAATCCCAAAAGTCTCTTTATTATATTTTTGTAGTTTCAGGAGGTTTTTAACCTCCATGCCTTGGCTATAAAAGAAAATCGTGGGAGCTTCTCTTGGCACCATGAATTAAAATAAAAAAGCTCTCTTTGAGAATTCTCACTTGCAAACACAAGTGACCAAAGGTGAATCTCTTTTGGTGGACCTAGGTGGATTCCTAAGGTCGTGTTTGGTTGAAGGTGTCAGACGAGTTAGATTCTGATTTTGGATTTGCTTCATATGAATCTGGTTCATGTGGATTCGTAGTTGAGAAAAAAAACTTGTTTGGTTATCCTGAGTCTGTCAATTGGACTTATCCTGAATCTATCTGTAAAACTGTTTGGTTACCCTGAGTCTGTCAGTTGGAATCATTTCGATTTTGGTGGTTAGGGTTTAATAGGCCTGCAATAGAACAACAAACACAAAATAAGTTAACAAATTTCAACATCAAAAGTGAAATTCGGTTAGGGTTTACAAATCCAAAGTTAACTTTGTAATTTGGGGTAAAATGTCTCTTTGATTTTAGATCTCTTGCAGAGGGAGGAAGAAGAAAAAGAAGTAGAAGAAAGGGAGAAGAAGAAGAAAGAAGAAAGGGAGATTGGGAGAATGTGAAAAAATTGCAGATCGAGAAGAAGTAGAAGAAGAAGAGAGAAGGCACAGTTGAAGGGAGAATGGGAGAATGTGAAGAAATTGCAGACCGAGAAGTAGAAGACGAAGAGTAAGCAAATGAGAAACAAATCATCTTTTAAGCCATCAACAACTTCCATTTCCGCAGATATTTTGTTTGTATGGGGGGGGGTATAGAGATACTTATGCAACGGTGGAACATTTCAACAGCTTTCTCCGCTTCTTCCTCGCTTTGCTGATTCTCCCAATCGAACTCCCCTTCCGCAACTTCGTATTTTTTCCTCTTGTTATCCCAACCTGAGGTCTGGACCCAAAAGCGATCCCAGTTGATGGAGATATCTTCTTCTTCTTTAGAGATTGCCAAGAAGGAAACGAAGAGGTAGACAAGCAAGTGAGTTTATGGGTTTTGCAGGGAGAGCGATAAATGGATAAGCGGCCTTGGTAGCGTAGAGGGTTGAAGGAGAGGTGAGGCAGCCGTTTGCCATTGACAATGGCTTGAATAGGTGCGCAGAAGAGGAAGACATGGCGGAGAGAGGAAGGAGGGAGAGCGAGGAGGAGATAAGGGGTAGAAAAGAGAGGGGGAGAGCGAGAAAGAGAAACAGAGAAGGTGGACTCGCGTGGATTCGTTGCTGAATTTACCCCAAGGGGTGAATTCTATTGGATTCTCAATATAGCCTTAAATGTGGACTCCTGTGGATCTACGGATTCCAACACGGAGCCGTGTTCCGAGAAACCAAACACGAAAAAAAATACAGAATCTGGGTTCGACGGGATCTGACTCGTCTGACTCCTTCAACCAAACACGTACTAAGGTGGCTTGTAGTGGATCTATAGCAGCCAGAGTTATCTTTATTTATTTTGTTTATCCTCTTCTTTTAACATCAACTTCAACTATCCCCATCATCTTCAACCTCTCATCAAACAGCCTAACTCAACTCAACCTAAGAACCTACAGCCTTGAACCCTAACTCTTGAGCCGTGGTTAAGTGACTGTTCACATTCCTTAGCTTGCAGCCCTTCTTTAAATCCAAAACTGTTTCCCCTCAATCCCTAAGCCTCCATCACCATTTCAACCATAATCTTACCTCCATACAAATCCCCAAAGGTCCTAAATCTAAAACTGTTTCCCCTCAATCCCCTAAGCCTACATCACCATTCTAACCTTAATCTTACCTCCATACAAGTCCCCAAAGATCCTACACAACCTGATTTCAATCTGGTTGTCCTCCAGAATTGACCCTGAAGTGCAGATCCCTTAGGATCCGCCACCAAAAATATTAACATAAAGAGTAAAAATGGCAGCACGATACATATCTATTTGCCTGTTTCAGCTTCAGGACTGGTATTCAGCTCATGAGTTGACATTTCTGGCGGTGGAAATGGTTCCATGTGTTGACTGCTCACCATCGCTGTATTTTGCATTGTTTGGTACCAAAATCCCTTACCCCTGGAGATTGTATTTTTGTCCCTTTTTTTTTTTTTTTTTTTTTTTTTTAGAGTTAAGAATTTTCTTAGTGTAAGAAGAGTAAAAGCCTCTCGGAGTTTGATGAAACTACAGAAAAAAGGATCTCCAGAGTCTTCTAATGTCCAACACCCACTGTCTCCAAATTCTTTACAGATTTTAATGTCCAAAACCTTATGATTTCTCTCTCCAGATTCTCCATATGATGGCAGCATGAATAAGAGCTCATTATATCCTACCCTTCTAAATGGAACACTATTCCATCGATTTATATTCCTATTAAGATCTTCTTGACCTTGCAGACATTATTATCTTGAAACCAGTAGCTCCTCCCTTTCATGATAATACAGACGTTGGAATAATCAATAACCAAAATTTTGCATTTCTCAAGCAGCATGGAGGTGTCTATTCATAAAGAATTAGTATAAGAGGCATATGTGAGTCGCTGACCATTGGAATAGTGAACCTTCTTCCTGTTCTTTTTTTTAAATTATAAAAAAATTTGAAATTTCAACAACTGTTATTCAGCTTCCCCCCTCCCCTCTCTAGTTGCAATCCCCAATAGAATATAGGGGTTTTGCAGCTGACGTAGATGGGTACTACGCACATGGCCAACCCAGACCAAAGTTAGCTGTCAGATGTACTTTTTGTGCTGTAGTGGAGTAGTGAACCAGTGGAGTAATTCCTTTCAGCAAACCTTTGAGCTCTGAGGATACCAGTAGAGAAATTCAATAGAAAATATGGAGAACATAGAATAGAAAATGGAAAGTAATAACTAGATGAGCATCAAGTTCAAGTAGGTTAGTGCAGAACTGATAGACTACAACTCAAAAACAACTTGTGGGCAGAAAATTGCATTGAGAAATCATATTAGAATTTAGAATCCATGGAAAATAGCAACGTATATGGCTTAGGACATCCCCCCTATAATTTGTTGGCTGTACATGATTCAAAAAATAGAAGCTGAGATTCTCCTATTCCTGAACCAACTAAAATACCCCAAAGAGCAAGTAACTAAGACTTTGACCTAGACTCAAGAAAAAATAAAGACAACTGTTTGTGTTGTCACAACCTAAATAACCTGCATTTTAACCCAGTTTTATTAAATTTCTAGTTAGAAACTTCCAAGAACAATTTCAGAAATTCGAAGTATATATCATGGGCTGGCACATAGTCTATGATTTTTTATTTTCTTAATTTTTTTGTTACAATTCTTAGACACTAAGTGCTGCAACAACAACAACTAAGTTAGACAGTAAGTGCTGTGGGTTACAAAAATATCCCCAGCATAATCCTTAACTGATTTTAATTTTACTTCAAGCTACAATACATCAAATCTATGATTATGCTATGCAAAAATGATGTGGTATCATTTCTTTAGACTGGACCAAATCCGATAAAAGACCCAGACCAAGAACCAGATTCAGATCTGGTTGGGTCTGGTAGTATATTTAGGATTTGTTTATTTGTATTGAGATAATCTTTGTAATCTTTTATTTGAATAGGTCATATAGGAGATTGGATTGTGTTTTCCAGTTTCCTTATTCGAGTAATTTCCTTATTAAGTTAGTTTCCTAGTGTTTAGCTTTCTTTTTAGATGTAATTTCTTTTCTTTTATATATGCTTGTGATCCCCATCGTGGAAGTAGAATTGAGGAATGGAAGAATAAATTTTGTTTGGTAGTAGCCTGTGTGGCTTAGGGCAGCTTGGTTGTCGTCCTTTCCCCCTTGATGCTGGAGCAGTTCTTTGGACCTGGCCGAAGCTGTTTGAGAGTTCCAACTGAGAACCGGGCCAGAATTGGGATTCGGGTTTAGTAGGAGAGTAGTAGTTTATTTTTTTAGCATTATTTTGTTGTCATTAAATCATTGTTAGCGTGTCATGGGTACTGGGTAGAGAATGGAGTTTGTTTCAAACTCTACCACAGTTTTAGAGTTTGAATAGGAGTGTTGGTTTTCTTTTTCTTATATATTTGTACTCAACAACTGGAAAACAGATTTGATAATGGAATGAAATTGAGTTTTGTTCAAGTGCCTGTGTGGCCTGTGCGATCTCCCTCCTCTCTCTCTCTCTCTCCTCCTTTGTGAGATTCTTCCTCCTCCCTTGTTGCTCTTGGTCTCTTTCTCTTCAATTCTTCTTCTCCTCATTACTTTTGTTCCTCTTTATTCCTACCCTGCCCAGCGTTACCCATTGCCCTTCATCACCAACCATCGAACCTTTCCTTTATCCTTTCTCTCTTTCTAAGACTTGGGAAGAACTCTCCTTTGGGTGATTCTTCTTGCAAAAACCTAGACTGAAAACCCTACTGGAATAGGAGTTCTGATCTGAAACTCAACTTGTTCTTCCTCCTCTCCGCCAAGGTCGGTTTCAGGTAAGCCTGGTGTTTTCTTTAATGGTTGCCTAGGCTTACTGACCATTGAATTTGATAGGATCGGTAGTAGTGATTCCCCTCCCAAAACCCCAATTCAGTTTTATTTCTTTGTGAGAAGGAACTCACCTTTGAACTAGTCCCTGTTTACCACATCTTGTGTTGGCTTGGAGTTTGTAGACCAGTACCTTTTCTCCTTTCCCCATCGATTTGGTTCTTTATTTTATTTCTACCCCTTCCCTCTTTCCCTTATTCTCATGTCCCTTATTTTAACTTTCCTTTAATTTAGAATTCCCTTTCTTATCCTTTTTTCATTGCCCTCCTAAGTTACCTTTATGATTCTGTTTAAATTACCAAAGTGCCACCCCCTTGTAAACTTGGAGTTTTTTTTTTTTTTTTTTGGGGGGGGGGGGGGTGGGGGTTCTACTGAGATTAAAAAAATAGTAAATATTCCCTTGTAAACTTGGAGTTATTGATGGGATTTCTATTATTCTCCTACTATTGGATATTGTACATTTGGGTGGGCCCATAGCAAACCCTAATAGGGTTCTGTGACCCTAGTTTCACATCACCCTTCCTGCGATTCTGACCCCTTCCTCCCCTCAAGGTCAGTTCTCCCTCACAGTCTTCTTAATCCTTCTCTGTTCTTCTTTCTATGTTTCTATTGCTCTTGTTTATTTCATCTACCTGGGAATACCCTGTTCTAACAGGAATTCTGCAGCCACCACAACGTGGAGGTAATCTCCCTAACACTTTGATTGTAGAGTTTTAGGTTGGATACTAACTGAGATAAAATCTCTACTTCAGATCTTGAATCTGGTCCCTGTTTTGCCGCCAAACCTTGGTTGCTTGGCTTGATTCCGGATGTCCTTGAGAGGGTTGGAGGTTGCAATATTGACCCCAAGTCCATCATTGATTTGGAGGGGCTTTTGTTAGCATAAACGTTTCTCTTCTACAGTTCTGTTGGTTTCTTCTTCCAATCATGAGGAGGAAGAAAGGGTCTCTTTGTTTAATCTATAACCAAGTCCGATTACTTTAATACCCTCCTTGATTGAAATTTTGTTTTGTCCTTATTCTATCTATTCCTATCTCTATTCATTAATTCTTAATTCCTCCTTTGTCCATCCCTCTAATTACCAATCTCCCTTTAAAATACTGCCTATGTACAGTCCTGCCACTCCCCCTTGTAAACTGAGGAATATTTACAGAAGTGCCATTATTCATCAACTTTTGACTACTGTGCATTTGGGTGGGGCTGTAGTGAATACAAACAGTGTTTTCGAACCCTGGGACCTGCATAAAAAAATTCTGAAAATTCATCTTCACCATGAGCTCTTAGATTTTCCGACATTGGTTTTGTTCCTCCAGAATATATTTTAAAAAAAAAGAAAAAAGAGAAGAAATCGCTGGATTGTAATGTCCAGGATTACAGTCTCTTTCTTTGAGCTTCTCTTATATGGTGTAACATACTTGGATTTTCCACTAGACAATGGAATTCAGACTGATAGGAGTATTGAACCTTGATGTTCTTGCATCATGCCATCATAATCTCCTGAAATTACTGTTATGAGCTTGTAGAATTATAAAACAAAGCTGGACTTCAAATAGTGTGGAGGGGAGACTGCACCATATTATTCCAAAGATGATTCTGTGGAGGTAAATTAAATTTAGAGGTGAAATACCCTTTCTCTCCCAAGAGAATAGTTAGCATTTAGGGTTCATGGATGGGAAACAGTGGAAGGCTTGAGATGTGACCAGGACCAGCAGTTCCACCAAGTTTGTGGAGAGAATGATGGAAGCCGACAAACAATAGATGTAGCTCTAACCAAGAAATGTACCCAACACACCAACTTTGGCTTGAACTGCAGAACATGATCTTAGTGGATGTTTCATTCCTTCAATTCACAACTGTAGTACTGAAAGAAATTATGAGTCGGCGTTGGGTCCAAAATCAAGATTCTATTGTGGTTTTGTCAAAGGCTTTAAGCAGCTCATAATGCATTAAGCATGTTAGGCAAACGTTTCACCGTTATGTATTTTTAGTACTTGTCCTATGATACTATTGGTACAATTTGTCTTGTTTACCTAACAGAATCCTCGAATCTAAAGTCATGTGGTATCAAATCACCTGATAATTTGTCTGTGTCATGAGACTGATAGAACATGTTTTGACCATTGTCATACTAATCCGTTGTAATCTAGTCCGGACAGGATATCTGGGTCTGACCCAGATGACCCGGGTTCAAATCCCGGCGACGGAATTTTCAATGGATCTGTGTTGACCTTGATTCAGTGTGTATTCTTTTTGAGTGTCTGCTAGATTGGAGTTAACTGAACAACATTTTAAACTTACTGAACCGGGGTTATAAAACTCAGTTTTGCATAGTCTGGATTTGACCTAATCCAGATCAATAGCAGCCTAGGACGATCCGATCTGGGACAGTGCAGGATCGTGTTCCATAATATATATATCTAATTAAAAAAAAATCTGTCTGGGTTGGCCAATCCTTGGTCTGGATTGTCTGATCCAGAGCGATTTAGATTGATATCACCCAGGACCGATCTGGACTACGGCACCAAGTTCTAAATCTTTTTTTCTGAATACAGTTCTGCTTACTGTTGCTAACCTTGAAACTTTCCTTATAGTAGGCATGGATAAAGTTTGTTTTTCTTTCTACTAATTGTAATGATATTGTTCTGATATCACAGAGGTGGGCCATTATAAGAAAGCGCCAGGCCAACTCAAACTTGGGAGTGGTTAGCAACTCAGGTTCACAACTTTCTGAGGCACAGCTGGCAGCCCGTCGAGCAGTTTCCTTAGCTCTTAATATGCCAATGATGGATGGCTTATCAACGGCATGTTCAGTTGGTACTGATGATTTTCTTCTGCATGCTCTATGTTGAGAATTATAGCATTACTATGGACTTTCTGTTGCATTGCTTTCACTGATTAAATTTTCTTTCAACTCATTGGTCCATACAATGTGGCCTACCATTGGTATAATCTGAACTACCAATTAGGCAATCTGGATTTCTCATATTCATTTAAAAAGATCTGGACTATTCCCTTTGTGGGGACCTCTTTATGGGGCTGTAGGCAATACAATTACCAACTGAAGAACCTTAAAACTTGTGGGTTGGAAGGTTACCATTGTCTGACCTGTGTCATTTGCACAAGAAGACGGCCTTCGAATTTGATAATCTGGATTGAGACATCAGTTGCCATAGGCATCTTTTGAAATCTTTTTGTCCTCATGTCAGAGAAACAAAAATCTACCCTTCCCCCCCCCTTTTTTTTCTTTGAATAAAGTGCTGCTAGAGTTTCTAAATACTTGGATGTTTTAGATTGGCCAAATTAGTGGAAATGTCAAATTTGTGAATTTGATTCTATTCAAGTTGGATGGCTTATATTTACTTTCCAGCTCACTTGTATTTAGTTTACTGGATTCGACATTGATCAAGCTTTATTTGATATGGGAACAGCTGCAATGAATTCCAACCCTCCATCCAGTTCCTCTTTGCCTCCTGCTTCAGCTGAAGCTTCTCCTGCTTCTAATACGCCCATGGAAGCCACCACAAAATCTGCAATTGGTAGTAACTCTTCTCAGGCACAACAGTCTCAACAGCCACCCCATCAGATAGCTGGATCACTTCAGACAGGGGCATCAAATTCCACACCAAGATCTCGAGTATCTTTGAAGAAAACATCAACTCCTCCAGTTAAGCCTGCTTTAGGTCCAAATCCTATGGTACAAGCTGCTGCAGTCGCTGCTGGAGCCCGGATAGCCACCCCTTCAACCGCTGCATCATTGCTCAAAGCTGCTCAGTCAAAAAATGCAGTTCACATCAGGCCTGGAGGGAATTCCTTAATCAAAACATCAGTGGCAAGTGGTACAAAACCATTGACCACTAGTCATGCTGGGCCTCGTCCTAATGTACACTATATTAGGACAGCTACTGCACCATCACAGCCAGCTAACCATAATGGTGTGTCACCAGCTGTCCCTCCTCTTGGCAGCAGTCAACAAACAAATGGTAATTCTGTTAGACCAGCCACCCCAACAGGTCAGCTTCCTCCAGCTAGTGCTGCCCCATCATCGAATTTGGCAGCACATCAGACGACGACAACATCTGCTGTGGGGGTCACTTCCAGTGTTACTGTTGAATGCAAAAGTGATGATGCTGCCCGTAATATGGGTGCTGGAGCATTGTCTGAGGAAGACGTTAAACCTGGTGGAGAGACGGTGTTTGACTCCAGCAATGTGCCTACAGAGTGTCTTCAAAATGATGAAGCAGCTTTACCCAACTCGGAGGCAGTTTGTGAAAATCAAACAGTTGTGGTTGAGAATCTTAGAAATTCACAAAACCTGGATGCAGATGCTGATGACCAAATAGTCAACACAAAAACCAATGAGGGCCAAAATGCAGGTGAGCGAATGACCTCTTCACCAGTGACACAAAGAAGTGAAAGCCGATGTATAGTTAATGCTACTGGTGAGGATGAAATTATGATAGAGGAACAGATGGACGTGTCAAGCGTAGTGGCGAGTGCGAGTGATGCAGAACATATTGTTATAGGAGCAAAAGTCGAAGGAGATGATGTAACGATGGAGAAACCAAGTGACAATTTAGGTGAAAATGATGATGGGTTACAAGCCAACTGAATGGTGGGAAAGCAGGGTTTTTGTATATGTGGATGTTTAAGAAGTTTTTGGGGACTCAAAATGTTTGACATGATTCTTTGAGTGCAACTCCATTTCTTGGCCTACTTTGTTTCATTTTTCTGTCTTTCTAATTTTGTTGCACTCAAAATAGAACAGGGAAATGAGGCTGCGCCTGGTTGTCACCAAAGTGCAGTGTTAGATGTTGTCCGGAAAAAAAATTTGCAGTGTTCAAAAACTTGGCTCCCGGGATCTGCTGTGACCGAGCTCAGGATGGGTTCTGGGACTGGTGGCTTAGCTAGTGATGGCATCGGGTCTAACTCGAGGTGGGTTTTTACTCTGTTTGGTATTTATTCTCGGAATAGATTTTTGGGTCTAGAATACATTCTGAAGTGAGAAACTAGAGAAGAATTAGATTTCAGAATGTGTTCCGGACCTAGAATCTATTTCAAGAATACGGACCAAACGTGTGTGGTTCCGCATCAAATGTGCTCCTAACCCTTTAAAGAGGTCAGACCCAATCTTAAGAGGGCTTGGGGCACCAGTTACCCCAATATTGCCAATCCCTAAACTTGACTGGTCATATGTGGATTGCCAAAGCATAGTAGGGCATTCCTCTCGCGTTTTGTTTGCTTCACCACTAATGAGTTACTATTGTTGACAAAGTTTAAAAAGAAAAACCAATGTGATCAACCCAGGTAAAGATCTGACTTTTTTTTGCCTAGGCTTTATAAACAATTCAGTATGGCTGTGGCTTGAGATGAATCTGTTTTTCAAGCCTTGAAGATGGTAGTTTGATCAGTTGGTTGGTACCCATGTTAGTAGGTTGCAAGGTCCCAGGAGGTCATCAGGGATCGACTCTCCTGTCTTCACTTAGTGTGATAATCTACCTTCAACCACCTCCCATACTCTCCTCTCTATATATAGATGCCAATGTGGCTTTCTTGTGATTTTAGTTGCAATGTAGCACGGTATCAAGAATAGTTCCTTGTTCTCTAAGACCAGGTGATGTTAAGGAGTATTATTCTGAACCAGAACAGGGGTCCTGAATCAGTGCGGGCCAATGGGAACGTGCATGAAAACATCAACAAGGGTGGGATTCCACTTTTCATGAGGAGTAGAGTAGTCATTTCTTCCCCAAGACTCTTGTATTTGGACGCATGGGCCATGCTTCCTTTTAGGGTTCTTTTTTAGAAGCTTCAAGGCAAGAAGAGAGAGAATGAGTGACAGAATGAGAGAGACAGTTTTGACCTCCCGGGCTCCCTGTCTCTCTTATCATCCGTTGTCATTTTATTTGTTACGCATTTGATGGATTTCACTCTTTCAGAGCCTTGCTTGAATTAGCAGATTTTTCAGCACCGATTCCAATGGGGGTGGGGAATATCATGGAGTTGCTGGAAAAAGGCTATAAAAAGGGAAACCAATTAGGAACTGATTAGTTGATCCAATTAACTCCATGACATCTGTTTTGGTTCATTCTGTTTGAGTTTCATCAAATTATTTATCAGCTAATTGGTGACAGAAGAATTCAAATCCAATGGGGCCCGTAGCAGTGCTGGTTGATATATTGTCATTCTGTGCCTGTGTTTAGTGCACAGGCACGTAAAATTGGAATCTGAGGAGAGTATAATGATCCCACCATCGTATTTGTAGAATTATTTTGCTCCAGGGTTAAGGTGGAGGTGTTGAGTGAGAGTGCGTCCTGGGGCTTTAAATTATATCACTTCTTATTCACTTCTGTTAGCCCTCCACCGTCTGTAAACACTTTTATACTTGAATCCACTCGCAAGTGTGTTGATAAGAATGTCCATGAGATTGGCAGGTGAGCAATCCAGTCTGTCCAAGAGGCCACCAGATGGATCAAATACCACAAGAATTGGCTGGGCTTGTTCAGTATACCTACTTGGGTGGTAGTGTTGATTTCAGTGTGGTTGTGTTTAACACATTCTCTTTCCATTCTGTAATCAGAACTGTTCATTACCCCCCAAAAAGAGACTAGAAGAAGAAAAGGCAGGTCCTCTCACTAACTGTTTTGAAATGTAACAAGCAAACCAGATTTGCTAAGCACAATAACCACATTAACTTGTCATCTCATCAACCATCAACTTTAATAATGTAAGAAATATATTATCAGCCAAATACAAGGAGAAAAACCAATTAAATATATCATGCCGATGAGATAATAGTTTTAGAAAATAACTAAGAGAGGTTTGTCGAGAAACTATATGGACTACTGGGTTAGAGTGCCAAATCAAGTAAAAAGAGAGATTCTATACAACAAACATAAAGGAGATGCACCAGCAAAGCTTGAAAATATGTTATACTAGTTTTGAGACCATTAATTTCATACTTGGCCCCCAGACACTTACAGAAATGTAAGAGTTCTGTGAAAAAAATATCTGTTACTATGAGGTGAGCCTCTCTCTATCTCTCAGCAAATGAATAGTCAACAAAACATAACAACACTATATCCCGCACATTGAGCATCTAAATTAAACCCTCAACAAAAACCCAAAATTTCGGAAGATCAAAACCTTTCTGCCAGCCTAGCACTGACTGCTCTAAGTTTTGAATACACCTTACCAGCCGGAGAACCTAAAATGAGGCTACAAAGAGAATCCCTAGCAACTTTGATGTTGGTAAAAGATCCTAGGATATGAATCTTGGTATCAGCTATCACAATCCTTGTCCTTGTAGAATTCTCAATTGCAAACTTCGTCTTACCCCCTTTACCAGACAGCCTTCCAATTGCTCGAGATAAATGTTCACCTCGCAATGTCTTCACATCCTTTATCTCAAATGAATCCACATAGAGTTCATCCATACGTAGCAGAGCAATTGCATCTATCACATCAAACCCGAGCATGAACGCATGGACAAAATCAGCAGATTTCTGTAGGTTACTGACATCAGGAGTGTCTGATCTAGTTTTCAATTCAACCTTCCGAGCCTTCAGATTCATACGAATGTCAATTTTCATCTGTTCATATATTGGTGTGTAGATTTCCATCCATGCTTTTTTCAGAGGTGTATACCGATGCGGAGGAACAGAAACCTTCCGAAACTGAACACGTCCATCAGACATCTCGTGAGCCTTCAAAGGCTCGAATTTTGGCTTCACTGGAATAGATCCAACATTGGTTTCTAAAGAAACCTTCTCAATTTCCATGGAAGACATAGCTTTTTTTCGATTGTATGACTAAATGTTCTTCAGTGAATAACTTCAAGATTCCAAGAATGATATATAAATCCTAACAGAAGCACAAAATCAAATAAGCATATTATTCACTCACATTTACAGTAATTAAATTAAACTCACACTTGCACAAAAGAAAAGAAAGAAAGAAAAAATAATTACAATAATAAAAATTACATAAGTGATAGAAATGTAAGAATCTTACAATATAATGCAAGACACAAGGAATGACAAAAAAAATTTAGCTCAGAAGCCCCAAGGTTCAACTTACTGAAAGTACTACAGGGAGAAGGATATAGAGAAGCTTTCTAGATTGTAAAAAGGATTGTAGGGACTCAAGAAACACAACTCTACCAGAAAAGACCAGAGCATTAGGTTAGAGTATCAGGATTTTTGCAGTATTATTGGATTGAATTATGGTGAGATCCTAAAAGGTGACAGCATCAAGCTTAGTGACAGAAGTTTAATAGTTCAGATTGAAGACCAAAACATATATGGATCACAAATAAATAATAAAAGGAAAGAAAACAGAGCTTAACAGGCAAAATGCAACACTTCAAATCCCAAATAAAAGTTCAATCGTTAAAAATCTGTAACTTATGATTGGGAAACCAGTCTTTGCTACACAGAAAAT
The DNA here is from genome assembly GCF_018873765.1 of Telopea speciosissima. Lineage (NCBI taxonomy): Eukaryota > Viridiplantae > Streptophyta > Magnoliopsida > Proteales > Proteaceae > Telopea > Telopea speciosissima. The sequence continues at coordinate 4,767,079 of NC_057920.1, forward strand.
ATGGAGAATTTTAAAAAACACAAAAAAAGGAATCATAATTAAAGGTACTAGATTATTATCCATGCCACGAATCATTCACTTACACAGAAAACTCAAAGCCAAAAATCGCAAGTTTGATTCAATTCACGATCAAACTTGCGATGCACAATAAGAGAATTTCTCCAGTACAGAAAAATGTATGAAATTTGAAGTTACAAGAATATAAACCTCCATGAATCCATTAAAATTTTAAACTCAAAGCCAAATATTAGGGGTGTCAATGGGTCGGGTTGGGCCGGGCCTGCCCTAAACCCTAACCCAACCCTAGGGGCCTTAATCTAAAACCTAACCCAACCCTGGAAGGGCCTAAGAATCCCTCAACCCAGTCCGACCCTGCCAGGGTTTTCCCTGACCCGACCCGGCCCAGATTGACCCTAATAGGGTCAGGCAGGGTCGGGTTGGCCCTGATTGACCCTGTCCCTGACCCTGACTTAATTTTTATTTATTTTTTTTTGGAAATGGTTTTTCTTATGCCTGTAATTTTTACTATGTCAAAGTTGATCAGATTGTAAGTTTCTAGGATTGTCAGCATTGTGATTGTCATATTCCGCCTCTTGCAAGTAAAATATCTTAACTGAATTTGAAGCAGTAAAAATGATCAGCTTATAAACAGTACATTCAATGAATCTCGTTAGCTTGGGATCTGAAATTTCTCCCCATTCTGCTCTCCTTTCTAAGCTTAATTGTGTATAAATATCAATAGGGAAAGAAAAAACTTGAAAGTCAAAAGATAGAAGATAGATCGCAAGAAGAAAAATAACTGCAGTACTACAAGTCCTCAGTAATGAAATCAAACATGTACATATCATCACACTAACCCGAAGGCCGGGTTACTAAAAGCCACAAAAAAAAAAAATTCAATAATCCAAGATAAATTTAAGAAAAAAAAATTATCTAAGAAAAGACATATGGATTTGGGTATCTATCCGTTTCCATCTATTAATTCAAAAGTTCAAGAGATCTCTGTTTTACATTCTACACCCAGTTTTGTCGTCCATGCCTTTGCCCTCTGCCACCGAGAGCTGTAAAAAAAATCATCTACAGCAGCCCCATCTCCCCAACCCCCCCCCCCTCTCGACTCCAACAGTAACAACCTATTCTCCTTTCATTACCCCCTGCTGTAAGCCTGTAACAGCGAACAAACAAACAAAAACCCTCGACGTTCACAGAAAAACGCTCCTCCCTTCGACTCTCATTCCCACCCAATTCCTTGACCCCAAACCAGATAACTTCAATTTTCACTGAAAATCACCCCACCCATTTGACTTTAAAAAAATCCAGGAAAACGCCCACCACCACCCCTTTTTTTCCCTCTGAAACTTCGATCAACCCCTTCTAGGGTTCGACCCAGTGAAAAGAAAAAAAAGGAGAAAGAGCAAAGAGAAGAGAGGAACCACGAAATAGATACGCAAGAAGAAGAACAATCGGACATACCTAATTGGTCCAAACTCGCCTTGCAGTTCTCCTCGTCAGCCTTCTCCTCCAAAGTCCAAACGAGAACGATAGATGAGGCTAATGAGCTAATCCAGACACTTGGGTGGGAGAGGAAACGAAATGTTAGGACTTAGGAGATTAGGGTTTTTCGTTTTCTAAACCAATTTAAATCCTACGGTTCTAACAAAAACAAAAAACTTAAATCCTACGGTACAAAATATAGACCCCCAAAAGCCCAACCTATATAGCACAGTGTCGGGTCGGGCCGGGCTAAGCCCGGGGCCTAAACCCGAACCGAACCGACCCTGCCAGGGCCAAGGTAATGCTAAACGCCTAAATCCAATCCCGCCCTTCAGGTTGAAAAATCAGGGTCGGGTCCAGGCCGGGCTCAAGGCGGGTTTGAACCGGCAGGGCTTTTTTGACAGGCCTACCCAATAGTAGTCTGATTATAATCTGATGACAAAAAAAACTAAAACGAACTCAATCCAAATTGAAAACTTCCTTAACGTTTGATTTTAGGTTGACCCAATAACCAACATAAAAGGGTTTGACCTAATCGAACAATGGATTGACACCCCTCTGTTGTGACTCATGATTCTCACTTAATATTTTTTATTCAGACAATGAGGCAAGACATAAATACTGAAAGGGATACAATTTTGATTCACTTGAACAATTCACAACTTGGAACCCTAGGGGTGTTGGGTTAGTGGTAGAGAGTTGGGGATAACCGTAAACTTGGACGTTCAAAGTTCAAATCCCACTGCCCTCACCTTGGGCTAACCATCACTTAGTCTCAAGCCAGTTGACCGTTGTGACAAAGATTTTGTAGTGCGACAATAAGAGTGTTGGCCATCCAGTTGTCAAGGGATTAGTTGAGCCAATGTATATAGATACTCCTCGTTATCACAAAATATATAAATAAATAAAATCACAACTTGATGAAATATTATCATCAACTTGTCGAATTGTGAGTTGTGAAACTTTTTGTTTTGTCCCGACCGCCCAACTCCCATGAAATAAAAATTCCATCCATATTAATGCTCTTGCGCACGCTGTCATTGGCCTCTCACTAGTGCAAGGGCCACATGATAAGAAAAAGAAAGCTACCTAATCGCATGGCCTCTGCTCCAAGACACATGAGCATGCGGAATTACCGCCAGCCTCGTGAAATTAAAACCCCATCCGTGTTGATGCCCCTGTGCATGCTCTCATTGGCCCCACGCGACCAGACAACAATCTCTTACCCTTAAATATATTATGGGTAAGAGTTATTTGTGGAGGAGCACATGCAGGGGATCAATGGGGGCACGTGTAGCGGCATCAACAACGCAGTCATTTCACCCCTATGTCTGGGCATAGGGCACACTCTCCCCTGTAGAAAACTTTCTCCCATATATTATTTGGGAAAAAGAATGCTACTTGGTCGTGTGGTCCCCGTAAATCTTGGGCCTAGACATAGAAGTGCATGAAATTATTACACTGTCCCCATGGAATAGCGAAAATCCCGCCTAGGACGATGCTTGTCTGCACTTTCCCATTGGCCAACATGCATGTAGGCTCTAGAGGCCCATGCAACGATCTCTTCCCCATATTATTTTGTTGCCCGCTCTTAGCTTCCCATGGTCGGTGTAAGATGTTAATATAATCTGGCAATGTGTAGATCCCTCTCCCCGTCTCCCTTGATTTTAAAATGGTCACAGTGAGTTGTAAGATAGAGCCGTAGGCTGCAAGTGCAATTGCCATTTCCTATGCGTTCGGTGATGGATCTTATTTATTTATTTTTTTGTGTGGGGGAGGGGGCGGGGGAAGAGGTATATGGAGATTCATCATTTGTCATTTGCCAAATGCAAGGGAAGTGGAAGACCAAAGATGAAAAATTGAGACTATACTAAGAGTACGTTAAGAATCTTGCGCAATGTTTAGGGCCCCTAGATGATTAGGGGTTTTCTACGCTGCTAGTGCGCCCTTTCGTTTTCTAGCTTTCTTTGCATGTTTGGATCACAGCCCAGCTAAAATTTCCTATTATATTTCCCAAGTTTTATATCCTAGCTATCTTGATTCCTATCGTTTACTATCAATGGCATCTAAAGTTCCTATTGAAAAAAATCATGACAAACAACCTTATAGGGGGATCCCCCCTTAGTGGTCCCCGATTAGACATTACTATGAGTTTAGGCGAGTGAGAGGATAAGGTAACCAATGTCGTATAAAAGGACATAGACCCTTCTTATATACAACATCAGATTTTATTCTCTCCAATTTTCTAAATTGTGCAGTTCAGTTCGGCAGTTTGGGATAGAGATATCGACTGGTGGCAGCTCGGACATTTAAGGATCCGAGCTCATTGATTTTCCCTCTTTTTTTTTTAAGTTCGGTACCGTTGGATGTCCGAACAGCCACGTGTCGACATCTCCACCTAGAGTCCGACGCGTTGACCCACTCCTAATTTCCTCTCCAAAGAGTTGGAATTGGGAAGTATAGGAATATGGTTTCACAAGTCAGTTGCAGAAGCCTGTACCTGTAGCGATCCACAAATTTTTCAACTTGGGTTGAGTTGTTGTTGAGGTAAGTTGTTTCATGGTACTTCTGAATTAATCCTAATGGAGTTTCTCAAGTCTCAAGTCTCAAGTCTCAAGTCTCAAGTCTCAACCAATACAAGGGAGAGAGGGGCAGAAAAAAAAAACAATGAAAACGAGAGGGAAGACACAATTCCATTTTTTACTTTCTCAAGTCTCAATCAATAAGGGAGAGAAAGGCAGAAAAAAAGGCAAAAAACAAACAATGAAAACGAGAAGGAAGATACTGTGTATGAGGATGAGAACATACATTTTGTTCTTCCTTTTGACAAAAGTTTCCATTTTTACACTGTTTGAGAAGATAACAATGCAGGATGAGAGGCTGAAAGGGAAGAGAAGTGTATAGTTTTATGGAGAAAGTTTTATATTAGATTTTTCTTTCAATCGCTATCTTCTCCTCCATAGAGGAAAGAAAACTCTATCTTTCCTATTATATAATTCATCATTTCCTCTCCTCCATTCCCATCCTTTTTCTTCATTTCTTCCTTGTTTTCAGAGTTGAAACGGGTTTCCAAAGATGGAATCGCAGACGTTGGATATGTTGAAGACCCAGCTTCCACTTGAGCAGGATTCTCTGGTTTTGTCTGACGACGTGGTCACCGGTCTCGTTTTGGTGGACCTTGTCAATGGCTTCTGCACCGTTGGAGGTGGGAATCTGGTAAGCATCTTTACCACCTCTCTCTCTCTCTCTCTCATTGTCTATTTGTTCTGCAGGGTTGGTTTTGTATCTGAAAATCGGACCCTCGCAATTAGCGGATTTTTTTTTGTCGATTCTTTTCTTGATCTGATTCGAAGATTTTGGCTGTTTTTGTGTTCGTTCTATTTCCCTCTCTCTCGGAAGTTCCTTTACGAGTCATATCAGAAACCCAAAGTCACGGTTGTGGCAAAATTCAACTTATTCACCTATGATTAAAGGTTCTTCAGAAGCTTTTGTGGGTTAGACAACAGCTCTGGAAATCGAGTTGCGGATTTTGTGGTTTAAGGGTGGGGTGGGGGACATGGAGGGTTGGGGGAGGGGACCAGAAAGAGGGAGGAGGTGTATGGGCGCTAAATTGGTTCAGCCTAGGTATGAGATAGGTTAAAGGGTTTGATTTAACGCGTTTCATCAGCTTCAAAGCTTTTGACGTATCGGTCAACATTTTGGTCAAGAACCTAACAGAGGAGAAATTTGATCACGGATGCATCTCTTTTCCATTGATTACAATTACGTTGATTATGTTTAGAGGCTAATATAGAAGTTGGTTGGTTTTGTTTAAATTCTTGTTTGGTGTAAGCATTTTTACAGGCTCCAAGAGATCCCGACACACAGATATCTGGAATGGTAGAGGAGTCTGTGAGGCTTGCCAGAGTGTTCTGTGAGAAGAAATGGCCTGTCCTGGCTTATCTTGATACTCATCATCCTGATAAACCAGAGCATCCATATCCTCCTCATTGCCTAATTGGAACAGAAGAATCAAATTTGGTTCCAGGTACTTGCACTTCTTTGTTCTTCTCTTGCATTATGGATTTCCTTTTGTAGAATTAAAAATCAAGATTCACGTGCTTGGATTTTAGCTAGAAATTATGTGAAGATTTATCTGATTATCTAAGAACAAGGTATTTTTGGGAATATTAAAGTTTTGCTCAATACTCTCTCTCATATTTCTCACCCCCCTTTTCCAGCTCTGCAATGGTTGGAGAAGGAACAAAATGTAACAATTAGGCGCAAAGAGTGCATTGATGGGTTTATCGGTTCAATTGAAGAAGATGGTTCAAATGTCCTTATAGATTGGGTGGGAACTAATGAAATTAAAGTTGTGAGTATTCCTTTGTTTCTTGGGGCATAGTCTCATTGCAGTGAATTGTTGGATACAAGCATTGTATGAGTGTTAACTAATGTTGAATCTGTTGTGAAGATATTGGTAGTAGGAATATGCACAGATATCTGTGTGTTCGATTTCGTGGCCTCCACATTATCTGCAAGAAATCGTGGGTTTCTCTCCCCTCTCGAGGATGTGGTGGTGTATTCCCATGGTTGTGCAACATATGATCTTCCAGTGCATGTTGCACATAACATGAAAGCTATAGCCCATCCACAGGTACTCTCAATCATTGATCTGGTAGAAATACTTTTATATATATATATATATATGTTTTAAGGAGAAATATGTGACTGCTTCTCATTTTCATACACATTATTGACATCTAATTATTCTCTAAAAATATATATATATTTTTTGGGTGAATATTCTCTAAAAATATTTAATGGTACTGAATACTGAAGTAAGCCAGTTCATTGTTTCCTATGATGGAACAAATGCTGCTTGTCTCCCTATCTGAAAGTTTTGAATGCTTTGATTGGCTAGAGTGGATCAGGCACTCACATCTGAACTTAAATTACTTCAGCCACTGACTGACTGACACACATCTAATGTTCATGGGGATAAACAATTTTAAATACTTCTATGCAATTAAGTGCATTAAAGTTTTATTTTTTAATTTTGTAAGCACTTTGGTTTACATAAGGTGTTGTTATGAGTGAACAATCTCGTGTAGCTTTGTCCTAGACAAGGGGATCTGCTGCATGGGCATTCACTAATCCTTGGTGGTTCTTGTGACCAGGGCAGTTGAATAAGCTCATGCAGAAGGGTAAACCCATCATTTTTAAAATCCCATTATAAAGGATTAAAGACATGTCTGGTTGAAGTTTTACTTGTGTGAGCATTGTGGAAAGAAAAACCGGACCCTTTAATTCCAGTGCATCTTCTTTGTGACACATGGGATTCTCTCTCTCTCTCTCTCTCCCTCTTTAATTTTAATTTGTTTTCTTAACCTACCTTTGACTGCTTAACTTCAATGGAGCAGCACTAAGCTTTTTAGAACATCTCAGCATGTTATTTCATTTCTTTTTCGGCAACCTACCTTTAAGTTCTTAAAGGTATTTGCTAAGGTATGATGAAGGGATATTGGTGATTTATTTGCTGGAGTGTGAGAGAATGAATATTCTTTTAAATGCATTATTTACTTTCTTGAAAATCCCATTCCATTGTGCTGTTCTCCAGAAATATAATTGATCTATGAATAGTCAATTTTCAGCTGATGACGTTAGACTTTTCACCACTTGCCATGTGGTAAGCATGGGTGAGTTCATGTTATGTATAATCCACACTCACCGCATTGGTCAAGTTTCAGCTCCAAAAAATCAGCGGAAGTGCCTAAAAAATAAGCTCAAAGTTACAAAACCACTAAATGGCATTACAGTGAAATGTCATTATTGTAATTTTATGAAACTTTGACTTACTTTTTAATGCTTCCAATACTCTTTTCAGCTGAAATTTAAGGATTGACATGGGTGTGGGGTCCTCTATTGCATGGATCCACTCACATTCATCCATATATTCCTCAAGGCAAGTGATATATATATATATATATATATATATATTGGGATGCACAAGTGAGACAGATTTCCTTTTAGGTTTTGTTTGTTTCCAGGTAATAACTACATAAAAAAGATAGATCTTGATTGAGAATTTTCCTTTACATGTTTTTTTTTTACATTCAAACAAGAGGAGCCTCTGGAAAGAGTTTAGGAGAAAGTCCAAGCAGCTTCTTATAAAATAGATGGGAAAGTTTTACACACCAGCTTGAGGGGTGCCAAAAGCAGAGGGCTGCTCTTCATAAGAATATACAGCAGAAAACCAAGGAAGTCCAAGAGAAGTATGCAATGAAAAACTCCCAAAATATAAAGCCCAAAACAAACTCGAGGGCTAAGCAACAAAATATAAGCCCATAGTCTCAGTGCATGAGACAATAAACAAAGTCTCTGTCGACTCCTCTGTTAGATAGCAAATTACAAGATCTAGTCCTGCATAAGATGAGATTTTTTTAGCAAGCCTAGGCTTTGAACCTTCTAAACAGGAGAAAGTCCCACATGGGACCTTTAGAGAAGACAGGTAGACAACAACAAAGGAATCCTTCCCGCCCCTCCCCCTCTTTTTTTTTTTTTTCTTTTTTTCTACCTGGCATACTCTTTGAAAATCTTCCCGTCTTTCCTACGTCCTTGGGAAGAATGTCAATTCACGAGTATCAGTAGTGGACTGAAAACAATGATAGGGATTAGCTGCTGAAAATTCTTTAAAATACCCTAAGAGTAGCTTTTTCAGGAGTATCTTGAGAAAGGAGTTTATTCAGGGATCTACATGGAACCAAAATAAGAAGTTTCTTGAATGTGGCTAATATTAAAGTTATTCTGGGTTACCACTAGGTTTCCACCTTGTTCCCAAACTTAGCTTTGCATCTTTGAGTTTTTAGTTTAGAAATCTAAGTCTAGTTTGAGTCCTTCCTCATAATTTTTCTTTTGGGTTACATTTTGGGGGTAAAAATTTGTGTATCTTGCTTATTTTGATGTCACTTGAGACCTTTTCAGCGACCCAACTCACAGAAGAAACTGCAAATACATTGGTTTGGGAGACTTATGGCCAAAATACTAGTAAGATCAGTGTATGGTGGGATTTCCATTTTTCAGCATAACAGTTAAGTGTAGTACTAAATGAATATTCTATGGACAAGCTTAGTGCATGTTTTTTTTTTTTAAATCTCTCCAAAGTTCCAACCCTGGAGTGTGATGCTTTCTAATCGTGGGTATGGTAGTGCTTTTCCCCTTCTCCTCCTCTATCATTCCTTATATTTTTGTGCAGAATCTCATGTCCCATTGAGTTTCTTTTTTCAGAATAGTTGAATCCTCAATAGAAATCCTAAAATCTGCTCTATTGTAGCAATATGTATTGAAGTTCACTTTTCTCTAGCCTATTGCTAAAACTTATCTTCTCCTAATTGGCAGCCATAAAACCCTTAAATACTAATTACAACATCAGTGTTATTCAAAACTTATTTTGAAGTTTAATTTAACAAAATAACAGAAAAAATATTTCTTGCTGAAATCTGTGTTTTTTTTTGGCTTTCCTTGGTTAATTCTTGTCATAGCTGAGGGAGGTGTACTTCAGTCTGTTTCCACATCAAGCACAAATTCATTTGTTTTTACTAAATATTATTAATTGCTGTGTTTTTTTTTTCAATAATTGACCCATCCTTTATTCAGCAAAGTTTTTATTAGGTATTTAAACATACGCCTTTTGGTCCCATTCTCATCTTTTTCCAATTGCAGGATCTAATGCATCATGTTAGCCTATACATGGCCAAGGGTAGAGGAGCCAAGGTAGTGCAGGAAGTTTCATTTGGTGCACTGATGGTGCCATGATTCAGTACCTTGAATAACTGTGGTTGCTCCTTGATGTCCTTGCTTACATACTGGAAGGGCTTGCCGTAAGATTTGAAGAAACCAGAGAGATGCAATTTAGCATGAAATCTTGCACAGAATGGAGCCTGTTGTTTAGTACCTAGTAAAATTGCCATACTTGAGTGTCATCTGTTCCAGGTTTGGCTCAAACATTTAATGGAACAGACTAGTGTATTATACAATTCACCTCTTTCATGGAATTGTTGTATGCTATTACCTTATGATCGATGATATCTAGTTTTAAGTTTGTGTTACTAGCCTTGTGAATTGCTATTGCAAGTCCTTGACCCCAGATCCACATTTAAATCAACCATCCCCAATGCAATGAAAAATCAGCAGTAGTGCTGGTTAAATTTTAGAATATAGTGAAGGGGCACATCCATTACATGTGTAACTGATAGAAGGGGCTATTGCACCGCATATTGCCGAGGCCTATTGCTCGATTTTCAGAATGGATTGTATATAGTTTTAATTAACGGGATTTGGACATCGTTCGTGATATAAATGTACAAGAAGCCAATTTTATTTTATATAAAAAAAAAGATGCCAATTTTGCATGATTGAAACACCTGACATAGTGAGACCTCATCTGAATTTTTAGCAGGTATGGCACTTAAAAGATTTCCACATGTTATATAGCGCTCAACCATCATACTTAGAAATTCATATCCTATCAGAAGCTAAGTAGGCAATAAAGTGTAATAAAAAATACAGGTGAAAGTAGCTTGGATTTGTTCAGAGGCAAATGCAATTGAACATTTGGTCGAAACTTGTTTAAGTAATGGTCATCCAATGGTTTTTTTGTACACGTAGAATGACAAACAGAGTACTGAAAACATAGTCCTGCATCTCCGCTCAAAAATGAAATAACCATGAGTTGATGCTTGGTTCCATATGTAACTGAGAGTTATGGTGCACTGGAATAGCAATATAGTGCTGGACTGAACTGGACTGAACCAGCCTTGATGACGCAAAAAGAAGAACCATCTATGTTCATGATCTATTATGCATCTGCCCCCACTTCATTAAAATGCAAGTTCATGAAGAAATGTGTTTTTTTTTTTTTAACTTTCAGATGCATTTTTCTTAGAATCTGCTGTTCATGTTGAAATTCTCATCATATTGACTGTTTTCAGACATGGACTTTGAACATCCAGTGTTCAGAATCTTTGCACACTAATGGACTGTTGCTTACCCCCATATCACAAAAAGGAAATGCTCCTTTCTCCCTTACCTACCTGAAAGAATAAGTGGGATTCTGAATGTGGGAAGGAAAGAAAGACATCTTGCAAATGCCAAATGTGTAAACATGTACGGACATGTTAAAAATCCAAAATCAGTGAGTCACCTCCGTAACCAGTGCCATAGAAGTTTTCAGGTCATCTCACTCTTGCCTTTCACCATCCACAGCATCACATGAGTTATTATGCTGCCAGAGGTTAGCTGACACCAGGTTACACAAGGGAAGCTGGGTAAGCTTCGGTTAGATGTTCAATGAGGTGATATGCATTACAATCTCTAAGTAGCCTTCTTCATGATAAGCTTTGGTTTCCTACGCATAAAGAATCTGTAATACTTTTGTGGCCTGAGTTTGCTTATTTCATGGTGACACCATTCAAATCTGTTAGGGCAATAGGCATTCTCTCAGGAGATTAAGATCCATGACAGGACTCCTTTTAAATGTGCTTCATATAAGCGAAGCATGTGGAA